>NC_135235.1:383371828-383679796 GCF_051348905.1 Ranitomeya variabilis | reverse complement strand
TTTGGTGGCCCGGGTCACTCTGGGTCCGATTTGGTGGCCCGGGTCACTCTGGGTCCGATTTGGTGGCCCGGGTCACTCTGGGTCCGATTTGGTGGCCCGGGTCACTCTGGGTCCGATTTGGTGGCCCGGGTCACTCTGGGTCCGATTTGGTGGCCCGGGTCACTCTGGGTCCGATTTGGTGGCCCGGGTCACTCTGGGTCCGATTTGGTGGGCCGGGTCACTCTGGGTCCGATTTGGTGGGCCGGGTCACTCTGACTGACAGCAGGATAAGGGAATGGCTGATAACAGAGAATAGACTGACAGCAGGACAAGGGAATGGCTGATAACAGAGAGAATAGACTGACAGCAGGACAGGGAAATTGCTGATAACAGAGAGAAATAGACTGACAGCAGGACGGGGAATGGCTGATAACAGATAGAATAGACTGACAGCAGGACAGGGGAATGGCTGATAACAGAGAGAAATAGACTGACAGCAGTACGGGGAATGGCTGATAACAGAGAGAAATAGACTGACAGCAGGATGGGGAATGGCTGATAACAGAGAGAATAGACTGACAGCAGGACAGGGGAATGGCTGATAACAGAGAGAAATAGACTGACAGCAGGACGGGGAATGGCTGATAACAGAGAGAAATAGACTGACAGCAGGACGGGGAATGGCTGATAACAGAGAGAATAGACTGACAGCAGGACAGGGGAATGGCTGATAACAGAGAGAATAGACTGACAGCAGGACGGGGAATGGCTGATAACAGAGAGAATAAACTGACAGCAGGACAGGGGAATGGCTGATAACAGAGAGAATAGACTGACAGCAGGACAGGGGAATGGCTGATAACAGAGAGAATAGACTGACAGCAGGACAGGGGAATGGCTGATAACAGAGAGAATAGACTGACAGCAGGACAGGGGAATGGCTGATAGAGAGAAATAGACTGACAGCAGTACGGGGAATGGCTGATAACAGAGAGAAATAGACTGACAGCAGGACGGGGAATGGCTGATAACAGAGAGAAATAGACTGACAGCAGGACGGGGAATGGCTGATAACAGAGAGAATAGACTGACAGCAGGACAGGGGAATGGCTGATAACAGAGAGAATAGACTGACAGCAGGACGGGGAATGGCTGATAACAGAGAGAATAAACTGACAGCAGGACAGGGGAATGGCTGATAACAGAGAGAATAGACTGACAGCAGGACAGGGGAATGGCTGATAACAGAGAGAATAGACTGACAGCAGGACAGGGGAATGGCTGATAACAGAGAGAATAGACTGACAGCAGGACAGGGGAATGGCTGATAGAGAGAAATAGACTGACAGCAGTACGGGGAATGGCTGATAACAGAGAGAAATAGATGGGTATTTCCTGAAGGAACTACAGATAGTGCTTTGGAATGGTGCCCGGGTTGCCCCAGCAAGACTTTCACACTTGGGTGCCCCTCAGGCGCCGGTTTGGTAGTTGTAGCCACTCTGGGTCCGATTTGGTGGGTGGGGCCCCTCAGGGGCCGATTTGGTGGGCGCTGTATACTGCGCGGCTCTGCGCCGTATACTGCGGGGCTCTGCGCCGTATACTGCGGGGCTCTGCGCTGTATGCTGCGGGGCTCTGCGCTGTATGCTGCGGGGCTCTGCGCTGTATGGTGCGGGGCTCTGCGCTGTATGCTGCGCGGCTCTGCACTGTATGCTGCGCGGCTCCGCGCTGTATGCTGCGCGGCTCCGCGCTGTATAATGCGTGGCTCCGCGCTGTATACTGCGGGGCTCTGCGCTGTATGCTGCGCAGCTCTGCGCTGTATGCTGCGCGGCTCTGCGCTGTATAATGCGCGGCTCTGCGCTGTATAATGCGCGGCTGTGCGCTGTATACTGCGGGGCTCTGCGCTGTATACTGCGGGGCTCTGCGCTGTATGCTGCGCGGCTCTGCGCTGTATAACGCGCGGCTCTGCGCTGTATAACGCGCGGCTCTGCGCTGTATAACGCGCGGCTCTGCGCTGTATAATGCGCGGCTCTGCGCTGTATAATGAGCGGCTCTGCGATGTATAATGCGGGGCTCTGCGCTGTATGCTGCGCGGCTCTGCGCTGTATGCTGCGCGGCTCTGCGCTGTATGCTGCGCAGCTCCAGGTCCGATTTGGTGGGCGGGTCACTTTAAGAGCTGATACTATCTGGCAAAACTGTCTTGGTGGTGTCATTTAGAGTTCGTAGGTGTTGGCATAGTAACTGGGTCTGAGCTAATCAGCCAGATGGCAGTTGGCAGTTATTTTTAGAAATTGCCTCAGAAATCAGGCCCATTCTAAATGTATGGGAAAATGTCCCTATTGAAATGCATTGAGTAATGAGGGGAAAAAAAAATTTCAAACGCCAATTGCGCCAAAACTACAAATCCGATCGACACGAAAAATACTTAGCACACCTCTTGGGGACGCTGGCTTCGAAATGACACCTCACTGGAGTCTGTGAGTGAAGAGGTTCGGGTCGCATTACGTGCGGACTGAATAATAATAAGAACTAGATGGGTATTTCCTGAAGGAACTACAGATAGTGCTTTGGAATGGTGCCCGGGCTGCCCCTGCAAGACTTTCACACTTGGGTGCCCCTCAGATGCTGGTTTGGTAGTTGTAGCCCCTCAGGGTTGAGGATTTGGTGGGCGGGGCCACTCTGGGTCCGATTTGGGGGGTGGAGCCACTCTGGGTCCGATTTGGTGGGCCGGGCCACTATGGGTCCGATTTGGTGGGCCGGGTCACTCTGGGTCCGATTTGATGGCCCGGGTCACTCTGGGTCCGATTTGTTAGCCCGGGTCACTCTGGGTCCGATTTGGTGGCCGGGTCACTCTGGGTCCGATTTGGTGGCCCGGGTCACTCTGGGTCCGATTTGGTGGCCCGGGTCACTCTGGGTCCGATTTGGTGGCCCGGGTCACTCTGGGTCCGATTTGGTGGCCCGGGTCACTCTGGGTCCGATTTGGTGGCCCGGGTCACTCTGGGTCCGATTTGGTGGCCCGGGTCACTCTGGGTCCGATTTGGTGGCCGGGTCACTCTGGGTCCGATTTGGTGGCCCGGGTCACTCTGGGTCCGATTTGGTGGCCCGGGTCACTCTGGGTCCGATTTGGTGGCCCGGGTCACTCTGGGTCCGATTTGGTGGCCCGGGTCACTCTGGGTCCGATTTGGTGGCCCGGGTCACTCTGGGTCCGATTTGGTGGCCCGGGTCACTCTGGGTCCGATTTGGTGAGCGGGGCAATAATTATAATAAGACTACAGATAGCGCTTTGAAATTGTGCTGTGCTATCACTTTAAGAGCTGATATTATCTGGCAAAACTGTGCTGGGGTCATGTACAGTTCGCAGGCGTTGGCATAGTAACTGGGCCTGACTGCACATATCAATGAGCTAATCAGCCAGGTGGCAGGTACATTTCAAATTGCCTCAGAAACCCGGCCATTATAACCTATGGGAAAATTTCCCTATTGAAATGCATTACAATGAGGGGAAAAAACATTTTCAAACGCAAATTGCACCAAAACTACAAATCCGATCGACACGAAAAATACTTAGCACACCTCTTGGGGACGCTGGCTTCGAAATGACACCTCACTGGAGTCTGTGAGTGAAGCGGTTCGGGCCGCATTACGTGCGGACTGAATAATAATAAGAAGAACTAGATAGGTATTTCCTGAAGGAACTACAGATAGTGCTTTGGAATGGTGCCCGGGTTGCCCCAGCAAGACTTTCACACTTGGGTGCCCCTCAGGCGCTGTTTTGGTAGTTGTAGCCACTCTGGGTCCGATTTGGCGGGCGGCGCCACTCTGGGTCCGATTTGGCGGGCGGCGCCACTCCGGGTCCGATTTGGCGGGCGGCGCCACTCCGGGTCCGATTTGGCGGGCGGCGCCACTCCGGGTCCGATTTGGCGGGCGGCGCCACTCCGGGTCCGATTTGGCGGGCGGCGCCACACTGGGTCCGATTTGGCGGGCGGCGCCACTCTGGGTCCGATTTGGCGGGCGGCGCCACTCTGGGTCCGATTTGGCGGGCGGCGCCACTCTGGGTCCGATTTGGTGGGCGGCGCCACTCTGGGTCCGATTTGGCGGGCGGCGCCATTCTGGGTCCGATTTGGCGGGCGGCGCCACACTGGGTCCGATTTGGCGGGCGGCGCCACTCTGGGTCCGATTTGGCGGGCGGCGCCACTCTGGGTCCGATTTGGCGTTCGGCGCCACTCTGGGTCCGATTTGGCGGGCGGCGCCACTCCGGGTCCGATTTGGCGGGCGGCGACACACTGGGTCCGATTTGGCGGGCGGCGCCACTCTGGGTCCGATTTGGCGGGCGGCGCCACTCTGGGTCCGATTTGGCGTTCGGCGCCACTCTGGGTCCGATTTGGCGGGCGGCGCCACTCCGGGTCCGATTTGGCGGGCGGCGCCACTCTGGGTCCGATTTGGCGGGCGGCGCCACTCCGGGTCCGATTTGGCGGGCGGCGCCACTCCGGGTCCGATTTGGCGGGCGGCGCCACTCCGGGTCCGATTTGGCGGGCGGCGCCACTCTGGGTCCGATTTGGCGGGCGGCGCCACTCTGGGTCCGATTTGGCAGGCGGCGCCACTCTGGGTCCGATTTGGCGGGCGGCGCCAATCTGGGTCCGATTTGGCGGGCGGCGCCACTCTGGGTCCGACTTGGCGGGCGGCGCCACTCTGGGTCCGATTTGGCAGGCGGCGCCACTCTGGGTCCGATTTGGCGGGCGGCGCCACTCTGGGTCCGACTTGGCGGGCGGCGCCACTCTGGGTCCGACTTGGCGGGCGGCGCCACTCTGGGTCCGATTTGGCGGGCGGCGCCACTCTGGGTCCGATTTGGCGGGCGGCGCCACTCTGGGTCCGATTTGGCGGGCGGCGCCACTCTGGGTCCGATTTGGCGGGCGGCGCCACTCTGGGTCCGATTTGGCGGGCGGCGCCACTCTGGGTCCGATTTGGCGGGCGGCGCCAATCTGGGTCCGATTTGGCGGGCGGCGCCACTCTGGGTCCGATTTGGCGGGCGGCGCCACTCTGGGTCCGATTTGGTGAGCGGGGCAATAATTATAATAAGACTACAGATAGCGCTTTGAAATTGTGCTGTGCTATCACTTTAAGAGCTGATATTATCTGGCAAAACTGTGCTGGGGTCATGTACAGTTCGCAGGCGTTGGCATAGTAACTGGGCCTGACTGCACATATCAATGAGCTAATCAGCCAGGTGGCAGGTACATTTCAAATTGCCTCAGAAACCCGGCCATTATAACCTATGGGAAAATTTCCCTATTGAAATGCATTACAATGAGGGGAAAAAACATTTTCAAACGCAAATTGCACCAAAACTACAAATCCGATCGACACGAAAAATACTTAGCACACCTCTTGGGGACGCTGGCTTCGAAATGACACCTCACTGGAGTCTGTGAGTGAAGCGGTTCGGGCCGCATTACGTGCGGACTGAATAATAAGAAGAACTAGATAGGTATTTCCTGAAGGAACTACAGATAGTGCTTTGGAATGGTGCCCGGGTTGCCCCAGCAAGACTTTCACACTTGGGTGCCCCTCAGGCGCTGTTTTGGTAGTTGTAGCCACTCTGGGTCCGATTTGGCGGGCGGCGCCACTCTGGGTCAGATTTGGCGGGCGGCGCCACTCCGGGTCCGATTTGGCGGGCGGCGCCACTCTGGGTCCGATTTGGCGGGCGGCGCCACTCTGGGTCCGATTTGGCGGGCGGCGCCACTCTGGGTCCGATTTGGCGGGCGGCGCCATTCTGGGTCCGATTTGGCGGGCGGCGCCACTCTGGGTCCGATTTGGCGGGCCGGGTCACTCTGGGTCCGATTTGGCGGCCCGGGTCACTCTGGGTCCGATTTGGCGGCCCGGGTCACTCTGGGTCCGATTTGGCGGGCGGCGCCACTCTGGGTCCGATTTGGCGGCCCGGGTCACTCTGGGTCCGATTTGGCGGCCCGGGTCACTCTGGGTCCGATTTGGCGGCCCGGGTCACTCTGGGTCCGATTTGGCGGCCCGGGTCACTCTGGGTCCGATTTGGCGGCCCGGGTCACTCTGGGTCCGATTTGGCAGCCCGGGTCACTCTGGGTCCGATTTGGCGGCCCGGGTCACTCTGGGTCCGATTTGGCGGCCCGGGTCACTCTGGGTCCGATTTGGCGGCCCGGATCACTCTGGGTCCGATTTGGCGGCCCGGGTCACTCTGGGTCCGATTTGGCGGCCCGGGTCACTCTGGGTCCGATTTGGCGGCCCGGGTCACTCTGGGTCCGATTTGGCGGCCCGGGTCACTCTGGGTCCGATTTGGCGGCCCGGGTCACTCTGGGTCCGATTTGGCGGCCCGGGTCACTCTGGGTCCGATTTGGCGGCCCGGGTCACTCTGGGTCCGATTTGGCGGCCCGGGTCACTCTGGGTCCGATTTGGCGGGCCGGGTCACTCTGAGTCCGATTTGGCGGGCCGGGTCACTCTGGGTCCGATTTGGCGGGCCGGGTCACTCTGGGTCCGATTTGGCGGGCCGGGTCACTCTGGGTCCGATTTGGCGGGCCGGGTCACTCTGGGTCCGATTTGGCGGGCCGGGTCACTCTGGGTCCGATTTGGCGGGCCGGGTCACTCTGGGTCCGATTTGGCGGGCCGGGTCACTCTGGGTCCGATTTGGCGGGCCGGGTCACTCTGGGTCCGATTAGGTGGGCCGGGTCACTCTGGGTCCGATTTGGTGGGCCGGGTCACTCTGGGTCCGATTTGGTGGGCCGGGTCACTCTGGGTCCGATTTGGTGGGCCGGGTCACTCTGGGTCCGATTTGGTGGGCCAGGTCACTCTGGGTCCGATTTGGTGGGCCGGGTCACTCTGGGTCCGATTTGGTGGGCCGGGTCACTCTGGGACCGATTTGGTGGGCCGGGTCACTCTGACTGACAGCAGGACAAGGGAATGGCTGATAACAGAGAGAAAGAGACTGACAGCAGGACGGGGATTGGCTGATAACAGAGAGAAAGACTGACAGCAGGACAGGGGAATGGCTGATAACAGAGAAATAGACTGACAGCAGGATGGGGGAATGGCTGATAACAGAGAGAATAGACTGACAGCAGGACGGGGAATGGCTGATAACTGAGAGAAATAGACTGACAGCAGTACGGGGAATGGCTGATAACAGAGAGAATAATTGCGGGAAAAAAGCCTAATAAGAATAAATAGACTGACAGAAGGACAGGGGAATGGCTGATAACAGAGAGTAGCTGATATTATCTGACTGACAAAACCTGTTTCCTAGTGGGCTCGTAGGCGTTGGCATAGTAACTGCGTCTGACTGCGCATATCAATGAGCTAATCAGCCAGGTGGCAGTTTTGAAATTGCCTCAGAAATCAGGCCATTATACCATATGAGGAAATTTCCCTATTGAAATGCATTGAGCAATGCTTTCCAATGGGGGGAAAACAATTTTCAAACGCAAATTGCGCCAAAACTACAAATCCGATCGACACGAAAAATACTTAGCACACCTCTCGTGGACGCTGGCTTCGAAATGACACCTCACTGGAGTCTGTGCGTTTAGCGGTTCGGGCCGCATTAATTGCGGAAAAAAGCCTAATAATAATAATAATAAGTTAACCACGTTCGGATTACAATATAGTGCTTTGTTCCAAAGCACTATAATAATAAGAAGTTTACCACGGTGGAATAACAGTATAGTGCTTTGTTCCAAAGCACTATAATAATAAGAAGTTTACCACGGTGGAATAACAGTATAGTGCTTTGTTCCAAAGCACTATAATAAGAAGTTATCCACGATGGAATAACAGTATAGTGCTTTGTTCCAAAGCACTATAATAAGAAGAAGAAGTTTACCACGGTGGAATAACAGTATAGTGCTTTGTTCCAAAGCACTATAATGAGCTAATCAGCCAGGTGGCAGGTACATTTCAAATTGCCTCAGAAACCCGGCCATTATAACCTATGGGAAAATTTCCCTATTGAAATGCATTACAATGAGGGGAAAAAACATTTTCAAACGCAAATTGCGCCAAAACTACAAATCCGATCGACACGAAAAATACTTAGCACACCTCTTGGGGACGCTGGCTTCGAAATGGGTCCGGTGAGTGAAGCGGTTCGGGCCGCATTACGTGCGGACTGAATAATAATAAGAAGAATAAGAAGAAGTTTACCACGGTGGAATAACAGTATAGTGCTTTGTTCCAAAGCACTATAATAAGAAGAAGTTATCCACGATGGAATAACAGTATAGTGCTTTGTTCCAAAGCACTATAATAAGAAGAAGTTTACCACGATGGAATAACAGTATAGTGCTTTGTTCCAAAGCACTATAATAATAAAATCTGGTGCTCCTTGCCTTCTGAGCTTTGAACTGTTCCTGAAAAATATTTCCTGATTACATGTAGAGTATTATCCAAGAAGTATCGTTTCTCCTTGCAGAGATCGTAAGCATGCCGAGATGAGGAGACTTAAAGCCGCAATGCTCCTCTGGGTAATATGCTAATTATGCAAACTGTCTCTTCAGAGAGGAAGAGAGCTAGAACTCTAGTGCCACCTATTGGAAGGTAGCAATCCTACAAGTCAATGTTGACCCTTTAACGAGCCTTGTCACATGACTTAGGATAATAGCCAAACCAGAATCTCAATTTGAAGACACTGTATTTGGGGTAATGCCCCTCGTCAGTGCAAAGCGGAGATCTGGTTTGGCTGTGTGATAGGCGTCAGACCGTTATCCAAGAAGTATAGTTTCTCCTTGAGGAGATCGACATGCTAAGCATGCAGAGATTAGGAGACTTAAAGCCGCAATGCTCCTCTGGGTAATATGCTAATTATGCAAATTGTCTCTTCAGAGACAATATGGTAATATGTGGTCTGGTCATGGTGTGGTGGTATTTGTCCCTTGTATGTAGTATTATTCGGTCACTATGTGGTCTTTTCATGGTGTGGTGGTATTTCTTTGCGTATGTGGTGGTATTTTTCTTGGTATAGGGGATTGTGTTGTGTATGGCGGTCATTTGTTCTCTCTGATATTAATTTGAAGATTCTCTATTTCCATTAGAGATTAAATACTTTGTACACAGCGGCAGAGATACACTTACAGGGGTTTCCTGTGGAAAAAAAGTAATCACCTATCCACAGGATAAGTGATAACGTATTGATTGGTGGGGGGGGTTGACTACTTGGACCCATTTAGCAAAATGCAGAACTTTTTATCCCCATTAGACTGGAGTGGCATGTCTAACTTGACCACTGATCCATTCATTCCCTCAGTGGCTGCATTTGTTTTGTTTTTTATATTAGCCCCAAAGAGGATGAATGGAGCTGCGGTCAGAAATCTCTCCTGTCGCTCCATTTTAAAATGGGGATAAGTGTCCTATCAACGATAAAACTTCCTCATTCTTCTGATCTGTGCAGTTTCTAATGTTTGGACATAAGCGATCACCTATCCTGTGGAGCACATGGATCGGTGATAACTTGTTTTAGCCAAAGAACCCATTAATGTAAACTACAGTAATTATACATCCCTGTTTTGGGGGCGCACAGTAGATGTGCAGGAGCCGCCTGTGTTTTACAGCCATTGCTCCACTATAATAGGTATAACGACTGACAGATATTTGCATATATAGTAGCAGTAGGGTGGGCCCCTAGGGACCATTCCCCTGGTGGGCCCCTGACACCCCAGTCCGACCCTGTGTTAAACTATACGTTGAACTTGATGGACTTACGTCTACCTTCAACCTTTTGTTGCGTCTTGTGATCTTGTCTCTGATTTTGTCCCCCTGGTATGACTATTTCTAGTACCTAACTCTCTCCACTGCCCAGAAGTTTTTCTGTGGACACACATCCAGGGGTCATTGCAGCATAGACTATTCCTGTTTTGAGGTGAAAGTATGAATACAGAAGTGTTCCCTGTGCCATAACTCGGCCAGCTGTGTCTCCAATTGGAGATTGCATAGGTCCCCTTGCTGCTATCACCACTGCCCTGGACATTCCCTACTGCAGGGACTACCATTAAACCCTCAGCCTACACTTCCTGGCAGTGCATTGGTACGCCCCCTGGATATAGAGGCCCTCAATAACAACGCCATACACTATATACAGCAGCCCTGGTGTGGCCGCGGGACACTGCTGCTGATTTAAAAACTGCCTTGCTGTATCATTTACCTGTTAATCATGCAACGTACAAAAAATACGTCTGCAGCTGACAAGCTGAAAGAGTTTGCTAGAAGTGATGTCCAGGACAGTACAAGATCTCTTAGAAATAACCCCTCACAAGCTCAGCGGTGGGAGAAATCGTCTTTCTGATAATATTGATGAGGCTGAGCAAGATGAACTAACTCTTAAGCAAGCATCTGCACAATTAATGCAAGCTATATCTCTGACTAGAACGTCCCTCTCTGAACAAATAGAGGACGTGCACACTGAGGTGGGGCGACTGAGGCAAGACATGGAAGCTATGAAGGGACGTATGACAGAAGTGGAGACAACGGTGTCTCAGGTAGAAGACACCATTAAACCTATGGAGGCTAAATTGGCAACTGTTGCTGGCTCTACGAAAGCCTGGAAACAAAAGGCTGATGACCTTGAAAACAGAATGCGTCGAAATAACATTCGCATCATAGGCCTGCCGGAACGTACAGAAGGACAGCAGCCTGAAAAATTCCTGGAGGACTGGCTTAAATCGTCACTGGGAGATGCGTTTTCTCCAATGTTCTTGGTGGAAAGAACCCATAGAGTCCCCACCAAGTCTCTTCCTCCTGGGGCTCCACCCAGACCTTTCCTGGCACGTATCCTTAATTGTAAGGACCGAGATACTATCCTACGGTTGGCACGACAAAAGAGTCCCATCAAGTTCAACGATGCTACAATCTCGATATTTCCAGACTTCTCCGTTGAGCTCCAGAAACAGCGGGCAAGATTTGTGGATGTTAAGAAGCAACTCAGAGATAAGAACATTATCTACTCCATGATATACCCGGCGCGTCTCCGGGTTGTCAGCAACGGCTCCTCCCTGTTCTTCACTGACCTGTCAGAGGCAGCTGAGTGGTTGCGTTCCCGTGGGATGTCTAATGGAACAGAACCCTGATGTGTTCTCGGTTAATCTACGGTTATTTAGTTGTTGAATTGGAGCTCTCCCTGCGAGCGCTCAACGTACCAACAATACCGGACGCTGGAATCAGCGGGGGTATCCCCAGGTTCATTTGAAGACGGGAGTGTTGATCTATGCTCCTGGATTGTTCAGTTCTTGTTAAGCTGTTTTTTTTTCTTGTTAGATTTAATTAGTTTTAGCAGGTATTTGGGTAAGAGCCGCCTCCAAAGTCATTATGACTTCCCATGCGTAATTAGTGGACTTCTCTTACCATCAATGCACACCATGTCTTTAATGGCTGAGTATGGGGTCTGAACTGATATGTATGACATGGAACATACGGGGTATTAAATCACCCCGGAAGAAAATTAAGGTGTTCTCTCAAATCAGGCGATGTCATCCTCATATTGTGGCCCTGGTGGAAACGCATCTGACCAGGGATACAGCCAGAGGTGTACAGAAACCTTGGGTACAATGGTATGCTCATGCGTTTCACACTAGCTACTCGAGAGGGGTATCACTATTAGTACACAAGGATGTCCGATGGGAGGCCCGGACGACTCGGCGGGATATAGAGGGACGTTTTGTTTTTGTCTATGCACTAATTAACTCCCGCGAATATGTCATATTATGCATATATAACCCCCCCCCGGCTAACACTTCAATACTTAAGGTGGCAATGAGCTTTGCGTTAAACTACCCAGACGCACATGTTATATGTATGGGTGACTTCAACTTAGTTATCGACAGTGGTCTTGATAGAATGCGATTGGGAGATGGGTCGCCTGGGGAACCTTCGTCCTCTCCTTCCCCAACCCCGACTCAGTTGGCACTATTTATGGAAAGTAGCGGCTGGATAGACCTATGGAGGATGCATCGCCCCGGGGAGAGGGGATATACCTGCCACTCATCCACTAAAAGTTCCCTCTCTCGCATAGATTATATCTTCGGATCCGGCGACTTGGTGCGGTGGGTGGATAGTGTGGAACACGGTAATAGAGGAATCTCAGATCACAGCCCGATTACACTTAGACTCGTGTTTGGGAAATTAAATAATGGTAGAGTATGGAAATTGAATCCCTTTTGGCTTAAACGGATTCAGATGATAGGACAGTCGACCAGCTGAACTGCTATATTCAGTCCCACTCAGAACTTCAGAATATTACTTTATTTTGGGATACACTTAAGGCATATCTAAGGGGCTGTCTGTCTTCTACAATCTCATATATCAAAAGGGTAACATCAAGGGAGGATGATGAGATTGAGCAACGTTTGAGAAATGCTGAGGCCGCATATACAGCTGACCAGACTAATGATAATAGGGTTGAGTGGTTGACTCTGCAAAGACTGTACACCCAACACTTGGACACCAAGTCTAAACGTAAGCTGTTTTTTACGCGACAATCGTACTTTGAAATGGGGAATCAGGCGGGGAAATTTCTGGCCTACTTGGTGCGTCAACACAACACATCTAACATGATATTACAAATTCGCTCACCAGAGGGCTCACTGAATTCCACCACTGAGGGAATACTTCAATGTTTTTATAACTATTATAAGGGGCTGTATGAATCTAAGAGCGGTTTCGGTGTTTCCGATTGTCTAGGATATTTGTCCGATATAACATTCCCTGCACTGAGCTCCACCCAGCAGGCCTTTATGGACGCTAAATTTACCCTGGAAGAAGTGGAACAAGCTATAACAGATATGGCCTCTGGGAAGGCCCCTGGGCCGGACGGCTTTCCTGTGGAGTTGTATAGGAGATACCGGGGGATACTAGCTCCGCTTTTATTGAAAGTATTTAAAGAGATATGGAAGGGAGGGTGTCTACCTGATACTTTTTATGAGGCACATATTATTGTACTTAAAAAGGAGGGGAAAGATCCTTCGGAATGCGGATCCTATTGTCCCATATCCCTGGTAAACGTGGATTATAAGATCTTCACTAAGATACTGGCGACCAGGTTGAACTCCATCATATTAGATATTGTACATCCAGATCAAACTGGCTTTATGCCCGGTAAGAGCACCTCTATAAATATTAGACGGGTCCAGTCGGTGATTCCGTATAGCTCTTTATTTCCAGATAATAGCTGGGCATTGGCGTCGTTAGACGCAGCCAAAGCGTTCGACTCTCTTGAATGGCCCTTTTTGTCTGCTTGTCTGCAATGAAATTTTTGAAATGGGTTGGTGTGCTGTATCTGAAACCCAAGGCCCGTATAGTTGTTAACGGCTCCATTTCTGAACCATTTTCATTATATAGGGGAACCCGTCAAGGGTGCCCCCTCTCCCCGGCCCTATTTGCTCTAGCAATAGAGGCATTAGCTGTACGTTTACGCTCAACCCCCGGTATTGATGGTATTAAAATAGCGGACCGCACCGACATCATTGGTTTATATGCTGATGATATGATAGTATTCATGGATAGGGCAGAAGAAACGTTGCCAAAGATAATTGCTACTATAGATAAATTTAGTGGGTTCTCAGGCCTATACATTAATTGGGATAAATCTGCCCTATTATCTCTATCTCAGCTCTCAGCACCCAATCTTAACCCCTTCATGACCCAGCCTATTTTGGCCTTAATGACCTTGCCGTTTTTTGCAATTCTGACCAGTGTCCTTTTATGAGGTAATAACTCAGGAACGCTTCAACGGATCCTAGCGATTCTGAGACTGTTTTTTCGTGACATATTGGGCTTCATGTTAGTGGTAAATTTAGGTCAATAATTTCTGAGTTTATTTGTGAAAAAAACGGAAATTTGGCAAAAATTTTGAAAATTTCGCAATTTTCACATTTTGAATTTTTATTCTGTTAAACCAGAGAGTTATGTAACACAAAATAGTTAATAAATAACATTTCCCACATGTCTACTTTACATCAGCACAATTTTGGAAACAAATTTTTTTTTTGCTAGGAAGTTATAAGGGTTAAAATTTGACCAGCGATTTCTCATTTTTACAACAAAATTTACAAAACCATTTTTTTTAGGGACCACCTCACATTTGAAGTCAGTTTGAGGGTTCTATATGGCTGAAAATACCCAAAAGTGACACCATTCTAAAAACTGCACCCCTCAAGGTGCTCAAAACCACATTCAAGAAGTTTATTAACCCTTCAGGTGTTTCACAGCAGCAGAAGCAACATGGAAGTAAAAAATTAACATTTAACTTTTTAGTCACAAAAATGATCTTTTAGCGAAGATTTTTTTATTTTCCCAAGGGTAAAAGGAGAAACTGGACCACGAACGTTGTTGTCCAATTTGTCCTGAGTACGCTGATACCTCATATGTGGGGGTAAACCACTGTTTGGGCGCACGGCAGGGCTCGGAAGGGAAGGAGCGCCATTTGACTTTTTCAATGAAAAATTGGCTCCAATCTTTAGGGGACACCATGTCGCGTTTGGAGAGCCCCCGTGTGCCTAAACATTGGAGCTCCCCCACAAGTGACCCCATTTTGGAAACTAGACCCCCCAAGGAACTTATCTAGAAGCATAGTGAGCACTTTAAACCCCCAGGTGCTTCACAATTTATCCGCAAAAATAAAACAGTACTTTTTTTTCACAAAAAAATTATTTTAGCCTCAATTTTTTCATTTTCACATGGGCAACAGGATAAAATGGATCCTAAAATTTGTTGGACAATTTCTCCTGAGTACACCAATACCTCACATGTGGGGGTAAACCACTGTTTGGGCACATGGTAAGGCTCGGAAGGGAAGGAGCGCCATTTGACTTTTTGAATGAAAAATTATCTCCATCGCTAGCAGACACCATGTCACGTTTGGAGAGCCCCTGTGTGCCTAAACATTGGAGCTCCCCCACAAGTGACCCCATTTTGGAAACTAGACCCCCAAAGGAACTTATCTAGAAGCATAGTGAGCACTTTAAACTCTCAGGTGCTTCACAAATTGATCCGTAAAAATGAAAAAGTACTTTTTTTTCACACAAAATTTCTTTTAGCCTCAATTTTTTCATTTTCACATGGGCAACAGGATAAAATGGATCCTAAAATTTGTTGGGCAATTTCTCCTGAGTACGCTGATACCTCATATGTGGGGGTAAACCACTGTTTGTGTGCACGGCAAGGCTCGGAAGGGGAGGCGTGCCATTTGACTTTTTGAATGGAAAATTAGCTCCAATCGTTAGCGGACACCATGGCGCGTTTGGAGAGCCCCTGTGTGCCTAAACATTGGAGCTCCCCTACAAGTGACCCCATTTTGGAAACTAGACCCCCCAAGGAACTTATCTAGATGCATAGAGAGCACTTATAACCCCCAGGTGCTTCACAGAAGTTTATAACGCAGAGCCGTCAAAATAAAAAATAATTTTTCTTTCCTCAAAAATGATTTTTAGCCCAGAATTTTTTATTTTCCCAAGGGTAATAGGAGAAATTGGACCCCAAATGTTGTTGTCCAGTTTGTCCTGAGTACGATGCTACCCCATATGTGGGGGTAAACCACTGTTTGGACGCACCGCAGGGCTCGGAAGGGAAGGCACGCCATTTGGCTTTTTGAATGGAAAATTAGCTCCAATCATTAGCGGACACCATGTTGCGTTTGGAGAGCCCCTGTGTGCCTAAACATTGGAGCTCCCGCACAAGTGACCCCATTTTGGAAACTAGACCTCCCAAGGAACTAATCTAGATGTGTGGTGAGCACTTTGAACCCCCAAGTGCTTCACAGAAGTTTATAACGCAGAGCCATGAAAATAAAAAATAATTTTTCTTTTCTCAAAAATGATTTTTAAGCCCACAATTTTTTATTTTCCCAAGGGTAACAGGAGAAATTGGACCCCAAAAGTTGTCCAGTTTCTCCTGAGTACGTTGATACCCCATATGTGGGGGTAAACCACTGTTTTGGCACATGTCGGGGTTTGGAAGGGAAGTAGTGACGTTTTGAAATGCAGACTTTGATGGAATGCTCTGCGGGCGTCAGGTTGCGTTTGCAGAGCCCCTGATGTGCCTAAACAGTAGGAACTCCCCACAAGTGACTCCATTTTGGAAACTAGCCCCCAAGGGAACTTATCTAGATGTGTGGTGAGCACTTTGAACCCCCAAGTGCTTCACAGAAGTTTATAACGCAGAGCCGTGAAAATAATAAATGTGTTTCCTTTCCTCAAAAATATTTTTTTAGCAAGCAATTTTTTATTTTCACAAGGGTAACAGGAGAAATTGGACCCCAATATTTGTTGCCCAGTTTGTTGTGAGTGTGCTGGTACCCCATACGTGGGGGTAAACCACTGTTTGGGCGCACGTCAGGGCTCGGAAGGGAAGTAGTGACATTTGAAATGCAGACTTTGATGGAATGGTCTGCGGGCATCACGTTGCATTTGCAGAGCCCCTGATGTGCCTAAATAGTAGAAACACCCAACAAGTGACCCCATTTTGGAAACTAGACCCCCGAAGGAACTTATCTAGATGTGTGGTGAGCACTTTCAACCCCCAAGTGCTTCACAGAAGTTAATAACGCAGAGCCATGAAAATAAAAAATAATTGTTCTTTCCTCAAAAATTATGTTTTAGCAAGTAATTTTTTATTTTTGCAAGGGTAACAGGAGAAATTGGACCGCAACAGTTGTTGCCCAGTTTGTCCTGAGTACGCTGGTACCCCAAATGTGGGGGTACACCACTGTTTGGGCGCATGTCGGGGCTTGGAAGGGAGGGAGCACCATTTGACTTTTTGAACGCAAGATTGGCTGGAATCAATGGTGGCGCCATGT
Source organism: Ranitomeya variabilis (assembly GCF_051348905.1). Lineage (NCBI taxonomy): Eukaryota > Metazoa > Chordata > Amphibia > Anura > Dendrobatidae > Ranitomeya > Ranitomeya variabilis. The sequence continues at coordinate 383,663,022 of NC_135235.1, read as the reverse complement.
TGCGTTTGGAGACCCCTGATATGCCTAAACAGTGGAAACCCCTCAATTCTAACTTCAACACTAACCCCAACACACCCCTAATCCTAATCCCAACTGTAGCCATAACCCTAATCACAACCCTAACCCCAACACACCCCTAACCACAACCCTAACCCCAACACACCCGTAACCCTAACTCCAAACCTAACCCTATTCCTAACCCTAATCCCAACCCTAACCCCAACCCTAACCACAACTGTAACCCCAACACACCCCTAACCCTATCCGTAACCCTAACCACAAGCCTAATCTTAACCCTATTTCCAACCCTAGCCCTAATTCCAACCCTAACTCTAATTCCAACCCTAACCCTAAGGCTATGTTCACACGGTGCGGTTTTTGCTGCGGATCCACAGCGGATTTGCAGCTGCGGATCCGCAGACGTTTTCCATGCAGGGTACAGTACAATGTTACCCTATGGAAAACAAAATCCGTTGTGCCGACGATCCTTTTTTCCGCTCGAAAATCCGCGCTGATTTTCTGCGGAAAAAAAGAAGTAGCATGTCAATTCTTTCTGCGGATTCCGCTGCGGGTTTCCACCTGCCCCAATAGGAAAGTGCAGTTGGAAACCCGCAGTGGAATCCGCAGTAGAAACAGGACAAAAAACCGCAGTGGAAAACCACAGCGGATTTGCACTGCGGGTTCTCCAAATCAGGACCTGAAAAATCCGCAGGCAAAAAAGGATTGTATGAACAAGCCCTAAGGCTATGTGCCCACGTTGCGGATTCGTGTGAGATTTTTCCGCATGATTTTTGAAAAATCTGCAGGTAAAAGGCACTGCGTTTTACCTGCGGATTTACAGCAGATTTCCAGTGTTTTTTTGTGCGGATTTCACCTGCGGATTCCTATTGAGGAACAGGTGTAAAACGCTGCGGAATCCGCACAAAGAATTGACATGCTGCGGAAAATACAACGCAGCGTTTCTGCACGGAATTTTCCGCACCATGGGCACAGCGGATTTGGTTTTCCATAGGTGTACATGGTACTGTAAACCTGATGGAAAACTGCTACGAATTCGCAGCGGCCAATCCGCTGCGGATCCGCGGCCAATCCGCTGCAGATCCGCGGCCAAATCCGCACTGTGTGCACATGCCATAACCCTAACCCTACCCCTAACCCTACCCGTAACCCTAACCCTACCCCTAACCCTAACTCTAACCCTAGTTCTAACCCTAACCCTAGTGGAAAAAGAAAAAAAATATATTTTCTTTATTTTATTATTGTCCCTACCTATGGGGGTGATAAAGGGGAGGGGGGTTATTTATTATTTTTTTATTTTGATCGCTGTGATAGAACCTACCACAGCGATCAAAATGTACTTTGTACTGAATCTGCCGGCCGGCAGATTCGGCGGGCGCACTGCGCATGCGCCCGCCATTTTGGAAGATGGCGGCGCCCAGGGAGAAGACGGACCGACTTCGGGAGGCTCGGTAAGTATGAGGGGGAGGTGGGGGGGTGGATCGGAGCACAGGGGGGGGATCGGAGGACGGGGGGAGCGGACAGGAGCACGGGGGAGCGGACAGGGGGACGGAGGGGGGTACCGGACAGAATGGAGGACTGGGGAGGAGATCGGGGGCGGTGGGGGGGGGGGCAGAACATGATTTCCAGCCATGGCAGATGCTATTGCAGCATCGGCCATGGCTGGATTGCAATATTTCACCATTTTCATAGGTGAAATATTGCAAATTGCTCTGATTGGCTGTTGCACTTTCAACAGCCAATCAGAGCGATCGTAGCCACGTGGGGGCAAAGCCACCCCCCCTGGGCTGAAGTACAGCTCCCCCTCTCCCTACAGATTGGGTGAAATAGGAGTTAACCCTTTCACCCGATCTGCAGGGACGCGATCATTCCATGACGCCACATAGGCGTCATGGGTCGGATTGGCACCGACTTTCATGACGCCTACGTGGCGTCAAAGGTCGGAAAGGGGTTAATACTCTCTCTTCATTGCCCATAGTGTCTAAATTTAAGTACTTTGGTATTTACATGTCCCAGCGCAGTGAGTCGGATTTACAGCTCAATGTTCTCCCCCTGCTGGAATACACTAAATCGAAATTTGCATCCTGGGGTAAACTTCCACTGTCTGTAGCAGGCCGCATTAACCTCATAAAAATGATTTTGCTCCCTAAATTCAATTATTGCCTTCAACATAGTGCAGTAACTGTACCAAAATTCTTCTTCACCAACTTAAACTCTCATGTTACTTCATTTGTGTGGGGGAAGGGCAGGCCCAAGCTTAAACTGACTGCCTTGCAAAGACCTAAACAGGGGGGAGGAGCGGCATTACCAGATTTTTTCTATACTATCTGGCGGGACAGGCTAAAGCACTATGTAAATGGATGCCTCATAACTATCTCCCTAATTCTGAAAGTCACTTGGTTATCTCTGTCGGTGCTAAATGCCCGTTGGGTCTTCTAGAATCGGGAAAAATAAGCGCTCCCTGTCTGTTGCCCATGATTCGATTGGCGCGATCCACTTGGAAGAAAATTAAAAAAGTTACTGGATTTGGGGACATTGTAGCCGAGATGCCTCTATGGGATAATGGTTATTTCCTGACGCTGGTGAATCACCCATCTACAAAATTTTGGGTTTCCTACAGGGTCCTTTTGATGGGAGACTTATATGATCAGGGGTTTTTTATGTCCTTTGAGCAATTACAAAATAAATATGATCTTCCAATGTCTCAATTTTTTCGATACCTGCAGCTCAGATCTGCCGTTCAGTCATTTGTCAGGAATGAGGGGATGAACCGTAATATCTCATCTTTACCTCTGATAGGTATTCTTAAGTCACAGGGTCCTCAGGGTCTTATCTCGTCCCTATACACATATCTGCTATCAGCGGGAACGAACTCTGTTGTGGACTCTGTAAGAGGCAAATGGGAGGGGCTTGTCCCTGATATGCAAAACGAGGAATGGGAGGATATTTTGGAATCCCCCCTTAAAGTCTCCCCATCAGTCAATAATAAGATGACCCAATTATATATAATCCACCAATCATACTTGACTGCGTTGAGACTTTTTCGGATGGGTCGATAGTCGACATCGGAATGTTTGCGTTGCCACTCACCTGACGCTGATTTTATACATATGATATGGCAGTGCCCCATTGTTTCTCATTACTGGAGGCCGGTAACGTCACTATTTACTTCAATATTGTCAATTCCGATTCCTCTTGAACCCTTGATTTGCCTGTTTGGAGTGTGGGATGAGGAGGCCTGGGAACACTATACGGGGATTTTCCTGCGAGAAACACTTTTTTTGGCAAGGAAGTTACTAGCTTTGCGGTGGATGGGGAACTCACCCCCTTCCGTTAGGTCCTGGATTGAGCTGGTGAATGCAGTTGTCCCCTATGAGCACACTCTTTACCAAAATAGGGGTTGCCCGTGTAAGTTCAACAAAATCTGGGATAAATGGAACGCCTCTCATCTCACTTTGTGACCTGACTAATTGAGGGAAATGTGGTTTACCTGGTCCTTTAATCTGCAAATATTGCGCAATGGGAAGGGGAAAAAATAAAAATTTAAATAAAATAATGTATTCAGTTTTTGTTAAGTGGCGGCTTAGTAGTTCTGGAGGCTTAGTTTGGTTGTAGTTTAAGAACCCTATGTTCTGATTGTTTCATAACTTAGCACATATGTTTTCTCTATGTGAAATGATTGGCATATGTATGTTCTGTCTTTTTCAATCCCTGTAAATGTAACCATGCAGACCAATGACAAGGACAAATATGTATGCTGTAATTTTATTTTATGTTTGATAAATAAATGAATTAAAAAAAAAAGAAGTGTTCCCTGTAACCTACTAAAGATAATGGCTAATACCAACACAGTCCATGGAGGCTTGATTAAAGTACTGCACTGCGCAGGCGCTGGGCCTCTCTGACCTTTCCCAGAGCCAGAGCACTGCAGTGCTTTACTCTGCCCTCACCAGGGCAGAGAAGTACGCCTTCGCAGGAGTGCGATACCAGGGAGCAATGAAGAAGCAGGAGGGAGGCGTTGCAAGAAGATGGGAGGTGCCAGACCTGGACCTGTGACCCATCGGACCAGTCCGCCCCTCCGGGTGAGTATAATAAAACTTATTTTTCTTCACTTGCAGGTCGGATCGGGGGCTTATCTACAGCATTATAGAATGCTGTAGATAAGCCCTGAAAGGCAGTGGCCGGGCCTCTCTGACCTTTCCCGGCGCCTGCGCACTGCAGTACTCAGCAGGGCAGACAAAGTACGCCTGCACCGGAGCCGCAGCGTGAATTCAAGAAGAGGACGTCATTGTAAGAAGATGGGAGGCCCCGGACCGGACCGCAACGCCTATCGGACTGGACCGTCCCTAGGTGAGTATAATCTAACCTCTTTTTCTCATCTTTCAGGATACATCGGGGGCTTATCTACAGCATTCCAGAATGCTGTAGATAAGCCCCTGATGCTGGTGGGCTTAGCTTACCTTCGATTTTGGGGGTGACAGGTTCCCTTGAAGTCTGTAACACCAACTTAACTACTTCCAGACCATCCATCTAATATATAAAGCTGAATGTGTGTATGTGTGTATGTCCGGGATTGGCATCTGAACCGTCGCAGCTACAGCCACAAAATTTTGCACAGTCACACGTCTGGACCCTGAGAGCGTCAAAGCTATGTTGTGAGGTGAAATTTTAACCCCGCGCTTTCCAATTCACCAAACAATTTTGCCCCTATCTACATAATGGGGAAAAAATGAAAGGAAAAGTGTTGGAGACAAATTAACAGCAGCCAGATGTGAACAAGGGGGACTTAAAGAATGAGAGCGATGGCGCCAAAGAGTATATACTGTACAGTTGCTAAGGTGGGGCCCCGACATGGGATAATCACCACACCACCACGGGGATATGAACACACACACAAAATGCGCCACACACTACCACGTGCTCGAACACATATACCACCCTCAGCGCACATTTCACCACACATACACCAACCTCGCCACATAAAAGTCGAAACACAAAAGTCGCCGCTCAAAACTCGCCACACGCAAAACTCTCCACATGCAAAACTCACCTCATGGAAAACTCACCACACGCAAAACTTGCACACGCGGAAAAATTGCCACATGCACAAAAGTTGCAACACATGCAAAAGTTGCCTCACACAAAACTTGCACATACTCAAAAGGCACCACACATAAAACTTGCCACGCACAAAACTCGCCATGCACAAAACTTGCTGCACACAACTTGCTACACTAACCTGTCACATGCAACTCGACACACAAAAAGTTGCTACACGCATGTCGCCACATAAAACTCATCTGACAAAAGTCGCTACATGCATGTCGCCACACGCAACTCAACACACACAACTTGACACACGAAACTCGCCCTAAAACACACACAAGTCTGGTATTATCCTTCAAAAATAAAAATCTGATTAATAAGCAGACAAACTACAAGAGCAACAAATGTACCATATAGGAATTCGGCAGCTGTCAGTCACATGACCTGTCTATTATGTGTATGTGTGAGCTAATATATACTGCCAGGGGGTGGGCTTACTGTTGGCTGGGGATTTATCAGGCTGCCAATTTAGCTTACAAATACTGAGGTAAAAATACTGACCAAATAACGTGTGAACGAGGTCTAATACAGGAGGAGATGACATACAGATATATACTATTTACAGGGGAAATGACACACAGGTATATACTATATACAGGAGGAGATGACACACAGATATATACTATATACAGGAGAGATGACACACAGGTATATACTATATACAGGAGGAGATGACACACACATATATACTATATACAGGGGAGATGACACACTGGTATATACTACATACAGGGGAGATGACATACAGGTATATACTATATACAGGAGGAGATGACACACAGGTATATACTATATACAGGAGCAGATTACCTACAGGTATATAGTATATACAGAAGGAGATGACATATAGGTATATGCTATGTATAGGAGGAGATGACATATAGTTATATACTATATACAGGAGATGACACACAGATATATAGTATACAGTTAGGTCCATATATATTTGGACAGAGACGACATTTTTCTAATTTTGGTTATAGACATTACCACAATGAATTTTAAGCAAAACAATTCAGATGCAGTTGAAGTTCAGACTTTCAGCTTTCATTTGAGGGTATCCACATTAAAATTGGATGAAGGGTTTAGGAGTTTCAGCTCTTTAACAAGTGCCACCCTGTTTTTAAAGGGACCAAAAGTAATTGGACAATTGACTCCAAGGCTATTTCATGGACAGGTGTGGGCAGTCCCTTCGTTATGCCATTCTAAATTAAGCAGGTAAAAGGCCTGGAGTTGATCTGAGGTGTGGTGCTTGCATTTGGAAGGGTTTGCTGTGGAGTAAACATGCGGTCAAAGGAGCTCTCCATGCAGGTGAAACAAGCCATCCTTAAGCTGCGAAAACAGAAAAAAAAAACATCCGAGAAATTGCTACAATATTAGGAGTGGCAAAATCAACAGTTTGGTGCATCCTGAGAAAGAAAGAAAGCACTGGTGAACTCATCAATGCAAAAAGACCTGAACGCCCACGTAAGACAACAGTGGGGGATGATCACAGAATAATCTCCATGGTGAAGAGAAACTTCTTCACAACAGCCAACCAAGTGAACAACACTCTCCAGGAGGTCGGCGTATCAATATCCAAATCTACTATAAAGAGAAAACTGCATGAAAGTAAATACAGAGGGTTCACTGCACGGTGCAAGCCACTCATAAGCATCAAGAATAAAAAGGCTAGACTGGACTTTGCTAAAAAAAACAACTAAAAAAGCCAGCACAGTTCTGGAAGAACATTCTTTGGACAGATGAAACCAAGATCATCCTCTACCAGAATGATGGAAAGAGAAAAGTATGGCGAAGGCGTGGTGCAGCTCATGATCCAAAGCATACCACATCATCTGTAAAACACAGCGGAGGCAGTGTGATGGCTTGGGCATGCATGGCTGCCAGTGGCATTGGGTCACTAGTGTTTATTGATGATGTCACACAGGACAGAAGCAGCCAAATGAATTCTGAGGTATTCAGAGCCACACTGTGTGCTCAGATCCAGCCAAATGCAGCAAAACTGATTGGTCGTCATTTCATACTACAGATGGACAACGACTCAAAACATAAAGCCAAAGCAACCCAGGAGTTTATTAAAGCAAAGAAGTGGAATATTCTTGAATGGCCAAGTCAGTCACCTGATCTCAACCCAATTGAGCATGCATTTCACTTGTTAAAGACTAAACTTCAGACAGAAAGGCCCACAAACAAACAGCAACTGAAAACCACCGCAGTGAAGTCCTGGCAGAGCATCAAAAAGGAGGAAACACAGCTTCTGGTGATGTCCATGAGTTTAAGACTTCAGGCAGTTATTGCCAACAAAGGGGTTTCAACCAAGTACTAGAAATGAACATTTTCTTTAAAATTATTTAATCTGTCCAATTACTTTTGGTCCCTTTAAAAACAGGGAGGCACATGTTAAGGAGCTGAAACTCCTAAACCCTTCATGCAATTTTAATGTGGATACCCCCCAATGAAAACTGAAAGTCTGAACTTCAACTGCATCGGAATTGTTTTGTTTAAAATTCATTGTGGTAATGTCTATAACCAAAATTAGAAAAATGTTGTCTGTGTCCAAATATATATGGACCTAACTGTATATAGGTGAGATGACACACAGGTATATACTATATACAGGAGATTACATACAGGTATATACTATATATAGGAGGAGATGACATACAGGTACATACTATATACAGGGGAGATGACACACAGCAGGTATATACTATATACAGGGGAGATGACATACAGGTATATACTATATACAGGAGATGACATACAGGTGTATACTATATATAAGGGAGATGACAAACATGTATATACTGAGGTGAAAATGAGAGGTGTGAGGTGAAAATGAAAAGGTGTGAGTGCAAAATGAGAGGAGTGAGGGAAAATAGTGGAGTGATCGGAAAATGACAGATGTGAGGTCGAAATGACAAGTGTTAGGGGGGAATGAGAGGAGTGAGGGGGAAAATAAGAGGAGTGAGGGGGGAAAATGAGAGGTGTGAGGGAGAAAATGAGAGATGTGAGGGGGAAAATGAAAGATGTGATGGGGAAAATGAGAGGCGTGATGGGAAAATAAGAGAAGTGAAGTGCTAAAACTAACCACAGATATTTACTATGCCCAGGCAACGCCGGGCTCTTCAGCTAGTAGACTATAAATGTAATGGAGGTCCACATATTAGCCTACAGTGAAGTTCTAAAACGTCACTGCATAGTAGAACAACTGCACAAGATTGTGCAGCTGCAGGAACAAGAAGCCGAGGTCAGACATAGCCAGACTCACAATATGTTTTAATACCATCTATGCATTCCTGATTGCTATATACACAGTGAAGAACAAATAATTTGTACATAGTATAGAAAGCACTGACAGCGCTTCCTCCTCAAGTCCTAGTGATCATCTGATCACTGGGTATAGGGAAAGGCCTGGAGCTGCTCTGTAAAAATAACCTGCAAAGGTCTTTTATGACCTTATGGGAACATAATATGTGAAACAAACGAAAAAAATTAATAAATAAAAAAAAGCAAGAAAATAATAATAATAATAATAATAATAATAATAATAATCACACAGTCTGAATTGCTGTTACTAGCCCTACCCCTGTCAAAAATAGAACAAAATGTCCAATATATAAAAATAATTTTTACAGGAAGGAGAACACAATTTAACTCCTTCAACCGAGAGCCTCTTTTCCCATTCATGACTGGGACAAATTTTACAATTCTAACCACAGCCACTTTATGTATAACTCTGCAACGCTTCAATGGATCCCACTGATTCGGAGACTGTTTTTAAACTTTAAATTTTTATGCCCATAAATCAGAGAGTTATGTCACACAAAATACGGTAGTTAATAAATAACATTTCCCACATGTCTACTTTACATCAGCACAATTTTTAAAATAATAATCTTCATTTTTATATAGCGCTAACATATTACGCAGCGCTTTACAGACATTATCATCACTGTCCCCAATGGGGCTCACAATCTAAATTCCCTATCAGTATGTCTTTGGAATATGGGAGGAAACCGGAGTGCCCGGAGGAAACCCACGCAAACACAGAGAGAACATACAAACTCTTTGCAGATGTTGTCCTGGGTGGGATTTGAACCCAGGACTCCAGCGCTGCAAGGCTGCAGTGCTAACCACTAAGCCACCATGATTCCCCAATTTTATTTTATTTTTTTGGGGGGGGTTAAGGGTTAAAAGCTGACCAGCGATTTCTCATGTTTCCAATCAAATTTACAAAACCATTTTTTTAGGGACCACATTACATTTGAAGTGACTAAGGAGTCTATATGACAGAAAATAGGCAAAAGTGACACCATTCTAAGGCCTCTTTCACACTTCCGTCTTTTTCCTCCCGTCAAAATCTGTCGAGTTTTGAAAAAACAGGATTCTGCAAATTTTTCTGCAGGATCCTGTTTTTTCCCATAGACTTGTATTAGCAACGGATTGTGACAGATGGCCATCCGTTTCATCCGAAGTGCACTGGATCCATCAGAAAATAGCGGTCTGTCGTGCGGAGAAAACGTTCAGAGGAACGTTTTTTCTGCACGTTGGAAAATCGGTCAACGACGGGGCCAGCGCTGTCCGTCGTTGGCTATAATGGAAGCCTATGGACGCAGGATCCATCGTTGACCGTCAAACACAGGAATCCAGCGACGTATCCCGTTTTTTTCATTCTGAGCATGCCCGGAAGGATTTTTGTATACCTGAAAATGCAGGCAGGAACTCGTTCGACGCATCCGTCATAACACTGGATGCGTTGCACACGGTTTCCACTATTTTCACAACATCCGTTGATATGTCACTTCACTGCATTATGACGCACCCCGAACGACGGAAGTGTGAAAGAAGCCTAACACTGCATGCCTCAAGGTGTTCAAAACCACATTAAAGAACTTTATTAACCCTTCATGTGCTTCACAGAATTTAATGGAACATGGAAAGAAAAAATGAATTTAACTTTTTTTTTCACAAAAATATTACTTTAGACCCAATTTTTTTATTTTCACAAGGGTAACAGGAAAAAATGGACCCCAAAATATGTTGTGCAATTTCTCCTGAGCATGCCAATACCTAATATGTGGACGAAAACTACTATTTGGGCGCATGGCAAGGATGGAAGGGAAGGAGACCATTTGAATTTTGAATACAAAATTTGCTGGAATAATTAGCGGACGCCATGCTGCGTTTGCAAATCTCCTAATGTGCCTAAACAGTGTAAACACCCCCACAAGTGACATCATTTTGGAAACTAGACCCCCCCAAGGAACATATCTAGATGTGTGGTGAGCACCTTAAACCCCCAGATGCTTCACAGAAATTTATAACAGAGATGTGAAAGTAAAAAAGCAAAAATCACATTTTCCCATAAAAATGTCCTTTTAGCCCCCAAAATTTTATTTTCACAAGGGTAACAGGAGAAAAATTTGTTAATTTGTTGTGCAATTTTTCCTGAGTACGCACATACCCTATATGTGGGAGAAACTACTGTTTGAGTGCAAAACAGGGTTCAGAAAGGAAGGAGTGACGTTTTGGAACACAGACTTTTTTTTTTAATCAGATATTTTTTATTGAGCAGTAAGGATAATACAAGAATATTGCATTACTGTTTACAGTAAACATGTATAATTTTTAGAACATTTTAACCCCAACCCAAACTCCAACCCCCCCTCCCTTCCAACCTTTAGAGACTTATCGTGCACCGCCACCGTTTGCAACATAATACAAAAAGGAAGATGACATAACAATAACCCTCCCAAGAGAGCCTAAGACCCAAGTGGGCAAATAAAGCCCCTTAAGTTAACTCAATCCAAGGATTCCACAGCCTGTGGAAGAGGTCCATCTTATTTCTCTTGAAATAAATACTTTTCTCAAAAGCAAGAATATGGTCCACTTGCATCAGAAAATCTCTTCTCGTTGGTGGCTCTTCCCTAATCCAAAACTTGGCAATCAGCTTCCGAACGATAAACAGCAATCTGGCAATAGCTATTTTGTACATATTATCAGTTACAATCTCCTCAACATATCCTAGAATACACACTAAGGGATCTCGTGGTATAGTACAGTTGTATATCAGTCCTACTCTACTCAACACCACAGTCCAAAAGGAGGATAGCCTGGGACATTGCCACATCATATGAAGAATACCCGCCTCTGACTGCGAGCACCTAGGGCACTCTGAATTGGGTCTCAGTCCAGCTTTGAATAACATATCCGGGGTTCTGTAGGCCCTATGGATAACAAATAGTTGTGACAAAACCTCACAGGCTTACTCATAGAAATTTTGGGTACGTATTCCAATATTGAGTCCGATCGGTCATTGTCGATCACACCCAGGTCATTTTCCCATTTCACTCTGGCTCTGATAGGGTGCCCATCCAGGAAAGAATAAAGAAGGTATTCGTATATTCCCGAGATCACCCCCTTTGTGCCGCCCCCCAAAAGAATAAAGTCCAGCATGAGATCTACCTGTATCTTCACAGGCCCTGTCTTACACTGTGCCCGAAACGCATGAGAGATGCGGCTATACTGATATATCTCAGAACTTGGCAGTTGAAATTCCTCTTGCAGTACCTCAAAATTCTTAATTTTACCCTGGTGCAAAATTTGCCCCATCCGGGAAATACCTGCCACCTTCCAAATATGAAATCCCGACATCTGCCTGAACTCTTGTAAAAATCTATTATTCCAGATGGGTGAAAATCTAGTAAGTGCCCTTACACCCCTTATACCCTTAACTTTATCCCAAAACTTATGAATAAGTCTAATACTACATAATGTGGAACCTTTCTCCCGGAAATGTCCACCCTCCAGACCCTCACACAATACCTTCAGCCCAATTAGCGTCCTCAGACAACAGGGTATCCTCGCCCCACCAGTCTCCTCTGCCCATCCCCTAAAATATTGACACTGTGAAGCCAGGAAGTATAGCCAAGGATTAGGGAGTGCCAACCCACCCACCCTTTTGAGCCTTTGTAGGGTTTCTTGTTTAAATCTAGGGCTCTTTCCTCCCCAGATCAACTCACCAAACAAGGATCTAATCCTACGAAATCTATTCTGTGATATCCAGATAGGAGAATTGTGTAGCACATAAAGGAGTTGAGGCATCACAATCATCTTTCTCAGATTGAGTGCCGTTGATTTATTGGGCATAAAGCCTGACTGATCCGGGTGGACTAGTTTATCAATCACCCGAGTCAACCTGTTTGCCAAGGCCTTTGCCAAAATCTTGATATCCGCCGTCAGAAGTGAAATTGGTCTATAAGACTCTGGCAGCTGTAAGTCCTTGTCAGCTTTAGGGATGACCACCACAATAGCCTCTCTCATTGACAAAGGCAACTCCCCCCTTTCCAGCGACCTATTGTACACCCCAGCCAATTTAGACAATAAAGTGTCCTTTAAAATCTTATAGACCTCAGCTGGAATACCATCCGCCCCCGGAGCCCTGCCCCCAGCCACACCCGCCAAGGCCGCTCCCAATTCTTCCTCCCCAATCAGTTCATCCAGCCACTCACATTCCTCTCTGCTCAACCTAGGCAAATCAATCCCTTCTAAGTACCTAGTAGTATCTTCTGTCCCTTTCTCTACACTAGAGGTATATAATTTACCATAAAATTTTCTAAAAGCTTCCAATATTTGCTCCCCCTGGGTGACCACCGTTCCCTCCTCTGTTTTTATTGAGTAGACATGTGAAGAGCCCCTCTGCGCAGAAGCCACTACCGAAAGTAGATGCCCCACCTTTTCCCCCTCTGAGTAGAATGTTTCTTTTTGAAAAGCCCTCATCCTCTCTTCCTTTCTCAAGTATAATTGATTGACCCCCTGCTGAGCCGCCCTCATACGATTCTAAGACTCCTTTGTACATTGGGCACCCAATGCCACCTCAGCTGCCTTCAACTCCTCCAAGACAGCCTTATCCTGTAATCTAGACTTCGTCTTATGTCTTGAGATGTCCAGAAACAAAATTCCTCTTAAATACGCCTTCATAGTGTCCCATACTACATGGCTTTCTGCACTACCTTCATTGATCTTAAAAAACTCCTCAATCTCTGCCCCCACCTTTTCCATGTCCAAGAGCTGTAACCAGGAGGGTGGAACACAGACTTTGATGGAATGGTCTGCGGGTGTCATGTCGCGTTGAAGAGCCCCTGATGTGATTAAACAGTGGAAACCCCCCACAAGTGATCCAATTTTAAAAACTAGACACCTCAAGGTATTTTTCTAAATGTGTGGTGAGCACATTGAACCCACAGGTACTTCAGAAAATTTTACAGCGTTGATCTGTGAAAATGAAAATATATATTTTTTTACCAAAAATGTATTTTTAGCCCCATATTTTTTCATTTTCACAAGGATAGGAGGAAATGGATTCCAAAATTTGTTGTGCAATTTTTCCAGTGTACGCCGCTACCCCATTTGTAGTCGAAAACTACTTTTGAGCCAAAGTGCAAAGCTCAGAATGGAAGAAGCATCATATTGGAGTTCAGGTTTTGCTGGAATAGTTTGAGGGTGCCATGGCACATTGGCAGAGCCCCTGAGGTGCCAAAACAGCATAACCCCCCATAAGAGACCCCATTTTACAACAAAAAATCTCAATGAATTTATCTAGGTGTGCAGTGATATCATAGTGACACCACACCACAGGTGGGTTACAGAATTTTATACCATTGGGCAGTGAAGAAAAAAAAATTACATTTTATCAGCAAAATTTGTCTTAGCCCCAGATTTTACATTTTCACACTGGGAAATGGGTAAAAATGGCACCAAAATTTGTCCCACAATTTCTGCTAAATTTAGAAATAGCCTACATGTGTCTGTACAGTACTGCTTAGCCATACGGCGAGACTCGGGAGGAATGGAGCGTTATTTGCTTCCTGGAGCGCAGATTTTCCTAAGTTTGCGGACTCCATATACAGAGCACATAAGTGCTAGAAGAGAAGAATTCCCCCTCAAGTGACCCTATTTTGGAAATTATACCCCTTTGGAAATGTGTCTACAGCTGAAGTGACGATTTTTACTCCATGGGTGTTTTCCAGAAAAAAGCAGCTGTGGAAAATTGCAAACTGCCATTGTAGTGACCAGTACGTTGTGCCCAGCTTATGCACCTGCAAATTAGGCAAGCTCTCATTGCTACAGAAATGCCAAACATGTGGACGCTAACTGCATTTTAGTCATACTGTGGTACCCAGAAGAGAGGGGGGCATTTGGATTCTGGAGTGCAGAATTTGCTGAATTTGTTTAGGATGGGTGAGGAGCCATTTAGCTTTTCCTGATTCTTTGTACAAGTAAAGTGGAAGTCCCCCATATTTCCATTAACAGATGATGGACCTGACTGAGTACTTGCTTTATTTATGGATTGAGTTGAATCTTTTATTGGAAATATTTAACATAACATTTTGGATCATATTTATCCGGCGCTTTAAGTCACTATAATTAGGCAGCAGAGTTACTCTGGACTCCGCCTGGCCTCTGTTCAGCATTGTCTTTTTTTTCAGAACCGCACAAAACTGTGGAGGACCGTGCTTTTATGAGCATCTAAAAAGATGGACACTGCCGGATCACAGGCCAGACGACATCCACAGTGCCTCCATTTGCCTCATTATATGCAATCTTCTGCCAGGGGTTCCTTCTAAATCAGGTATTTCAGAGATTTACACGGAAACCCCGGTGTAGGAACTCCGAACAGGATAAATATGAGCGGAGCCTTACTGCGATCTTTGGGAGACAGAATGAACAAATCAACAGCAGGTGAAGAATTGGTTCTATCTACTGTATTTTTTATGCTGTTCCTCGTGCAGTATAAGTGAATAGACGACTTTATTCTTCACGTCGGTGGAATTAGAGTGATAACAGATTTATAACTTTTTAATGTTTGGCTGCTTTCACACAAAGAAACGCTTTTTTTTGCTGCATCGCCATATTTTGTGATCTATAATTTTTCCTTATTTCAGCCAACAAAGTCATGTGAGAGCTTGTTTTTCGTGGGACGAGTTAACATATTTATTGGCACCATTTTTGGTTGCATGACATTTTTTGATCACTTTCTATTCCGATTTTTGGTTAGCAAAATTAACAAAAATCAGCAATACAGGAATTGTTTTCTGGGTTTGTTTTATACCGTTCCGAGTGTGGTAAAATTGATAAGGCAGTTTTATTCTTCGGGTTAGCACGATTACAGCAATACCACACATATATAGTTTTTTTATGTTTTGGCGCGTTTACACAATAAAAACTATTTTATAGAAAAAATTATTTTTGCATCGCTTTATTCTTAGAGCAATTACTTTTCTATTTCTTTGTTGACGGAGTTGAATGGTGGTTTGTTTTTTCGAGGGACAAGTTGTCGTTTTCAGAGATTCCATATTTATTTACATTCGTCTTTTTGATCGCGTTTTATTCCATTTTATGTTCGGCGGTATGAGTTAAAAAGAGAGCTGAAGGCAGTGGCGTAACTTGAAACTCATGGGCCCCAATGCGAAAGCTCCAACAGGGCCCCCAAATATTTTAAATCTTTAATAGCAATAGTCTTTTGCTACAGGCCAAAGGGACTTTTAGGGCCCCCTAGGTTCCAGGGCCTGGGTGCGATTGCAGCCCCTGCACCTGTTGTAGTTACGCCTCTGGCTGAGGGGGCTCCCTCCCTCTGCATGCCTACTAAGTCCCGATATCGATCGCAGCATTTAGCGGGTTAAAGTGCCACAGGCACCGCTCATGGCACTGAGTGTCGGCTGTCAGCTGTCAGAATCAGCTGACACCCGGCAGTGATCGCCCACGCACAGCCTCCTTAGCACAGGAGATCGCCATGACATATATAAACTGGATCAGTCGGGAAGTATTTTCCAACCATGGCGAATATATATTAGAAATGTTGGGAAGGGGTTAAAATGTTGTCAGTGGTCGCTGTGGTTGTAAATAAAGCATTTCCTCCCCAATATCAACAAATAACGAATATAAAAAAACAGCAACTAGGCACCATGTGTCATGAAAAAAAGAAGCAAAACATATTTGAATATGTGAATGAGAACATTTTTTACAGCTGTTAAAATCGCTTGTACAAAAATGAATGTGCTTGGTCAAGAATGGGGCAAAATGGCCAGGTGTGAACTGGGAAATATGATTGTGAGAACACTTCAGAGAGCACAAACGTCTGCAAAACATTCATAATAGTGAAAACATACATACAGTGCTATTCACTATTATTGGCACCCCTTAATTTTTTTCATAAACTGCACAATATCTTCAGAAATAAATGGAAATGTACCAAAATTATATCCTCAGGATTTTTTAATTAGTGGTCCAAACTAATGCAGGAATAAAACATTGTTTTCAACTTACATGTTGCAATTTCAATGAAGAAACAGAATATACAGCATGTGCAGTTATAAAGGAATCCCTAATTAATATTTGGTTGCACACCCTGTGTACTTTTGGATGTGTGCTTTGGGTCTTTGTCTTGCTGGAGGAACCATGATCTTCGACTCAAATCAAGTTTTCTTACAATGAGTAGGACATTTCACTCTAAAATCGCTTGATAATTCTCTGATTTCATGATCCCTGTGATATGTTCAAGGCCTCCAGTACCAGACGCAGCAGAACAACAACACAGCATTATGGATCCTCCACAATGCTTAACTATTGGTAGGGTGTTCTTTTCCTAATAAGCTTTATTGTGCTGCCTGTAAACAAATTGTTGCTTTGCATTGCCAAAAGCTCCATTTTTGTTTCATCTGTAGACAGAACATTTTCCCAGAAGGATTGTGGTTTGTTAAGGTACTCTTTGGCAAAGATCCTTTTTATGTCTTTTCTTCAGCAATGGTTTCTTCCTTGGCCTTCACCCACAAAGCTCTGCTTAGTTTAGTGTACGGCATATGGTACTTGTTGAATCCATGACCCCAGACTGTTACGGGTTGGCTTTCAGGTCTTTGGATGTTTGATGTGGTGTTTTTTCCACTATTCGCACCAACCTTTCAAGACATCTATTGTCAATTTTCCTCTCTCCCCCACCCCCCCACATCCAGGGAGGTTCTTGATGGTACCATATTTAGCAAACTTAACATTGCACACTGCAGAAACTGGGATAACAAGGTTTTTGCAGGTGACCTTATACTCTTTGAAAGTCTTTTGTTCGCTAATAATAGCAGTTCTGATGTCCTCAGACTGCTCCTTTGTCTTCATCATTGTAACAAAGCAACAGGTCCTTCCATGTGGCTTTTTAAAACACTGAAGTCATCATTCATTGGCTAATTCATGTCACATGTTCCCCAACAATTAATCACAGTTGATTCTCATTTGTAAATTACCACAGGCGAGTAAAAAATGTGTTTCTATACTAATTTAACCCCTTAATCCCATATGACGTACTATCTCGTCAAGGTGACCTGGGACTTAATTCCCAGTGACGGGATAGTACGTCATATGCAATCGGCCGCGCTCACGGGGCCGGGTGTCAGCTGACTATCGCAGCTGACATCCGGCACTATGTGCCAGGAGCGGTCACGGACCGCTCCTGGCACATTAACCCCCTGAACACTGCGATCAAACATGATCGCAGCGTTCCGGGGGCATTTGGAAGCATTGCGCAGGGAGGGGGCTCCCTGCGGGCTTCCCTGAGACCCTCGGTACAAGGCGATGTGCTCACCTTGTACCGAGCGTCTCCTCCTTGCAGGCCCTTGATCCAAAATGGCCGCGGGGCTACTTCCGGGTCCTGCAGGGAGGTGGCTTACAAGCGCCTGCTCAGAGCAGGCGCCTGTAAGCCTCCAGCAGTGCACGTCAGATCGCTGATCTGACACAGTGCTCTGCAATGTGTCAGATCAGTGATCTGTCAATATAGTGTGATGTACCCCCTGGGACAATGTCATAATGTAAAAAAAATATATTTAGATGTGTAAACAAAATTAATAATAATAATAATTCCTAAATAAAGAAAAAAAATATTGTTCCCATAAATACATTTCTTTATGTAAATTTAAAAATAAACAATAAAAGTACACATATTTAGTATCGCCGCGTCCGTAACGACCCGACCTATAAAACTGTCCCACTAGTTAACCCCTTCAGTGAACACCGTAAAAAAAATAGAGGCAAAAAACGCTTTCTTATCATACCGCCGAACAAAAAGTGAAATAACAAAGAAATAAACACACACCGGCGCTCCCATGGGAGTGAAAAAGAAGGCTGCAGGTGCCTACACAGTAACTGTGCTAATTCTGTCAAATAACAAAGGAGAGTATTAAATAGGCAAAGGCACCGCGCCAACTAGATGAAGTAATACGTGGGTGTAGAGAATGAGCGTCTACCTGGGCACAACGTGAAGCACAATGAAGGTATAAGCAGTATCGGCAACCAATAGCCAATAACAGAATGAATGCCTGTTTTGTCCAGAGTTCCACATAAAATGCGTGGCTAATGTTAAAAGGAAAAGCACACTTACTGACTAATGATGTAGCTGCTTGTAAAGGTGTTGTGCCGCCCCACGCTGTTGCCTTGGACATTGCTACCCTGGACACTGTACTCTCACTTCTCTGGGCCGCTGGCGATCCTGTCTCTACAACCTATTAGGACGACTGCAGCCCTACTGAGAACGCGCTATCACCCTTACAAGCAGCTACATCATTAGTCAGTAAGTGTGCTTTTCCTTTTAACATTAGCCACGCATTTTATGTGGAACTCTGGACAAAACAGGCATTCATTCTGTTATTGGCTATTGGTTGCCGATACTGCTTATACCTTCATTGTGCTTCACGTTGTGCCCAGGTAGACGCTCATTCTCTACACCCACGTATTACTTCATCTAGTTGGCGCGGTGCCTTTGCCTATTTAAAAAGTGAAATAACACGCGATCAAAAAGATGGATATAAATAACCATGGTACCGCTGAAAACGTCATCTTGTCCCGAAAAAAATGAGCTGCCATACAGCATCATCAGCGAAAAAATTAAAAAGTTATAGTCCTCAGAATAAAGCGATGCAAACATAATTATTTTTTCTATAAAATAGTTTTTATCAATTAAAAGCGCCAAAACATAAAAAAAATGATATAAATGAGGTATCGCTGTAATTGTACTGACCTGAAGAATAAAACTGCTTTATCAATTTTACCAAACATGGAACGGTATAAACGTCACCCCCCACCTTCCCCAAAAGAAATTCATGAATAGCCGGTTTTGGTCATTCTGCCTCACAAAAATCGGAATAAAAAGCGATCAAAAAATGTCACGTGCCCGAAAATGTTACCAATAAAAATGTCAACTCGTCCCGCAATAAACAAGACCTCACATGACTCTGTGGACCAAAATATGGAAAAATTATAGCTCTCAAAATGTGGAGACACAAAAACTATTTTTTGCAATAAAAAGCGTCTTTTAGTGTGTGACAGCTGCCAATCATAAAAATCCGCTAAAAAACCCGCTATAAAAGTAAATCAAACCTCACTTCATGACCCCCTTAGTTAGGGAAAAATAATAAAATTTTAAAAAATGTATTTATTTCCATTTTCCCATTAGGGTTAGGGTTATGGTTAGGGTTAGGGTTGGGGTTGGGGCTAGGGTTGGGGCTAGGGTTGGGGCAAGGGTTGGGGCTAGGGTTAGGGCTGGGGCTAAAGTTAGGGTTAGGGTTGGGGGCTAAAGTTAGGGCTAGGGCTAAAGTTAGAGATGGGGTTAAAGTTAGGGTTGGGGCTAAAGTTAGGGTTGGGGCTACAGTTAGGGTTGGGGCTAAAGTTAGGGTTAGGGTTTGGATTACATTTACGGTTGGGATTAGGGTTAGGGGTGTGCTTAGGGTTATGGTTGGGATTAGGGTTAGGGGTGTGTTGGAATTAGGGTTGTGGTTAGGGTTGGGATTAGGGTTGGGGTGTGTTGGGTTTAGGGGTGTGGGTGTGTTTGTGTTAGGGTTTCAGTTACAATTGAGGGTTTCCACTGTTTAGGCACATCAGGGCTCTCCAAACGCGACATGGCGTCCGATTTCAATTCCAGCCAATTCTGCGTTGAAAAAGTAAAACAGTGCTCCTTCCCTTCCGAGCACTCACGAGCACCCAAACAGAGGTTTACCCCAACATATGGGGTATCAGTATACTCAGGACAAATTGGACAACAACTTTTGCGGTCCAATTTCTCTTGTTACCCTTGGGAAAATAAAAACTTGGGGGCTAAAAAAACATTTTTGTGGGAACAAAAATTATTTTTTTATTTTCACAGCTCTGCGTTATAAACTGTAGTGAAACACTTGGGGGTTCACAGTTCTCACAACAGGTCTAGATACGTTCCTTGGGGGGGTCTAGTTTCCAATATGGGGTCACTTGTGGGGGTATCTACTGTTTAAGTACATCAGGGGCTCTGCAAATGCAACGTGACGCCTGCAGACCAATCCATCTAAGTCTGCATTCCAAATGGTGCTCCTTCCCTTTCGAGCTCTGCCATGCGCCCAAACGGTGGTTCCCCCCACATGTGGGGTATCAGCGTACTCAGGACAAATTGGACAACAACTTTTGGGGTCCAATTTCTCCTGTTACGCTTGGTAAAATACAAAACTGGGGGCTAAAAAATAATTTTTGTGGAAAAAAAAAAGAATTTTTATTTTCACGGCTCTGCGTTATAAACTGTAGTGAAACACTTGGGGGTTCAAAGCTCTCACAACACATCTAGATAAGTTCCTTAGGGGGTCTACTTTCCAAAATGGTGTCACTTGTGGGGGGTTTCAATGTTTAGGCACATCAGGGGCTCTCCAAACGCAACATGGTGTTAGGCTAGGTTCCCATTGCGTTAATGGGATAGCGCTAACGGACAGCGTTGCACGGCGAAATTAACGCCGTGCACCGCGTCCGTTAGCGCTCCCATTGCCGGCAATGTTAGAGCGCATTGCTAGCGCGTGTCACTTTCGGCACGCGCTAGCGATGTGCCGGTCTTTTGTAGCGCGCCTCGGACGCTGCTTGCAGCGTCCGCGGCGCGCCAGAGGTCCGTTCCCCGCTCTCGCAGATCGGGGATCTGCGAGAGCGGGGACGTTAACGCGACCCCTGAACGCGGCCCCGAAAAAGACATTGCGTTAGCGCAATCCGCTAGCGCTCGCGCTACACGGATTGCACTACCGCAATCTGAACCTAGCCTTACATCTCAATTCCAGTCAATTTTGCATTCAAAAAAGTAAAACAGTGCTCCTTCCCTTCCGAGCTCTGCCATGCGCCCAAACAGTGGTTTACCCCCATATATGGGGTATCAGCGTACTCAGGACAAATTGCACAACAACGTTTGTGGTCCATTTTCTGCTGTTATCCTTGGTAAAATGAAACAAATTGGAGCTGAAGTAAATTTTTTGTGAAAAAAAGTTAAATGTTCATTTTTATTTCAACATTCCAAAAATTCCTGTGAAACACCTGAAGGGTTAATAAACTTCTTTTATGTGGTTTTGAGCACCTTGAGGGGTGCAGTTTTTAGAATGGTGTCACACTTGGTTATTTTCTATCATACAGACCTCTCAAAATGACTTCAAATATGATGTGGTCCCTAAAAAAAAAATCGTGTTGTAAAAATGAGAAATTGCTGGTCAACTTTTAACCCTTATAACTCCCTAACATAAAAAAATTTGGTTCCAAAATTGTGCTGATGTAAAGTAGACATGTGGGAAATGTTACGTCTTAGGTATTTTGTGTGACATATCTCTTTGATTTAACCCCTTTACCCCCAAGGGTGGTTTGCACGTTAATGACCGGGCCAATTTTTACAATTCTGACCACTGTCCCTTTATGAGGTTATAACTCTGGAACGCTTCACTGGATCCTGATGATTCTGACAATGTTTTCTCGTGATATATTGTACTTCATGATAGTGAAATTTAGAAAATTTCGCAATTTTCCAACTTTGAATTTTTATACAATTAAATCACAGAGATATGTTGAAGTTGTTGAACAATTTGTCCTGAGTCGTTTGATACCCCATATGTGGGGGTAAACCACTGATTGGGCGCAAGGGAGAGCTCGGAAGGGAAGGAGCGCCGTTTGACTTTTCAATGCAAAATTGACTGGAATTGAGATGGGACGCCATGTTGTGTTTGGAGAGCCCCTGATGTGCCTAAACATTGAAACACCCCACAAGTGACACCATTTTGGAAACTAGACCCCCTAAGGAACTTATCTAGATGTGTGGTGAGCACTTTGACCCACCAAGTACTTCACAGAAGTTTATAATGCAGAGCCGTAAAAATAAAAAATCATATTTTTTCACAAAAATGATCTTTTCGCCCCCAATTTTTTTATTTTCCCAAGGGTAAGAGAAGAAATTGGACCCCAAAAGTTGTTGTCCAATTTGTTCTGAGTACGCTGATACCTCATATGTGGGGGTAAACCACTGTTTGGGCGCATGGCAGAGTTCAGAAGGGAAGGAGCGCCATTTGACTTTTCAATGCAAAATTGACTGGAATTGAAATGGGACGCCATGTTGCGTTTGGAGAGCCACTGATGTGCCTAAACATTGAAACCCCCCACAAGTGACACCATTTTGGAAAGTAGACCCCCTAAGGAACTCATCTAGATGTGTTGTGAGAGCTTTGAACCCCCAAGTGTTTCACTACAGTTTATAACGCAGAGCCGTGAAAATAAAAATTATTTTTTTCCCCACAAAAATTATTTTTTAGCCCCCAGTTTAGTATTTTCCCAAGGGTAACAGGAGAAATTGGACCCCAGACGTTGTTGTCCAATTTGTCCTGAGTAAACTGATACCCAATATGTGGGGGGGAACCACCGTTTAGGCGCATGGTAGAGCTCGGAAGGGAAGGAGCGCCATTTGGAATGCAGACTTAGATGGAATGGTCTGCAGGTGTCACGTTGCATTTGCAGAGCCCCTGATGTAACTAACCAGTAGAAACCCCCCACAAGTGACCCCATATTGGAAACTAAACCCCCCAAGGAACTTATCTAGATGTGTTGTGAGAACTTTGAACCCCCAACTGTTTCACTACAGTTTATAACGCAGAGCCGTGAAAATAAAAAATCCTTTTTTTTCCACAAAGACTATTTTTTAGCCCCCAGTTTTGTATTTTTCCAAGGGAAACAGTGTAAATTGAACCCCAAAAGTTGTTGTCCAATGTGTCCTGAGTACGCTGATACCCCATATGTTGGGGTAAACCCCTGTTTATGCGCACGGGAGAGCTCGGAAGGGAAGGAGCACTGTTTTACTTTTTCAACGCAGAATTGGCTGGAATTGAGATTGGACGCCATGTCGCATTTGGAGAGCCCCTGATGTGCCTAAACAGTGGAAACCCCCAACTCTAACTGAAACCCTAATCCAAACACACCCCTAACCCTAATCTCAACTGTAACCCTAACCACACCCCTAACCCTGACACACCCCTAACCCTAATCCCAACCCTATTCCCAACCGTAAATGTAATCCAAACTCTAACTCTAACTTTAGCCCCAAACCTAACTTTAGCCCCAACCCTAACCCTAACTGTAGCCCTAACCCTAGCCCAAACCCTAACCCTAGCCCTAACCCTAGACCTAACCCTAGCCCTAACCCTAGCCCTAACCCTAGCCCTAACCCTAACCCTAGCCCTAACCCTAGCCCTAACCCTAACCCTAGCCCTAACCGTAACCCTAACCCTAATGGGAAAATGGAAATAAATACATTTTTTACATTTTTTAAATTTTTCGTAACTAAGGGGGTGATGAAGGGGGGTTTGATTTACAATTTATAGCGCGTTTTCTAGCGGATTTTTGATTGGCAGCCGTCACACACTAAAAGACGCTTTTATTGCAAAAAATGTTTTTTGCGTTACCACATTTTGAGAGCTATAATTTTTCCATATTTTGGTCATGTGAGGTCTTGTTTGTTGCGGGACGAGTTGACGTTTTTATTGGTAACATTTTCGGGTATGTGACATTTTTTGATCGCTTTTTATTCCGCTTTTTGTGAGGCAGAATGACCAAAAACCAGCTATTCATGAATTTCTTTTTGGGGGGGTGTTCATACCGTTCCGCGTTTGGTAAAATGGATAAAGCAGTTTTATTCTTCGGGTCAGTACGATTACAGCGATACCTCATTTATATCATTTTTTTATGTTTTGGCGCTTTTATACGATAAAAACTATTTTATAGAAAAAATAATTATTTTTGCATCGCTTTATTCTGAGGACTATAACTTTTTTATTTTTTCGCTGATGATGCTGTATGGCAGCTCGTTTTTTTCGGGACAAGATGACGTTTTCAGCGGTACCATGGTTATTTATTTTCGTCTTTTTGATCGTATGTTATTCCACATTTTGTTCGGCGGTATGATAATAAAGCGTTGTTTTTTGCCTCGTTTTTTTTTTTTTTTACGGTGTTCACTGAAGGGGTTAACTAGTGGGACAGTTTTATAGGTCGGGTCGTTACGGACGCGGCGATACTAAATATGTGTACTTTTATTTATTTTTTAATTTAGCTAAAGGAATGTATTTATTGGAATAATATATATTTTTTATTATTATTTATTTAGGATTTTTTTTTTTTTTTTTACATTTTTACTTTGCCCCGGGGGGGGGGCATCACAGTAAAGTGACAGATCGCCGATCTGACACTTTGCTATGCACTGTGTCAGATCGGCGATCTGACGTGCACAACAGGGAGGCTTCTGTTATGATCTGGTGGCCTAGGAGCAGCATGAGACGTACTCTGGAGAAGATGGTACCTGTACTGACCGCAGACCCTGAACTTAACACCGCAACTAGAAGTAGCCGTGGAATGTACCTATCACTCCCTAGACATCTCGACACAGCCGGAGGACTAATTACCCCTAGAGATAGAAAAGGGAAAAAACATACACAGACTGAAATCAGAATTTAGCAAAGGAGGCCACTTCTAGCTAAATAGAAAGGATAGGACAGAGTACTATGCAGTCAGTATTAAAACACTAGAAAATATCCACCACAGAAAATACAAAATCTCCACATCTAACTAAAGATATGGAGGGTATATCTGCATCTCCAGAGATACCAGCTTGGCTAAACAAATCCTTATACAGACCAAGCTGGACAAGACAAAAAACATGGAAAAGAACTGAACAATAAGGCCCACAGCATGTGGACTGCAAACAAAACCAAGGCCAGAACTTATCTTTGTTGAAATGAACAGCAAAGCAGGAGAGACCAGGCAGGGAAGTGAATCCTCCAGGAACAATGGACAACTGGCACTGACTAAAGGGTCAAGCAAGACTAAATAGCCCAGTCAGAATTGCAAAAAGTGGACACACCTGATGAATGCTGTGATCCAGAGACAGCAGCGCTACCACGTATAACCACCGGAGGGAGCCCAAGAGCAGAATTCACAACAGGCTTCCCGGCGCCTGCTCTGAGGCGCCGGGAAGCCTGTTGTGAATTCTGCTCTTGGGCTCCCTCCGGTGGCCTGATATTTTCGTGCTTCGGGGCGGCATGTGGAAGGGTCTTTAAGTGGTGCTCTACTTACACATTCATCTGCATGGATTATGACAGGTTACTGATCCCTCTGTGACCTGCCTCCTATTATACATACTGTATATATCTTATTTTTTGAAAAAAATAAAATAATTACATTCATCATGCAGGTGCCGGCAGCTGTGCTGTAGCATGATGGGACCAATAATATCCATATATTAATTTTATTTAGTGATATAAATTTGAGAAAAAAAAGGTATGCCTCAAAATGGTATCGTTCAAGCCTGCACAGTAGCATAAATAGGAAAGCGATAGATGCTACTGTGCAGGCACCACCGCAGGCGACATTTTGATAGAGGAAAAAAAAATTGTCTCCTCCAAGATGGCGCCGGCCTAGCCTGTGTAGTAGCATTTATCGGTGATCCGATAAATGCTACTGCGCAGGCGCCACGTTTTTTTTTTCTCAAGAAATTTATATCACTAAATAAAATGAATATATGGGTATTATACATCCGATCATGCTACAGTGCAGGTGTCGCCGCCGGTATCATTTTAATCAGTATAATGAAGCCAACCTGACAGTATCTGTAGGTTACTCAGCACAATCCTGCTGTCAGGTTCCCTTTAACACGATTACTACATTCAAAAAACTTTCACTTGATTAATTTTTTTCAGGAGATATTCCACATTATGTACTTAAACTTTATGGGTGCCAAAAACAATGAGCAGGAGTGTATGCTTTGATGAACTGAAGACAACAAAGAAATTAAATGATCCCCAATATAAAAAATGCATACAAAGAAAAAAGAAACGCCAAACAAAGATTCCGATTACCTGTCTACTGAAAGGTGATGAGCGAGAGAGAAGGAATGAGAGGAAAAATGAGAGAGAATGAGAAACAGAGAAGGAATGAGAGAGGAAAAATGAGAGAGGGAATGAGAGAGAATGAGAATGAGAGAGAATAAGAGAGAGAGAGAAAGAGAGAGAGAATGAAAGAGAGAGATTGAGAAAGAGAGAGAATGAGACAGAGAGAATGGACTTCTATACCCCAGCCTGGACATGCCCCTATCCTCTAAAAGCAGCCCGATATATCCTGGACCTCTATATGCCTCACTACCCCTGCCCCTCTATTTTTACCATTTGCTTTGGCAATGCTAACATGTACTTAGTCTTGCCAATAAAGCACATTTGAATTGAATGAGAGAGAGAGAATGAGAGAAAGAGAATGAGAGAAAATGAGAGATAATGAGAGAATGAGAGAGCGAGAGAATGAGATTAAGATAGAGAATGAGAGAGTGAGAAAGACAGAGAGAGAGAATGAGAGAGAATGAGATAGAGAATGAAAGAGCGAGAAAGAGAGAGAATATGAGAGAGAGAGAGAGAGAGAGAGAGAGAGAAAGATGTTTCTTTTCATAGCAGTTTGAGAATCCAGTTCAGGTACTGTTCCAGTGCCCAAAAGGAATGTTTTTAAAAGTTCGGGTCAGGTACCAAAACTCTAACTTCCACCGGTCCGCCAATCCCTAATTATAAGCATTTATATTTATACTATTATGAAGGTTTAGGACTATAATCTAAATGAATCCTAAAGGCTATGTTGTAATGAGGTGTTCCCACTTTGTCATGTTTTGACTCTGGATACAGATTATTTAAATGAAAATAAGGGCCAAGTTCTATATGAATGGCTTTCTAATGGGATACTTGATCAATGCAAGTCTTTAGGAAACACAAAATATTTCTCACCTGGAGTTTCAGGCTTGGTAGATATCCTATGACTGGGAAGAAAAAAGAAATTGCAGTCAGGGCAAATACAGCTCAAGTTATTGTGCAAATGGTCAATTGTGAACACATACTGTACAGTGGGGAAAATAAGTATTTGATACACTGCAGATTTTGCAAGTTTTCCCACATACAAAGAATGGAGAGGTCTGTAATTTGTGTTGTAGGTACACTTCAACTGTGAGAGACAGAATCTTACAAAAAAAATCCAGAAAATGACATTATATGAAGGCAACAACTGTTGCCACAATTATTCGAAAATGGACGAAACACAAGATGACTCTCAATCTTCCTCGGTCTGAGGCTGAAAACAAAATCTCACCTAGTGGGGTAAGGATCACTCTGGGAAAGGTATGGAATCAGCTCCGAGCTACACGGGACGACGTGGTCAAAGACCTGAAGAGAGCTGGGACCACAGTCTCAAACATTACCATTAGCAACACACTACGCCGTCATGGATTAAAATCCTGCAGCACCAGCCACGGAATTCCTTCCCGAGTGTTAAGGTTCTATTTAAAAGGAGCCAGACATACCAGCCAATGTAATCCCACCAAAGAAGCTGATGCGAAACTCACATTGGGGTATCAGCCCTCACCCCATTCAGGTCATACACATGAGGATTTGATGGATTCTTTTCATATTTCAGGTTGAAGTATATGTATCTCTCTAACACCAATGTCCAGACTATTACTTGTTAGCACCGCTATCAAGCTCCCAAATGGGCATACACTTCACTGGCTAGGACTTTGTTTCATAGGTACTATTAGATACATTATGCTTCCCATTGGTTAGGATATTGAACAGTTGGTATCATTGGAATTACTATTTACCATATTGATTACTGAATATTATCCTGATATTGGTTGCATCATTGCATATACTGTGCCATCTACATATTTGCTTGATATTA
This sequence comes from Ranitomeya variabilis, assembly GCF_051348905.1. Classification (NCBI taxonomy): domain Eukaryota; kingdom Metazoa; phylum Chordata; class Amphibia; order Anura; family Dendrobatidae; genus Ranitomeya; species Ranitomeya variabilis. The sequence continues at coordinate 383,634,849 of NC_135235.1, read as the reverse complement.
ATTTTTACCACATGTATTTCATGGAATTCAATTATTAACTAGGCTACATTTAGCTTTAGCCCTAGACACCATGTCTTACATGTACTGAGCTAATTATATCCTTTTTTATTGATTTATCATTGTACATGTTTCCTGATACTCATATATACTGATATTATTCTGTCTGTTACCTGGGGCCTCTGTCATTTTTCCCTTTTTTATCAAAAAAATAGCTTTTAAGCCATCTATGATGATGAAATAATAAAATTTACTATTTGGAAGAAGAAGGATGATTACAATCCCAAGAACACTGTCCCAACTGTGAAGCACAGTGGGAGAAACCGCATACTTTGGAGGTGCTTTTCTGCAAAGGGGACAGGGCGACTGCGCTGTATTGAAGGGAGGATGGATGAGGTCATGTATCATGAGATTTTGGCCAACAACCTCCTTCCCTCAGTAACAACATTGAAGATGGGGTGTGACTCGGTCTTCCAGCATGGCAATGACCCGAAAGACACAGCCAGGGCAACTAAGGATTGCCTCCGTAAGAAGCATTTCAAGGTCCTGGAGTGGCCAGCCAGTCTCCACACCTGTAACCAATAGAAATAGTTTGGAGGGAGTTGAAACTCAATGATGCCCAGCGACAGCCCCAAAATCGGAAAGATCTGGAGAACATCTGTATGGAGTAGTGGCCCAAAATCCCTGCTGTAGTGTGTGCAAATTTCAAGAACTACAGGAAACGTCTGACCTCTGTAATTGCAAACAAAGGTTTCTGTGCCAAATATTAGGGCCTGTTCTTCTATTGTATCAGATACTTATTTCATGCAATAAAATGCAATTAATAAAATTAATTATGTAAAAATCATGCAATGTGATTTTATGGATTTTATTTTTAAGATTCTGTCTCACAGTTGAAGTGTACCTATGATAAAAATTATCAACCTCTCCATTCTTTGTATGTGAGGAAACTTCATAAATCTTCAAAATCGGTAGTGTATCAAATACTTATTTTATCCCCTGTATAATTGTGAGGTGAGTGAGAAGTGAGGTCAGAAAAAAAATGGTGAAATGAGGGTAACCAAGCACCTGTACTGACCTGTCCAGCAAGAATTTGGCAAGTTGAGAGTGCAGAGAAAAGCCTAACTGATTTTTTAAGGCGCACCATTCATCAAGGTGAGAGCCAAGACGGATTCGGCACTTTCCTCGCTGAGCATCTAAAAGCCGTCTCTTCTCACGCCGAGTAGCTTCCTAGAAGAACACGGACATTTCAAAGCTGGGTCTAATAAATTCCCCAATCACAGAATCGATACTCATGAAAGATCTACGTTGGATTCACACTCCTTACATACATGTACAGTTGCCATAATGCCATTATTGTTTGATGTAAGCCTTACAGAGGTGTCCCCAAAATTCCATATTCACCCTGACATACTGCTAAAAAAATCAAACGATGTAACCCAACATCCACACATTCCACCCATCCCTTAAATATGGCATATGGGACACTCATAGATCATTTTATGTACAGTACAGACCAAAAGTTTGGACACACCTTCTCATTTAAAGAATTTTCTGTATTTTCATGACTATGAAAATTGTACATTCACACTGAAAGCATCAAAACTATGAATTAACACATGTGGAATTATATACCTAACAAAAAAGTGTGAAACAACTGAAATTATGTCTTATATTCTAGGTACTTCAAAGTAGCCACCTTTTGCTTTGATGACTGCTTTGCACACTCTTTGCATTCTCTTGATGAGCTTTAACAGGTAGTCACCGGGAATGGTTTTCACTTCACAGGTGTGCCCTGTCAGGTTTATCGCCTTCCCGACCTTTGACGCAGCGTATGCGTCATGAAAACCTGTGCCAATCCGACCTGTGAAGCAGCATATGCATCATGGTCGGATCACGCTCCTGCATGTCGGGTAAAAGGGTTAACTGTATTTTCACCCGACCTGCAGAGACAGGGGGAGTGGTACTTGAGCCCGGGGGGTGGCTTCACCCCCCCGTGGCTACGATCGCTCTGATTGAAAGTGAAACACCACTTTTAACAGCCAATCAGAGCAATCCTAATAATTCACCAATGAAAATTGGTGTAATATTACAATCCAGCCATGGCCGATGCTGCAATATCATCGGCCACGGCTGGAGACCGCGATCTGCCCCTGCCACCGCCCTCCGTCCTGTCCTCTGCTGTCCTCCGCTCCCCTCAGTCCTCCTGTCCGCTCCCCCCTCCGTCCGATCTCACCCCCCTCGTGGTCCGATCCCACCCCTGCATACTTACCGAGCTCTGGTGTCCCTCCCGGTGTCCGTCCGTCTTTTCCACGGGCGCCGCCGTCTTCCAAAATGGTGGGCGCATGCGCAGTGCACCTACCGAATCTGCCGGACAGCAGATTCTTTCAAGGTACATTTTGATCGCAGTGATAGGTTCTATATAATCATATAATAATAAATAACCCCCCCCCTTTATCACCCCCATAGGTAGGGAACATAATAAAATAAAGAAAATATATTTACTTTTATTTTTCCACTAGGGTTAGGGTTAGAACTAGGGTTAGGGTTAGAACTAGGGTTGGGGTTGCAATTAGGGTTAGAATTAGGGTTGCAATTAGGGATATGGTTGCAATTAGGGGTAGGGTTAGGGGTAGAATTAGGGTTAGGGATGCAATTAAAGTTAGAATTAGGGTTGCAATTAGGGGTAGGGTTGCAATTAGGGGTAGGGTTAGGGGTAGAATTAGGGTTAGGGATGCAACTTTAGTTAGGGTTCCAATTAGGGTTATGGTTGCAATTAGGGTTAGGGTTAGAATTAGGGTTAGAATTAGGCTATGTGCACACGGTGCGGATTTGGCTGTGGATCCACAGCGGATTGGCCGCTGAGGATTCGTAGCAGTTTTCCATCACGTTTACAGTACCATGTAAACCAATGGAAAACCAAATCCGCTGTGCCCATGGTGCGGAAAATACCATGCGGAAACGCTGTGTAGTATTTTCTGCAACATGTCAATTCTTTGTGCGTATTCCGCAGCGTTTTACACCTGTTCCTCAATAGGAATCTGCAGGTGAAATCTGCACAAAAAACCACTAGAAATAAGCGGTAAAGCCGCAGGTAAAACGCAGTGCGTTTTACCTGCGGATTTTTCAAAAACTGGAATTAGGGTTAGGGTTGGAAATAGGGTTAAGATTAGGGTTAGGGGTGTGTTGGGGTTAGGGTTAGGCTTGTGGTTAGGGTTATGGTTGGGATTAGGGTTAGGGGTGTGTTGGAGTTAGCGTTGTGGATAGGGTTAGCGTTGTGGATAAGGTTAGGGTTGGGTTTAGGGTTAGGGGTGTGTTGGGGTTAGAGTTGTGGTTAGGGGTGTGTTGTGGTTAGGGTAGTGATTAGGGTTATGGCTAGAGTTGGGATTAGGGTAGGGGTGTGTTGGGGTTAGTGTTGGAGTTAAAATTGAGGGGTTTCCACTGTTTAGGCACATCAGGGGTCTCCAAACGCGACATGGCGCCACCATTGATTCCAGCCAATCTTGCATTCAAAAAGTCAAATGGTGCTCCCTCCCTTCTGAGCCCCGACGTGCGCCCAAACAGTAGTTTACCCAAACATATGGGGCACAAGCGTACTCAGGAAAAATTGCACAACAACTTTGGGGGTCTAATCTCTCCTGTTACCCTTGTGAAAATAAAAAAATTGCTTGCTAAAAAATAATTTTTGAGGAAAGAAAAATGATTTTTTATTTTCACCGCTCTGCGTTATAAACTTCTGTGAAGCACTTGGGGGTTCAAAGTTCTCACCACACATCTAGATAAGCTCCTTGGGGGGGTCTAGTTTCCAAAATGTGGTCACTTGTGGGGGGTTTCTACTGTTTAGGCACATCAGGGGCTCTGCAAACGTAACATGATGCCCGCAGACCATTCCATCAAAGTCTGCATTGCAAAACATCACTACTTCCCTTCCGAGCCTTGACGTGTGCCTAAACAGTGGTTTACCCCCACATATGGAGTATCAGCGTACTCAGGACAAACTGGACAACAACTTTTGGGGTCCAATTTACCCTGTTACCCTTGTGAAAATAAAAAATTGCGGGCTAAAAAATAATTTTTGAGGAAAGAAAAATTATTTTTTATTTTCACGGCTGTGCGTTATAAACTTCTGTGAAGCACTTGGGGGTTTAAAGTGGTCACCGCACATCTAGATTAGTTCCATGGGAGGTCTAGTTTCCAAAATGAGGTCACATGTGGGGGAGCTCCAATGTTTAGGCACACAGGGGCTCTCCAAATGCGACATGGTGTCCGCTAACGATTGGAGCTAATTTTTCATTCAAAAAGTCAAATGGCGCTCCTTTCCTTCTGAGCTCTGCCGTGCGCCCAGTGGTTTCTGACCACATATGAGTTTGGCTACGTTCACATTTGCGTTGTGCGCCGCTGCGTCGGCGACGCAACGCACAACGCAAACAAAAACGCAACAAAACGCACGCTAAAACGCTGCGTTTTGCGACAAATGCCTCCTTTTTCGCCGAAAGTTGGACGCAAAAAAAATGCAACTTGCTGCGTTCTCTGCGCCCAACGCTTGCGGCCAAAAAAACGCATGCGTCGCAAAACGTAGCACAACGCATGTCCATGCGCCCCCATGTTAAATATTGGGGCGCATGACGCATGCGGCGACGCTGCGGCGCCGAACGCTAATGTGAACGTAGACTTATACAGTGCCTACAAGTAGTATTCAACCCCCTGCAGATTTAGCATGTTTAATAAGATGCAAATAAGTTAGAGCCTTCAAACTTCAAACAAGAGCAGGATTTATTAACAGATCCATAAATCTTACAAACCAAAAAGTTTTGTTGCTCAGTTAAATTTTTATAAATTTTAAACATAAAAGTGTGGGTCAATTGTTATTCAACCCCCAGGTTTAATATTTTGTGGAATAACCTTTGTTTGCAATTACAGCTAATAATTGTCTTTTCTAAGACCTGATCAGGCCAGCACAGGTCTCTGGAGTTATCTTGGCCCACTCCTCCATGCAGATCTTCTCCAAGTTATCTAGGTTCTTTGGGTGTCTCATGTGGACTTTAATCTTGAGCTCCTTCCACAAGTTTTCAATTGGGTTAAGGTCAGGAGACTGACTAGGCCACTGCAACACCTTGATTTTTTGCCTCTTGAACCAGGCCTTGGTTTTCTTGGCTGTGTGCTTTGGGTCGTTGTCTTGTTGGAAGATGAAATGACGACCCATCTTAAGATCCTTGATGGAGGAGCGGAGGTTCTTGGCCAAAATCTCCAAGTAGGCCGTGCTATCCATCTTCCCATGGATGCGGACCAGATGGCCAGGCCCCTTGGCTGAGAAACAGCCCCACAGCATGATGCTGCCACAACCATGCTTGACTGTAGGGATGGTATTCTTGGGGTCGTATGCAGTGCCATCCAGTCTCCAAACGTCACGTGTGTGGTTGGCACCAAAGATCTCGATCTTGGTCTCATCAGACCAGAGAACCTTGAACCAGTCAGTCTCAGAGTCCTCCAAGTGATCATGAGCAAACTGTAGACGAGCCTTGACATGACGCTTTGAAAGTAAAGGTACCTTACGGGCTCGTCTGGAACGGAGACCATTGCGGTGGAGTACGTTACTTATGGTATTGACTGAAACCAGTGTCCCCACTGCCATGAGATCTTCCCGGAGCTCCTTCCTTGTTGTCCTTGGGTTAGCCTTGACTCTTCGGACAAGCCTGGCCTCGGCACGGGAGGAAACTTTCAAAGGCTGTCCAGGCCGTGGAAGGCTAACAGTAGTTCCATAAGCCTTCCACTTCCGGATGATGCTCCCAACAGTGGAGACAGACAGGCCCAACTCCTTGGAAAGGGTTTTGTACCCCTTGCCAGCCTTGTGACCCTCCACGATCTTGTCTCTGATGGCCTTGGAATGCTCCTTTGTCTTTCCCATGTTGACCATGTTTGAGTGCTGTTTACAAGTTTGGTGAGGGTCTTAAATAGTCAGAAAAGGCTGGAAAAAGAGATAATTATTCCAAAAATCTGAAGCTCATTGTTCTTTGTGCCTGAACTACTTCTTAATACTTTAGGGGAACCAAACAGAATTCTGGGGGGTTGAGGGGTTGAATAATAAATGACCCTCTGAAAAAACTTTTCACAATTTAAAAAAAAAATAAACAAAGAAATAACATTCTTTTTTGCTGCAGTGCATTTCACACTTCCAGGCTGATCTACAGTCCAAATGTCACAATGCCAAGTTAATTCCAAATGTGTAAACCTGCTAAATCTGCAGGGGGTTGAATACTACTTGTAGGCACTGTAGGTGTACTCAGGAGAAATTGCCCAACAAATTTTAGGATCCATTTTATCCTGCTGCCCATGTAAAAATGAAAAAATTGAGAATAAAAGATTTTTTTTGTGAAAAAAAAGTACTTTTTCATTTTAACGGATCAATTTGTGAAGTACCTGCGGGTTCAAAGTGCTCACTATGCATCTAGATAAGTTCCTTGGGGGGTCTAGTTTCCAAAATGGGGTCAATTGTGGGGGAGCTCCAATATTTAGGCACACAGGGGCTCTCCAAACGCGACATGGTGTGCGCTAAAGATTGGAGCCAATTTTTTTTTCAAAAAGTCAAATGGTGCTCCTTCCCTTCCGAGCCCTGTCGTGCGCCCAAACAGTGGTTCCCCCCCCCCTACATATGGGGTATCGGCGTACTTAGGCCAAATTGTACAATAACTTTTGGCATCCAGTTTCTCCTTTTACCCTTGGGAAAATAAAAAAATTGTTGCTAAAAGATCATTTTTGTGACTAAAAAGTTAAATGTTTATTTTTTCCTTCCATGTTGCTTCTGCTGTTGTGAAGCACCTGAAGGGTTAATAAACTTCTTGAATGTGGTTTTGAGTACCTTGAGGGCTGCAGTTTTTAGAATGGTGTCACTTTTGGGTATTTTCAGCCATATAGACCCCTCAAACTAACTTCAAATGTGAGGTGGTCCCTAAAAAAAATGGTTTTGTAAATTTTCTTGTAAAAATGAGAAATCGCTGGTCAAATTTTAACCCTTATAACTTTCTAGCAAAAAAAAAATTTTGCTTCCAAAATTGTGCTGATGTAAAGAAGACATGTGGGTAATGTTATTTATTAACTATTTTGTGTCACATAACTCTCTGGTTTAAAAGAATAAAAATTCAAAATTTGAAAATTGCGAAATTTTCACCAAATTTCCGATTTTTTCACAAATAAACGCAAAAATTATCGACCTAAATTTACAACTAACATGAAGCCCAATATGTCACAAAAAACAATCACAGAATCGCTAGGATCCGTTGAAGCGTTCTTGAGTTATTACCTCATAAAGGGACACTGGTCAGAATTGCAAAAAATGGCCAGGTCATTAAGGTCAAAATAGGCTGGGTCATGAAGGGGTTAATAAGTGGGATTTTGTGCCTTATAAATGGGGTTGGGACCATCAGTTGTGTTGTGCAGAAGTCTGGTGGATACACAGCTGATAGTCCTACTGAATAGACTGTAAGAATTTGTATTATGGCAAGAAAAAAAGCAGCTAAGTAAAGAAAAACGAGCCATCATTACTTTAAGAAATGAAGGTCAGTTAGTCCGAACAATTGGGAAAACTTTGAAAGTGTCACCAAGTGCAGTGGCAAAAACCATCAAGCGCTACAAAGAAACTGGCTCACATGAGGACCTCCCCAGGAAAGTAAGACCAAGACTCACCTCTGCTTCTGAGGATAAGTTTATCCGAGTCGCCAGCCTCAGAAATTGCAGGTTAACAGCAGCTCAGAGTAGAAACCAGGTCAATACCACACAGAGTTCTAGCAGCAGACACATCTCTACAACAACTGTTAAGAGGAGACTTTGTGCAGCAGGCCTTCATGGTAAAACAACTGCTGGGAAACCACTGCTAAGGACAGACAACAGAGTAATCGAAATTCACCGCACTCTCATGTGGATTGGTTATGCAAAGGGTTTATATTCGTTTATTGGGAGCGTAACAGAATATTACAGTATATGCGATAAACAACGTTTCGGCTCAACCAGAGCCTTTGTCACGTGTTCGCTTAAGCAATACAATAGATACGTCTAAGCCTATAGAGGCTCCCTTTGGACGGTGTGGACCTGTATTAATCCTGGGTAAGAGCGGCGCTCCCGCGCTGTGCTCTGGTGCACCAGAGCACAGCGCGGGAGCGCCGCTCTTACCCAGGATTAATACAGGTCCACACTGTCCAAAGGGAGCCTCTATAGGCTTAGACGTATCTATTGTATTGCTTAAGCGAACACATGACAAAGGCTCTGGTTGAGCCGAAACGTTGTTTATCGCATATACTGTAATATTCTGTTACGCTCCCAATAAACGAATATAAACCCTTTGCATAACCAATCCACATGAGAGTGCGGTGAATTTCGATTACTCTGCTATTGGGACCACTGGTCCATTGCACCAGCACCTCACCTGTATTCAGGCTGAGTGCACACCAAACAACCTCCAAGGACAGACAACAAGCAGAAGAGACTTGTTTGGGCTAAAGAACACAAGGAATGGACATTAGACCAGTGGAAATCTGTGCTTTGGTCTGATGAGTCCAAATTTGAGATGTTTGGTTCCAACCACCGTGTCTTTGTGCGACGCAGAAAACGTGAACGGATGGACTCTACATGCCTGGTTCCCACCGTGAAGCATGGAGGAGGAGGTGTGATGGTGTGGGGGTGCTTTGCTGGTGACACTGTTGGGGATTTATTCAAAATTGAAAGCATACTAAACCAGCATGGCTACCACAGCATCTTGCAGCGGAATGCTATTCCATTCGGTTTGTGTTTAGTTGGACCATCATTTATTTTTCAACAGGACAATGACCCAAAACACACCTACAGCGCTGAGTGGGACAAGGGGACCCAAGTACTCTGGATGAGGTGGTGGGACTGGTAGAGCGGTATACAGCCACTCAGGACTTTATATGGGACACTGCTCCATTTCGGTTGTCACGTAAGGCTTCCCCAGCCCAGGAGCCTGGGAAAACTAAAACGGCTCAGGTTGGGTACAGTCATGCCGCAGCGATCAGGTGTTGGTGTTGCGAAGGGCCAGGCCATGTGGCTGTCAACTGCCCGCTGGTGTCTGAACCTATGGATTGCAGGTATGGTCGCCATATTTCAATGTATGCTCAGCCAGTCGGTACCACCACTACATACACCGCTGACAGTGAACCTCAGCTGTGCCAGGTACTTGTGAACGGGTACCAGAGGCTCTCCTGGACTTGGGGGAGCATAGTGACCTTGGTTCATGGGTCCCTTGCTGCTGGTGAGAGCCCTAAAGGACCAAAAGTGGAGGTGATGGGTATCCACGGGGAAATCTGGGAATACCCAACAGGGGAGGTTAACTTTTCCACACCATGTGGGGACATTAAACATGTGGTGGGAGTGGTGAAGACCCTTCCATATTGGGCTGTGTTGGGAAGAGACTTGCCCCTATTCTGGTCCCTGTGGGAGACCAGAGTCAACCCTCTCATGGTAAATATGATGCCGGGTGCAGAACCCGAAGATGCTGAGATACCTGCCATAGGGGTCGACAACCTAGGGACAGAGTGTATTCCCGATAGGCTCCCCCTAGAGGTTATGGCAGTAGAGGTTGTGGGGACCCCATTGAACCCCGAGCTGGAGGTGTTCCCTGGTAAGGTCGGGTCAGCACAGATCCAGGGTCCCACACGGAGATACAGGTATAAAAAACGCAGGTATGAGAAGAGCTGGGAGTGTATGGTCGTGGAGGCGACTGGGGACTTGCGCACGAGGAACCCTCTGGCACCGGTCAAGGATGGGGCCAGGGCTCAGGGAAAATTAGATAGAGTGCTCACTAGACAGCAGTGTCAGGAGGCTCAGGTTCGGGTGCGACGTAATACAGACATATGCTCGGAGTTGCCGGCAAGGTCCTCGGCGTTTCAATATAGCATAGTCACTGGGCACGGGTACAGGGTGGACTGTACCAGGGGCCTGAAAGCAGATACTTAGGTGACAGGATGACCTGCGGGGTTAGTGGACTGTTATGAACTGGTGGTTTAGGAGCAACATGGGACGAGCTCTGGAGGAGGTGGTACCTGTACTAACCGCAGTTCCTGAGCTTATCACAACACTAGAAGTAGCCGTGGGATGTTCCTGTCACTCCCTAGACACCTCGTCACAGCCGGAGGACTAACTACCCCTAAAGATGGAAACAGGAAAGCTATCTTGCCTCAGAGAAAATCCCCAAAGGAAAGGCAGCCCCCCACAAATATTGACTGTGAGTGGAGAGGGAAATGACATACGCAGAATGAAATCAGAATGTAGCAAACGGTGCCAGTCTAGCTAGATAGATAGAACAGGACAGAATACTGTGCGGTCAGTATAAAAAACTAGAAAAATCCACCACAGAGTATACAAAAATCTCCACACCTGACTAAAGGTGTGGAGGGTAAATCTGCTTCCCAGAGCTTCCAGCTTAACTGAATAAATCCATATTGACAAGCTAGACAAGAAAAAACATAGAAAGAGCTGAACGATTAAGTCCACAATATGTGGACAGCAAAAGAACAAGCAAGGACTTATCTTTGCTGAACTGGTCAGAATATCAGGGAAATCCAAGCAGAGATGTGAATCCAAGCAGGAACCATTGACAACTGGCCCAGGCTGAAGGATAGAGCCAGGATAAATAGCCGAGCCAGAAAGACGATCAGTGGAAGCAGCTGCTGACTACTAAATCCAAGGAGCAGCAGTTCCACTCAAAACCACCGGAGGGAGCCCAAGAGCAGAACTCACAAAAGTGCCACTTACAACCACCGGAGGGAGCCCAAGAGCGGAATTCACAACAGTACCCCCCCTTGAGGAGGGGTCACTGAACCCTCACCAGAGCCCCCAGGCCGATCAGGGCGAGCCAAGTGAAAGGCACGAACCAAATCGGCGGCATGGACATCGGAGGCAACAACCCAAGAATTATCCTCCTGGCCATAACCCTTCCATTTGACAAGATACTGAAGCCTCCGCCTCGAAAAACGAGAATCCAAAATTTTCTCCACCACATATTCCAACTCCCCCTCAACCAACACCGGGGCACGAGGATCAACCGAGAGAACAACGGGCACCACATATCTCCGCAACAAAGATCTATGGAAAACATTATGGATGGCAAAAGAGGCTGGAAGGGCCAAACGAAAAGACACCGGATTGATAATCTCAGAAATCTTATAAGGACCAATAAACCGAGGCTTGAACTTAGGGGAAGAAACCTTCATAGGAACATGACGAGAAGATAACCAGACTAAATCCCCCACCCGAAGTCAGGGACCAACACACCGACGGCGGTTAGCAAAACGTTGAGCCTTTTCCTGAGACGTCAAATTGTCTACCACACGAGTCCAAATCTGCTGTAACCTGTCCACCACAGAATCCACACCAGGACAATCAAAAGGCTCAACCTGCCCCGAAGAAAAACGAGGATGAAAACAAAAATTACAAAAGAAAGGCGAAACCAAAGTAGCCGAACTAGCCCGATTATTAAGGGCAAACTCGGCCAACGGCAAGAAAGCCACCCAATCATCCTGATCAGCAGACACAAAGCATCTCAAATAGGTTTCCAAGGTCTGATTAGTTCGCTCAGTTTGGCCACTTGTCTGAGGATGGAACGCCGAAGAAAAAGACAAATCAATGCCCATCCTAGCACAAAAGGCCCGCCAAAACCTAGAAACAAACTGGGAACCTCTGTCAGACACAATATTCTCCGGAATGCCATGCAAACGAACCACATGCTGAAAATCAATGGAACCAAATCAGAGGAGGAAGGCAATTTAGGCAAAGGTACCAAATGGACCATTTTAGAGAACCGGTCACAAACCACCCAGATAACAGACATCTTCTGGGAAACAGGAAGATCCGAAATAAAATCCATGGAAATATGCGTCCAGGGCCTCTCAGGTACCGGCAAAGGCAAAAGCAACCCACTAGCGCGGGAACAGCAAGGCTTGGCCCGGGCACAAGTCCCACAGGACTGCACAAAAGAACGCACATCCCGCAACAAGGAAGGTCACCAAAAGGACCTAGCAACCAAATCTCTGGTACCAAAAATCCCAGGATGACCAGCCAACACTGAAGAATGAACCTCAGAAATTACCTTACTCTTCCATCTATCAAGGACAAACAGCTTCCCCACTGGACAGCGGTCAGGTTTATCAGCCTGAAATTCCTGAAGCACCCGCCGCAAATCAGGGGAGATGGCAGAAAGAATCACCCCTTCCCTAAGAATGCCAACCGGCTCAAGGACTCCAGGAGAATCAGGCAAAAAACTCCTAGAGAGGGCATCAGCCTTAACATTCTTAGATCCTGGAAGATACGAGACCACAAAATCAAAACGGGAGAAAAACAGGGACCATCGAGCCTGTCTAGGGTTCAGCCGCTTGGCCGACTCGAGTTAAATCAGATTCTTATGATCGGTCAAGACCACAACGCGGTGCTTGGCTCCCTCAAACCAATGTCGCCACTCCTCAAATGCCCACTTCATAGCCAACAACTCCCGATTGCCAACGTCATAATTGCGCTCCGCAGGCGAAAACTTTCTGGGAAAAAAAGGCACACGGTTTCATCAAAGAACCATCAGAATTCCTCTGAGACAAAACGGCCCCTGCCCCAATCTCAGAAGCGTCAACCTCAACCTGAAAAGGAAAAGAAACATCAGGCTGACGCAACACTGGGGCAGAAGTAAATCGGCGTTTAAGCTCCTGAAAGGCCTCAACCGCCGCAGAGGACCAATTCGTCACATCAGCGCCTTTCTTCGTCAAATCGGTCAGGGGCTTAACCACACTGGAAAAGTTGGCAATGAAACGGCGATAAAAATTAGCAAAGCCCAAAAATTTCTGAAGGCTCTTCACCGATGTGGGTTGAATCCAGTCATGAATGGCTTGGACCTTAACAGGATCCATTTCTATAGACGAGGGAGAAAAAATAAACCCCAAAAAAGAGACCTTCTGAACTCCAAATAGGCACTTAGACCCCTTCACAAATAAAGCATTATCACGAAGGATCTGGAATACCATCCTGACCTGCTTCACATGAGACTCCCAATCATCGGAAAAAATCAAAATATCATCCAAATACACAATCATGAATTTATCAAAATAATTGCGGAAAATATCATGCATGAAGGACTGACATACAGAAGGAGCATTAGAAAGCCCGAAATGCATCACAAGATATTCAAAATGGCCTTCGGGCATATTAAATGCAGTTTTCCATTCGTCACCCTGTTTAATACGAACAAGATTATATGCCCCTCGAAGGTCAATCTTAGTAAACCAACTAGCCCCCTTAATCCGAGCAAACAAATCAGAAAGCAAAGGTAAAGGGTATTGGAAATTGACCGTGATCTTATTAAGAAGGCGATAATCAATACAGGGTCTCAAGGAGCCATCCTTCTTGGCAACAAAAAAGAATCCCGCTCCCAATGGTTACGAAGACGGCCGAATATGCCCCTTTTCCAAAGACTCCTTGACATAACTCTGCATGGCGGCATGCTCTGGCACAGACAGATTGAAAAGTCGGCCCTTAGGGAACTTACAGCCAGGAATCAAGTTAATAGCACAATCACAGTCCCTATGTGGAGGAAAGGAACTGGACTTGGGCTCATCAAATACATCCTGGAAATCCGACAAGAACTCAAAGAACTCAGGGACTTCAGAAGAGGGGGAAGCGGAAATTGACAACAAAGGAACATCACAATGTACCCCTTGACAACCCCAACTAGTCACAGACATAGATTTCCAATCCAGCACCAGATTATGTTCCTGTAACCATGGAAAACCCAGTACAACAACATCATGCAAGTTATGCAACACCAGAAAACGGCAATCTTCCTGATGTGCTGGAGCCATGCACATGGTCAGCTGAGTCCAATACTGAGGTTTATTCTTGGCCAACGGTGTAGCATCAATGTCCCTCAAATGAATAGGGCTCTGAAAAAGGCTGCAAGGAAAAACCACAGCGCCTGGCGAATTCCAAGTCCATTAAGTTCAGGGCGGCGCCTGAATCCACAAATGCCATGACAGAAAAGGACGATAATGAGCAAATCAGGGTCACAGATAAGAGAAATTTAGGCTGTACAGTACTGATGGTAACAGACCTAGCGACCCTCTTAGTACGCTTAGGGCAATCAGAAATAACATGAGCAGAATCACCACAGTAAAAACAAAGCTTATTCTGACGTCTGAATCCCTGCCGTTCTGCTCTAGTCAAAATCCTATCACATTGCATAGGCTCAGGACTCCGCTCAGAGGACACTGCCATATGGTGCACAACTTTGCGCTCGCGCAGGCGCCGATCAATCTGAATGGCTAGAGACATAGATTCGCTCAAACCAGCGGGTGTGGGGAACCCCACCATAACATCTTTAAGGGCTTCAGAAAGACCCGTTCTGAAAATTGCTGCCAGAGCATCCTCATTCCATTTAGTGAGCACAGACCATTTTCTAAATTTCTGGCAGTATAATTCTGCCGCTTCCTGACCCTGACATAGGGCCAACAAGGTTTTTTCTGCATGATCCACAGAATTAGGTTCGTCATACAATAATCCGAGCGCTTGAAAAAATGCATCTACATTAAGCAATGCCGGATTCCCTGATTCAAGGGAGAATGCCCAGTCCTGAGGGTCACCACGCAGCAGAGAGATGACAATCTTAACCTGCTGAATGGGATCACCAGAGGAACGGGGTTTCAAAGCAAAAAACAATTTGCAGTTATTTTTAAAGTTCAAAAACTTAGATCTGTCCCCAAAAAACAAATCAGGAGTAGGAATTTTAGGCTCTAATGCCGGAGTCGGGACAACATAATCTTGGATACTCTGTACTCTTGCAGCAAGTTGATCCACACGAGAAAACAAATCCTGAACATCCATGCCAGCGCCAAAATCCTGAACCACCCAGAGATTAAGAGGAAAAAAAAGACAAAACAGACTGCAAAAAAAAAAATGGCTCAGAACTTTTTTTTCCTTTTTTTGAGATGCATTTAATTCATTTTTGGCCAGTTGTACTGTTATGAACTGGTGGTTTAGGAGCAAAATGGGACGAGCTCTGGAGGTGGTACCTGTACTAACCGCAGTTCCTGAGCTTATCACAACACTAGAAGTAGCCGTGGGATGTTCCTGTCACGCCCTAGACACCTCGTCACAGCCGGAGGACTAACTACCCCTAAAGATGGAACAGGAAAGCTATCTTGCCTCAGAGAAAATCCCCAAAGGAAAGGCAGCCCCCCACAAATATTGACTGTGAGTGGAGAGGGAAATGACATACGCAGAATGAAATCAGAATGTAGCAAAGGAGGCCAGTCTAGCTAGATAGATAGAACAGGACAGAATACTGTGCGGTCAGTATAAAAAACTAGAAAAATCCACCACAGAGTATACAAAAATCTCCACACCTGACTAAAGGTGTGGAGGGTAAATCTGCTTCCCAGAGCTTCCAGCTTAACTGAATACATCCATACTGACAAGCTGGACTAGAAAAAACATAAAAAGAGCGGAACGATTAAGTCCACAATATGTGGACAGCAAAAGAACAAGCAAGGACTTATCTTTGCTGAACTGGTCAGAATATCAGGGAAATCCAAGCAGAGATGTGAATCCAAGCAGGAACCATTGACAACTGGCCCAGGCTGAAGGATAGAGCCAGGATAAATAGCCGAGCCAGAAAGACGATCAGTGGAAGCAGCTGCTGACTGCTAAATCCAAGGAGCAGCAGTTCCACTCAAAACCACCGGAGGGAGCCCAAGAGCAGAACTCACAAAAGTGCCACTTACAACCACCGGAGGGAGCCCAAGAGCGGAATTCACAACAGTGGACCCAAAATAAACAAAGGTCGAGACCACCCAAAACTGGCACAAATCTACGGTTAATCAGAAAAGAGGGCTTGGCTTCTGCAATGGAGAACAGGGTGGGTGATTCCATAATGAAATAAGGAAAAACGCAAAGGGGAGGGATGCAGGCACCGATCGATGGTTCCAGTCCCTACGTTGGTTTCTTAGTGTAGTGTCGAGCGGGGATGTCCCAGGGGCATGCCGATGCCCTGTCTCGTGCCCATATGGGGTAACAAATGTTCAACCCCACAGGTATGAACAAGGGGAGGATATGTGAGGCACTGAACCCTGTTACAGCTAGGGGGCACTGTCTGTGCTCTCCAGAATGCGCACGGAGGCGTAGTGAGGCCATGAGGGCGTATTGCAGTCACAGGTGTAACTATGATTAGAATGGTGAAGCAGTGACTGATTAAAAAGCCCTGTAGTAGAGGGTGAGGTGTGTCAAGTGTTGTTCTTGGAAGCAGACAGAGCAGTTGTCTGCAGAGCACTCCCTGTGTGAAGCAACACAGGGGCAAGAGGAACCAAAGAGACTGACACCCTGCGTCTCTGGCTGTCTTACGTTTACTCGGCTGCAATCCGGTGGATCTAGTGTGCGGTGCACGGCATGAGTAAAGAGACTTGGTACCGGCGTGCGGTCGCCTAGGGAAACTGGACAAAGGGAAGTCTGGCCTGTTTAGGGACTGCAAACTAAAGCCGTTTACTGTGTATTTCTAATGGACTGTGTGAAGTAACACAATAAAGGAACGCTTTGCTTGAACTTGCTTGGGTCACTGCCGTTTCACTGTGTACGGTGCTGCCACTGCATCACATTTTTTAAGCAGTATATATTATACTAGATGGTGGCCCGATTCTAACGCATCGGGTATTCTAGAATATGTATGTCCACATAGTATATTGCCCAGCCACATAGTATATTGCCCAGCCACGTGGTATATTGCTCAGCAACGTAGTATATTGCCCAGCCACGTAGTATATTGCCCAGCGACGTAGTATATTGCCCAGTGATGTAGTATATTGCCCAGTGACGTAGTATATTGCCCAGTGACGTAGTATATTGCCCAGTGACGTAGTACATTGCCAAGTGACGTAGTATACAGCAGAGTCACGTAGTATAATGCCCAGCCACGTAGTATATTGGGCAGTCACGTAGTATATTGCCCAGCTACGTAGTATATAGCCCAGCCACGTATGTCACAGGTTAAAAAAATAAAAAATAAACATATACTCACCTTCCGCAGGCGCGTTGTAGTTCTGTCGCCTGTGTTCGGTGCAGAAAAAAAAAATCACAGAGAAAAAAGCAGAGATGGTTACCTGCTGAAGCCTCCAAACAAATGCACCAGCAGGGCGCATCGGACCCGATTAATGATGGCAAAAACACAGGTGCAAAAAATACCGATGAAACAACCACTTTCAATCCAGTATTGGTTGTTTGGCATTAGTGCTCTTTTTGTGCACTAATGCCAAACAACCAATACTGGATTGAAAGTGGTTGTTTCATCGGTATTTTTTGCACCTGTGTTTTTGCCATCATTAATCGGGTCCGATGCGCCCTGCTGGTGCATTTGTTTGGAGGCTTCAGCAGGTAACCATCTCTGCTTTTTTCTCTGTGATTTTTTTTTTTTTGTCAATTTTCTGGAGGATTTTTAAGTCCTCTTTGTGCGTCTGTGAGCTTGTGTTCGGTGCAGGCGGCAGCTTCCGGTCCCAGGGTGTGATGACGTCGCGGTCACGTGACCGTGACGTCATAGCAGGTCCTTCTCGCGCAGGCACGCAGGACCTGTGATGACGTCACGGTCACGTGACCGCGACGTCATCACACCCTGGGAACGGAAGCTGCCGCCTGCACATGACCGTGACGTCATGGCAGGTCCTTCTCACGCAGGACTTGTGATGAAGTCGCAGTCACATGACCGTGACTTCATGGCAGGTCCTTCTCCTAGACCATCCTTGCCACCGGAATGTGCCGCTTACATGGACCTGGCATCGCGAGGAGCGGGAAAGGCGGCAGAAGGTGAGTATATAATGATTTTTTATTTTTTTTATTATTTTTAACATTAGATGTTTTTACTATTGATGCTGCATAGGCTGCGTCTATAGTAAAAACTTGGTCACACAGGGTTAATAGCGGCGGTAACGGAGTGCGTTACCCGCGGCATAACGCGGTCCGTTACCGCCGGCATTAACCCTGTGTGAGCGGTGACCGGAGGGGTGTATGCGGGCGCCGGGCACTGAGTGCGGGGAGTAAGGAGCGGCCATTTTCTTCCGGACTGTGCGCGTCACTGATTGGTCGTGGCAATGGTCGTGGGCGTTTTGCCACGACCAATCAACGACTTGGATTCCATGACAGACAGAGGCCGCCACCAATGAATATCCGTGACAGACAGAAGGACAGACAGAAAGACGGAAGTGACCCTTAGACAATTATATAGTAGATATTCACTTATATTTGTTTTGTGTGTGTAAACATTATATTTGAACATGGTATGTAATGATGTAATATTATGGTCTTCAATGGAGAATGAAAAAGAGGTTGACAATGAAATTAAATCACAATTCTTTTTTTTAATAATATATCTTTATTTAGCTTACAAAAACGTATACAAATCCACATGAAAAACCACGCAGATTTTCAACTGCGTTTTCTGTCAAAAGAGGCAGGATTTTACACAAGCAAATCTGCCACGTGCGCACATAGCCTTAAAGGGAAAGTGAATCCCAACATCTCTAAAATACGTAAAACATCAAGCAGAGCAAGTATTCCCTCTCTTCACGTCTAGTGAAAACTCCCTGCTAATGCTCCAGTCACGTCAACAGAACATTTCACCGCTGCAGACAATCATTGAGCTCATGGCATCTACATTGGCACAGCCGCTGAGCTCAGGGATGTGACGTCACTGCTGCTACCAAAACCCTGAGACTGGAGAAGTGGAGAGGAGCTGGCGCTGTTCCCAGGGAGGGCGAGCACCTGCTCTGTTTGCTATTCTATGCATTTTAGAGCGTTTGGGGTTCACTTTCCTAAAAGTGGAAAACCTCATTAAAGAAGCCCCTAGAGCTAGTTAGCTAGATAAATGATGGCGGCCATTATAATTTTATTTCAGATTGCTGGAAGGTGTGAATTATGTGAAGAGAACAAGTGATTCTATCTTAAACTACTTTAAGTTAAGCTCTTCTTACTACAGAATCTGTCTCTTTTGCGTTTTCCTCAAGAGGCTACATTGCGTTGATGAGCATTGGGTGGGTTTCTGAAGTAGCAATTTTCTGTACCTATTAGATAAATTAGGCAACTTGTGTTTTGTTTTTTTATCATTTGTTTCTGATGCTGCTCTTTTGTTTGTTTTTGGGGCATCATGCTGTTAAATAATTCAAGCGTTTTTTACCGGCTGATTTTCCACATCTAGTGTAATCCTAGAGGAAAATCCGCTCGGAAAACTCTGAGTACCCGCAAGAGAAACTGACATGTTGTGGATCTGAAACCTGCACCGCAGGTCAGTTTACGCACTGATCTCCAGAAATTCATCCACATTGCCACAACTGTAAGATGACGCAGCGTCAAAAACTCATTGTGGGAGCACAGCTTGACTTTACAGTCACATGGCCGTATTTTATGGACAGAGTGCTGCGTTTTGGGTAAAACTGACAGAATTCGGCCCGATGTTATCCAACATTAAGACAAATGTTTTTTCTAGTTGCAGCATACATCATTCTCTTCCGTATTTCGGATGACAACCTATTTAACCCCTTAACGACATCGGGCATAATAGTACGCCGAAGTCGGACGCCTTCCCTTTGATTTAGGCTCTGGTGGTGAGCCCAAATCTTTCCGGGGACATGTCAGCTGTTTTAACAACTTAAATGCCTCTGTCAAACACTGACAGTGGCATTTAACAAGCACTTCCGGCAATTGCGCCAGAAATACGCACACCGGTGACCCCATCACGTGATCGCAGGTGTAACAACTCTGCTGGCATCACGGCATGGCCTCTCATCTCTCACACTATCTTACCTACTGATACAGGTCATGTTGTGGTTTCTGTTTCTAGCCAGCTCCACATTCTGTGCCTATGCTCTCTGCATGCTTCCTGGCTGTGTGCATAGGGGGGAGGCGCCTGAACGCTCTGGTTCTTATAGAAATCAGGTGCACCTGTCTAATCTGTTCCTGACCAATTACCAAGAGGCCTCCAGTATTTAGAGCAGCTACACCCAGTGGACTGGGCCTGTGCAATGTGTTAACTCAGTTTGTGTTTTGCTTCTGAGCTGCCAGGCCTTGCTCTGTGTCTTGCCTTCTCTGTAGGCTTTACTCCTTGCCTTGATCTTGTCTGTCTGCTATCCAGGAGGCAGAATATCCTGGTCTCTGTGTCTTTGTTTCTGTACCTTGTATAGTATCATTACCTTGTGTGAACTCTGTCCTACCTCTGTCTCCTTGTCTGTGGTTTCTTTCCCTGCAGTGTCTCTCTGCTCTGCTCTTGGCTCCGCACTCTGCGACCTTGCTTTTCTTCTCGCTCTGCAACCTGTAACTTTGCTCTGCACTCTGGGGCTTGCTCTGCTCTTGTCTCTGCACTCTGTGCCTTTGCTTTTCTCTGCACTCTGTGCCTTCACTCTGCACTCTGTGCCTTCACTCTGCTCTTGGCTCTGCACTTTATGGTTCTACCCTTGTCTCTCTGACAATTTGCCTCTGCTCCGCACTCCTGCGGTTCTGCTCCATTCTACTCTGCTCCGCTCCTGCTGCTGCAGAAATCTCTTGCTGCAGCTCCTCTCCGCATACCTTGCGGTTTCACTCTGCTCTGCTCTTGCTGCTGCAGAATCTCTTGCTGCAGCTCCTCTCCGCATACCTTGCGGTTCACCTCCTGTGTGAACAGGTCCCAACCTGTTCCTTCATATTCCTTTCCTTCCTGCTACAGTAGTTTCCTTACCTGGGTCTCCTGTGTGAACAGGTCCCTACCTGTTCCTTCATACACCACACCAAAATGCCCTGTGTTCTCTGCCGTGCCTGCCAGCCCGGTGTTCTCTGCCGTGCCTGCCAGCCCTGTGTTCTCTGTGGTGCCTTCAGCCCTGTGTTCTCTGCCGTGCCTGCCAGCCCTGTGTTCTCTGCCGTGCCTGCCAGCTGTGTTCTCTGCCGTGCCTACTTGCCTACGCGTCCAAGTTTCAGCTGTGCTCATCTGCCAGTCGCCTGCACCTGTCCTAGTATTCCTGTCTCCCAAGTGGGATCAGCAGCTACAGCCAGACACCACCCTGGAGTAGCACCTGGCAGCTGCCTGTTGCACAAGCCTGACCTCACCATCAGAGGCGCCAGCGAAAACCCAGGCAGCTGTCATAGTCACGCCCCTTCCAGGGAAGTCTGGTTTGCGGCACAGTGGGGCCACAAACCCCACGAGCTCACGCCCACCAGTCAGGGCGTGAGCGTGACAGCGGGTCACTGATGTGTTGGCATGACAACCGGAGGTCTCCTGGAGAACTCTATGGTTGCCAGTGCTGGCTTGCTGTGAGCCACATGTAGCAGAGGCAATGGGGTTGTGGCAGCTTCTAATCTCCTATGGAGACTATTGAAACATGCCAAAAGTAAAAAGAAAACGTTTTAAAAATGTGTATATATATATATTGCACAGTATTAAACCTTGAACACCCAGGCGCTGAACACGTGTGCCTAGAGAAACAGCAGCAGGCAAATTCGCCAGAAGGTGTGGAAAACTGCCAAAAAGTGAACAAAATAGATAAAAGATTGCCGCGCTGTTAAGGCACTTACAGATAGGGTCGTTGTCCTTTGAATGGAATGTCCGTTCGTGGAGCGGTACGTTGCCCCCTGAGTTCAGTAGTGCTTTAGTGGATGAAGCGTCCTCTCCCGGGAGACAGTCCCCGAAAAACACCCGCCGCTGTTGTTCAGCGGTAGCCTCGGCCGATGGCGCCGCTGACAGCGTAGCGAGGTTAGCGGGGGGCGTGGTATAGTGGTGACGTCACCTGTCCGTGTATGACGGACGTGTGCAAGGGCCAATCCCAACGCGTTTCGAGGGAAACATCCCTCTTTCTCAAGGTATGGCGCCTGCGCTGTTCCTATATATCCACGCTTCTGCAACCCCGTGACTTAACCAGAAAAGTGCACTTAGCTAATCAAACCCAGACTTAAAGGAGCTTAATATAATCAAAGACGACTGTTGCTTCACAAAAAAAAAATAATTATATAATAATACATAAATTTAAAACTCATGATAGCAGATTTGATAAGTAGCTAATAGACATAATATCATAATCCTCCCTCCTCCTAATAAAATACACTCTTTATTTATACAACTATTAAAACCAAATCAATATAATAAATATATAAAAAACCTAATTTTAATTGAATGAATAATAGCGCCTGGGTGTTCAAGATTTAATACTGTGCAGTTTGTTTTAGGTGTGTCGCTAGCACCATAGGCAGCTTTACACATGGCCACTTCCTGTTTGTGGAGAGATAGGGACCACCGTCTGAAATTGATCAGGGAGCACACTATTCACACTCAGGCTCCTAATACGGATCTTGAGAAAGGGAGATACCTCCTGAGGTCTCTAGAAAAATTATTATATAATGAAATGAGAGACCTTTGGGAGATTGCATCCCTAGAAAGATATCTTGAGGCTAATAAGGTCCCCAAGGGCCTTAGGTTTCATAGGCCCTTGACAGGGAACTTTGGTAACCCATCCATACAGCATGAATGGGAGACTATGTTTTTTAATTTCTCTAAGAAGGCAGTCCAATTCATTATTGACAAACGGAAAATTAATGTACAACAGGTGGGTAATGAGATAACTAAACAATTAGAATTATTAAAGCACTTCGATCACGTAGGAGAAATACAAGATTTGGCAAATAATATTACCATTAGATTACAAGAAAAGGAGAGGGAGATAAGATCTAAAAAGTTTAAAAAATTTGCAAGGGATGAAGTTCATATTCAGGGACATACAGATTCTATACTAACTGAAGTCCCTGATCAGACAATTAGGGAAGCACAATTTGTGGTGATAGATGAATACAGGGGAGATTCACCCACCACCCCTCTGAATGTATCAGCAGTTTTTTCAACACTTTTTTTTTTTTTGTGAAGCAACAGTCGTCTTTGATTATATTAAGCTCCTTTAAGTCTGGGTTTGATTAGCTAAGTGCATTTTTCTGGTTAAGTCACGGGGTTGCAGAAGCGTGGATATATAGGAACAGCGCAGGCGCCATACCTTGAGAAAGAGGGACGTTTCCCTCGAAACGCGTTGGGATTGGCCCTTGCAAACGTCCGTCATACACGGACAGGTGACGTCACCACTATACCACGCCCCCCGCTAACCTCGCTACGCTGTCAGCGGCGCCATCGGCCGAGGCTACCGCTGAACAACAGCGGCGGGTGTTTTTCGGGGACTGTCTCCTGGGAGAGGACGCTTCATCCACTAAAGCACTACTGAACTCAGGGGGCAACGTACCGCTCCACGAACGGACATTCCATTCAAAGGACAACAACCCTATCTGTAAATGCCTTAACAGCGCGGCAATCTTTTATCTATTTTGTGTATATATATATATATATATATATATATATATATATATATATATATACACAGTACAGACCAAAAGTTTGGACACACCTTCTCATTTAAAGATTTTTCTGTATTTTCAGGACTATGAAAATTGTACATTCACGCTGAAGGCATAAAAACTATGAATTAACACATGTGGAATTATATACTTAACAAAAAAGTGTGAAACAACTGATATTATGTCTTATATTCTTGGTTCTTCAAAGTAGCCACCTTTTGCTTTGATGACTGCTTTGCACACTCTTGGCATTCTCTTGATGAGCTTCAAGAGGTAGTCACCGGGAATGGTTTTCACTTCACAGGTGTGCCCTGTCAGGTTTAATAAGTGGGATTTCTTGATTTATAAGTGGGGTTCGGACCATCAGTTGTGTTGTGCAGAAGTCTGGTGGATACACAGCTGATAGTCCTACTGAATAGACTGTTAGAATTTGTATTATGGCAAGAAAAAGGCAGCTAATTAAAGAAAAACGAGTGACCATCATTACTTTAAGAAATGAAGGTCAGTCAGTCCGAAAAATTGGGCAAACTTTGAAAGTGTCCCCAAGTGCAGTGGCAAAAACCATCAAGCTCTACAAAGAAACTGGCTCACATGAGGACCGCCCCAGGAAAGGAAGATCAAGAGTCACCTCTGCTTCTGAGGATAAGTTTATTCGAGTCACCAGCCTCAGAAATCGCAGGTTAACAGACAACAGATGGAAATTATTGGCAATTACCAAGACACACTCAATAAAGGAGTGGTTCTGCAGGTGGGGACCACAGACCTCATCTCAGTATCAATGCTTTCTGGCTGATGTTTTGGTCACTTTTGAATGTAGATTGTGCTTTCACACTCGTGGTAGCATGAGACGGACTCTAAAACCCACACAAGTGGCTCAGGTAGTGCAGCTCATCCAGGATGGCACATCAATGTGAGCTGTGTGTCATGTCGGACGCTGTTCAGACCAGGTCGTCCGACAGACAGCGGTAATTCCGCTTTTGACCACTATTTACTCATAGGCGTCTGCTAGATTTTGTCTAGCTGTTCCGGGGTTAATTTACCTCATCCTCGGATTGGAAGCTGGGCCATTTCCATGGCCTTTAAATAGTTCCCCTGATCATTGGGCGTCGCCGATTATAGCTTCTGTCTTGCGTTGTTATCTCGGTCTGGAGTGGAGAGCTGGTGGTTGGAGATTCGTTGCTGGTGGTGTATATTCCTTCGTCTTATTTACTCCTTCCTATATTTGTGTTTATTTTGCCCTGCACATTTATAGTGTATACCTGAGTGTCTGCGGCGTGGTGTATATTTTCCTTTATCCTTGTCTGTGCTAACTGTGGGTATTTAAGTATTACCTCTTCACTGGGTGGTGGGTGGAGGTTTCAGCCTAGGGCTGAGCACAGGAGTTAGGGTGAGGTTCGAGGCCTGAACATGCACACCATCAGTGTAAACTTCAGACAGAGGGTCAGTCAGGCTTTCCCTAGTCTTAGGGAAATTGCAGGGGCCCGGGTTATTAGCTCTCGCTCACCTAGTCTCTCCCTGACATTATAATCGGCCGTACAACAACAACAAAAAAAAAGGGGGTTTCTTTTTTTATTTTCTTTTGTCATGGATCCCATGACTTCGATAACCCGCCAGTTGGAGGCGCTGTCCCTACAGGTCACTGAGTTGAGGGGGGCAGTGCAGCAACAGGGACTAGCAGTGTCCAATGTGCAAGCTGGAGCGACAGGAAGAGTTACTGAGCCTAAATTTCCGTTGCCTGAAAAATTTGCTGGGGAACGCAGTAAATTTGTTTCTTTTCGTGAAGCTTGCAAACTATATTTCCGTATGCGCCCGATATCTTCGGGTAATGAGGCTCAGCGTGTGGGCCTGGTATTGTCATTGTTAAGTGGGGATCCCCAAGCATGGGCGTTTTCGTTGCCATCTGATTCTGCTGCATTTGTCTCTGTGGAGAGTTTTTTTTCTTCTCTTGGGAAAATGTTATGGACCGGTGATTTAGGAGCGACATGCGACTAGCTCTGAGCAGGTGGTAACTATACAGACCGCAGTTCCTGATCTTAACACAACACTAGCAGTAGCCGTGGGATGTTCCTGTCACTCCCTGGACACCTCGTCACAGCCGGAGAACTAACTACCCCTTAAGGTAGAAACAGGAAAGCTATCTTGCCTCAGAGAAAATCCCCAAAGGATAGGACAGCCCCCCACAAATAATGACTGTGAGAGGAGAAGGAAATGACATACGTAGTATGAAACAAGATTTAGCAAAGGAGGCCACTTCTAGCTAGATAGGTAGTACAGGATAGAAACTGTGCGGTCAGTAATAAAAACTAGAAAAAGTCCACCGCAGAGAAATGCAAAAATCTCCACACCTGACTAAAGGTGTGGAGGGCAAAATCTGCTGCCCAGAGCTTCCAGCTTAGCTGAATAGATCCATACTGATAAGCTGGACAAATGAGCAAAACATAGAATGTGCTGAACAATAAAGTCCACAAAAAGTGGACTGCCAAGGACAAGCAAGGACTTATCTTTGCTGAACGAGTCAGAGTGTCAGGGAAATCCAAAAGAGCAGTGACTCCAAGCAGGAACAATTGACAACTGGCATTGACTAAGGGATAAGGCCAGACTAAAATAGCCGAGCCAGAAAGACGATCAGTGGAAGCAGCTGCTGATGCTAAATCCAAGAAGCAGCCATACCACTCAAAACCACAGGAGGGAGCCCAAGAGCAGAACTCACAAAAGTGCTACTTACAACCACCGGAGGAAGCCCAAGAGCGGAATTCACAACAGTACCCCCCCTTGAGGAGGGGTCACCGAACCCTCACCAGAGCCCCCAGGCCGATCAGAACGAGCCAAGTGAAAAGCACGAACCAAATCGGCGGCATGGACATCGGAGGCAACCACCCAAGAATTATCCTCCTGGCCATAACCCTTCCACTTGACAAGATACTGAAGCCTCCGCCTCGAAAAACGAGAATCCAAAATTTTCTCAACCACATATTCCAACTCCCCCTCAACCAACACCGGGGCAGGAGGATCAACAGAGGGAACAATGGGTACCACATATCTCCGCAACAAAGATCTATGGAAAACATTGTGGATGGCAAAAGAGGCTGGAAGGGCAAAACGAAAAGACACTGGATTGATAATCTCAGAAATCTTATAAGGACCAATAAACCAAGCCTTTAACTTAGGGGAAGAAACCTTCATAGGAACATGACGAGAAGATAACCAGACTAAATCCCCCACACGAAGCCGAGGACCAACACTCCGACGGCGGTTAGCAAAATGCTGAGCCTTGTCCTGAGACAACGTCAAATTGTCTACCACATGAGTCCAAATCTGCTGTAACCTCTCCATCACAGAATCTACACCAGGACAATCAGAAGGCTCAACCTGCCCTGAAGAAAAACGAGGATGGAAACCAAAATTACAAAAGAAAGGCGAAACCAAAGTAGCCGAACTGGCCCGATTATTAAGGGCAAACTCGGCCAACGGCAAGAAAGCCACCCAATCATCCTGATCAGCCAACACAAAGCATCTCAAATAGGTTTCCAAGGTTTGATTAGTTCGCTCAGTTTGGCCATTTGTCTGAGGATGGAACGCCGAAGAAAAAGACAAATTAATGCCCATCCTAGCACAAAAGGCCCGCCAAAACCTGGAAACAAACTGGGAACCTCTGTCAGACACAATATTCTCCGGAATGCCATGCAAACGAACCACATGCTGAAAAAACAATGGAACCAAATCAGAGGAGGAAGGCAATTTAGGCAAAGGTACCAAATGGACCATTTTAGAGAACCGGTCACAGACCACCCAGATAACAGACATCTTCTGGGACACAGGAAGATCCAAAATAAAATCCATGGAAATATGCGTCCAGGGCCTCTCAGGGACAGGCAAAGGCAAAAGCAACCCACTAGCGCGGGAACAGCAAGGCTTAGCCCGGGCACAAGTCCCACAGGACTGCACAAAAGAACGCACATCCCGCGACAAGGAAGGCCACCAAAAGGACCTAGCAACCAAATCTCTGGTACCAAAAATCCCAGGATGACCGGCCAACACCGAAATATGGACCTCAGAAATTACCTTACTTGTCCATCTATCAGGAACAAACAGCTTCCCCACAGGACAGCGGTCAGGTTTATCAGCCTGAAATTCCTGAAGCACCCGCCGTAAATCAGGGGAGATGGCAGAAAGAATCACCCCTTCCCTAAGAATGTCAACCGGCTCAAGAACTCCAGGAGAATCAGGCAAAAAACTCCTAGAGAGGGCATCCGCTTTAACATTCTTAGATCCTGGAAGATATGAGACCACAAAATTGAAACGGGAGAAAAACAGGGACCACCGAGCCTGTCTAGGGTTCAGCCGCTTGGCCGACTCAAGGTAAATCAGATTCTTATGATCGGTCAAGACCACAACGCGGTGCTTGGCTCCCTCAAGCCAATGTCGCCACTCCTCAAATGCCCACTTCATAGCCAACAACTCCCGATTGCCGACATCATAATTGCGTTCCGCAGGCGAAAACTTTCGGGAAAAGAAGGCACATGGTTTCATCAAGGAACCATCAGAATTCCTCTGAGACAAAACGGCCCCTGCCCCAATCTCAGAAGCGTCAACCTCAACCTGAAAAGGAAGAGAAACATCCGCCTGACGCAAGACAGGGGCAGAAGTAAATCGGCGTTTAAGCTCCTGAAAGGCCTCAACAGCCTCAGAGGACCAATTTGTCACATCAACGCCTTTCTTCGTCAAATCGGTCAGGGGTTTAACCACACTAGAGAAGTAGGCAATGAAACGGCGATAAAAATTAGCAAAGCCCAAAAATTTCTGAAGGCTCTTCACAGATGTGGGTTGAATCCAGTCATGAATGGCTTGGACCTTAACAGGATCCATTTCTATAGACGAAGGAGAAAAAATAAACCCCAAAAAAGAGACCTTCTGAACTCCAAATAGGCACTTAGACCCCTTCACAAATAGAGCATTATCACGAAGGATCTGGAATACCATCCTGACCTGCTTCACATGAGACTCCCAATCATTGGAAAAAATCAAAATATCATCCAAATACACAATCAAGAATTTATCAAGATAATTGCGGAAAATATCATGCATGAAGGACTGAAATACAGAAGGAGCATTAGAAAGCCCGAAAGGCATCACCAGGTATTCAAAATGGCCTTCGGGCGTATTAAATGCAGTTTTCCATTCGTCACCCTGTTTAATACGAACCAGATTATATGCCCCTCGAAGGTCAATCTTGGTAAACCAACTAGCCCCCTTAATCCGAGCAAACAAATCAGAGAGCAAAGGTAAAGGGTATTGGAATTTGACCGTGATCTTATTAAGAAGGCGATAATCAATACAGGGTCTCAAGGAGCCATCCTTCTTGGCAACAAAAAAGAATCCCGCTCCCAATGGTGACGAAGACGGACGAATATGCCCCTTCTCTAAAGACTCCTTAACATAGCTCCGCATAGCAGCATGCTCTGGCACAGACAGATTGAAAAGTCGGCCCCTAGGGAACTTACAGCCAGGAATCAAGTCAATAGCACAATCACAGTCCCTATGCAGAGGAAGGGAACTGGACTTGGGCTCATCGAATACATCCTGGAAATCTGACAAAAATTCAGGAACATGAGAAGAGGGGGAAGAGGAAATTGACATCAAAGGAGCGTCACTATGTACCCCTTGACAACCCCAACTAGTCACAGACATAGATTTCCAATCCAGCACTGGATTGTGTACTTGTAACCATGGAAAACCCAGTACAACAACATCATGTAAATTATGCAACACCAGAAAACGGCAATCTTCCTGATGTGCTGGAGCCATGCACATAGTCAGCTGAGTCCAATACTGAGGTTTATTCTTGGCCAACGGTGTAGCATCAATACCCCTCAAAGGAATAGGGCTCTGCAAAGGCTGGAAAGAAAAACCACAGCGCCTGGCGAATTCTAAGTCCATTAAGTTCAGAGCAGCGCCTGAATCCACAAATGCCATGACAGAAAAAGATGACAATGAGCAAATCAGGGTCACAGACAGGAGAAACTTAGGCTGTACAGTACTAATGGTAACAGATCTAGCGACCCTCTTAATACGCTTAGGGCAATCAGAAATAGCATGAGCAGAATCACCACAGTAAAAACACAGCCCATTCTGACGTCTGTATCCCCTCTGTTCCGCTCTAGTCAAAATCCTATCACATTGCATAGGCTCAGGACTCTGCTCAGAGGACGCTGCCATATGGTGCACCACCTTGCGCTCGCGCAGGCGCCGATCAATCTGAATGGCTGGAGACATAGATTCGCTCAAACCAACAGGCGTGGGGAACCCCACCATAACATCTTTAAGGGCTTCAGAAAGACCCTTTCTGAAAATTGCTGCCAGAGCGTCCTCATTCCATTTAGTGAGCACAGACCATTTTCTAAATTTCTGGCAGTATAATTCTGCCGCTTCCTGACCCTGACACAGGTCCAACAAGGTTTTTTCCGCATGATCCACAGAGTTAGGTTCGTCATACAACAATCCGAGCGATTGAAAAAATGCATCTACATTAAGCAATGCCGGATCCCCTGACTCAAGGGAGAATGCCCAGTCCTGAGGGTCACCACGCAGCAGAGAAATAACTATTTTAACTTGCTGAATGGGGTCACCAGAGGAACGGGGTTTCAGAGCAAAAAACAATTTGCAGTTATTTTTAAAGTTCAAAAACTTAGATCTATCCCCGTAAAACAAATCCGGAGTAGGAATTCTAGGCTCTAAGGTCGGAGTTTGAACAACATAATCTTGAATACTCTGTACTCTTGCAGCAAGCTGATCCACACGAGAAAACAACCCCTGAACATCCATGTCCGCGCCCAAATCCTGAACCACCCAGAGATTAAGAGGAAGGAAAAAGACAAAACAGACTAAAGAAAAAAAAAATGGCTCAGAACTCTTTTTCTTTTCCTTCTTTTGAGATGCATTCAACTCATTTTTGGCCAGTTGTACTGTTATGGACTGGTGATTTAGGAGCGACATGCGACTAGCTCTGAGCAGGTGGTAACTATACAGACCGCAGTTCCTGATCTTAACACAACACTAGCAGTAGCCGTGGGATGTTCCTGTCACTCCCTGGACACCTCGTCACAGCCGGAGAACTAACTACCCCTAAAGGTAGAAACAGGAAAGCTATCTTGCCTCAGAGAAAATCCCCAAAGGATAGGACAGCCCCCCACAAATAATGACTGTGAGAGGAGAAGGAAATGACATACGTAGTATGAAACAAGATTTAGCAAAGGAGGCCACTTCTAGCTAGATAGGTAGTACAGGATAGAAACTGTGCGGTCAGTAATAAAAACTAGAAAGTCCACCGCAGAGAAATGCAAAAATCTCCACACCTGACTAAAGGTGTGGAGGGCAAAATCTGCTGCCCAGAGCTTCCAGCTTAGCTGAATAGATCCATACTGATAAGCTGGACAAATGAGCAAAACATAGAATGTGCTGAACAATAAAGTCCACAACAAGTGGACTGCCAAAGACAAGCAAGGACTTATCTTTGCTGAACGAGTCAGAGTGTCAGGGAAATCCAAAAGAGCAGTGACTCCAAGCAGGAACAATTGACAACTGGCATTGATTGAGGGATAAGGCCAGACTAAAATAGCCGAGCCAAAAAGACGATCAGTGGAAGCAGCTGCTGATGCTAAATCCAAGAAGCAGCCATACCACTCAAAACCACAGGAGGGAGCCCAAGAGCAGAACTCACAAAAGTGCTACTTACAACCACCGGAGGGAGCCCAAGAGCGGAATTCACAATAGGAAAATCTACGATGAACCTGACAGAATGGCTCTGGCAGAATCTAAGATACGCTCTATTTGCCAGGGGGAGCGAGTTGCAGAGGATTACTGTTCTGAATTTCGTTGCTGGGTGATCGATACCCAGTGGAATGATGCAGCATTGCGGAGTCAGTTTATACATGGGATTTCTGGAAGGGTTAAAAAAGCCCTTCTGATGTACGAGACTCCTACTTCTCTAGATTCCGCTATGAGTCTGGTTGTCCGCATTGATCGCCGTTTGCGTCAGGGGGAGCATGAGACACCACCTATGGGAGAGGGTTTAGGTTCACGTGAGGTTGCTGCAGGTGAGCCCACGGAGCCTATGCAAATCGCAGGGGTGTCACATGTCAAGCATCGAGCCCCTGAGCTCAGGAAGCAGGGAGCCTGTTTTTACTGTGGTAAAACTGGTCATTTTATTAACATCTGTCCTCTGCTGCCTAAGAAAAACGCAACGGCGGAAAACTTCTGAGCTCAGAGGGTGTGGAGGAGACCAGTCTGAGCTTATGTATATCCTCCATGGTGGTTTCTCAGTGCATGCTCCCTGCTAAGGTTTTTGTTGCTGGCAGTGAGCTGCCAATTACTGTTTTTGTGGATAGTGGTTCAGCCACAAATCTCATTGATGAGGGGTTTGCGCGCACAGCAGGTTTTAGGATTGAAAAACTGTCTCATCCTATCCACGTGGTCACCATCAATGCTGCTCCTCTCTCTCAGGGGGAGATTACTGAATTTGTGGCTGAGGTGAAACTCCACATTGGAGTTCTACATTCTGAGCGGGTTACATGTAAGGTGCTCAGGAATCTTCCTGCTCAGGTGGTTTTGGGTTTTCCTTGGTTGTCTATGCACAACCCGGTAATTGACTGAAAAACTCATGACATAATTCGGTGGAGCGAGTTCTGCCAGAATTGCCTGGCCACATGTGTGGCTTCGGTGACTTCAAGCGTTCCGGAGTCACTTCAGGATTTTGTGGATGTGTTCTCTGAGAAGGGTTGTTCAGAGTTGCCGCCACATCATCCTTATGACTGTTCTATCAGGTTTAAACCAGGGGCCAAATTACCTAAAGCAAAGATGTTTAACATCTCCGGTCCGGAGAGACAAGCGTTAAAAGATTACATTGCGGAAAGCTTGAGCAAAGGGCACATCAGGCCGTCATCTTCGCCGGTGGCAGCAGGGTTCTTCTTTGTGAAGAAGAAAGATGGCGGATTACGCCCGTGTTTGGATTTCAGGGAGTTGAACCAGATTACGGTTCGTGATCCATACCCTATGCCTCTGATACCAGATTTGTTCAACCAGGTGGCAGATGCTAAGTGGTTCACCAAGCTTGACCTCAGGGGGGCGTACAACCTCATAAGAGTCCGTCAAGGTGATGAGTGGAAGACGGCTTTTAATACCCCTGAGGGTCATTTTGAAAATTTGGTGATGCCGTTTGGGTTGACTAACGCACCTGCAGTGTTCCAACATTTCATCAATGATGTGCTCTCGCATGTTTTGGGGAAATTCGTTATCGTGTACCTAGATGACATCCTCATATATTCTTGCGACCGTGTTACTCATTTAGTTCATGTCAGGCAGGTGTTACAGCTTCTCAGAGAGAATAAGCTGTATGCTAAACTTGAGAAATGTGTATTTTCTGTTCAAGAGTTGCCTTTCTTGGGTTATATTGTGTCTGCTTCTGGTTTTAAAATGGACGCCGCTAAGGTGCAGACGGTGCTGCATTGGGAACGTCCTGATAACCTGAAAGCACTTCAGCGGTTCCTTGGGTTTTCTAACTACTATAGGAAATTTATCAAGGATTTTTCCATCATTGCTAAACCGCTAACTGACATGACTAAAAAGAGTACCAATTTCTCTGTTTGGCCTGAGGCTGCTGTGCGCACATTTGAATTTCTAAAGAACAGTTTTGTTTCAGCCCCCATTCTTGTGCAGCCAGACGTATCTAAACCATTTGTTGTGGAAGTCGATGCGTCTGAGGTAGGTGTGGGGGCGGTACTATCTCAAGGCTCATCTTTGAGTGGTTTACGTCCGTGCGCCTATTTCTCCAAGAAACTGTCGTCCGCCGAACGTGACTATGATATCGGCAACAGGGAGTTGTTGGCAATTAAGTTGGCCTTTGAGGAATGGCGACACTTCCTGGAGGGGTCGGTCCATCAGGTAACTGTTATTACCGATCATAAGAATCTGCTGTATTTGGAGTCAGCCAAGCGTCTGTCCCCCAGGCAGGCTCGCTGGGCATCGTTTTTCACGCGGTTCAATTTTGTGGTCACTTACAGACCGGGGTCTAAAAACAATAAGGCGGATGCTCTGTCCAGGTGTTTTCCGGGGGGAGAACCTCGGGAGGATCCAGTACCCATCCTCCAAAAGGGTGTTGTGGTTTCGGCTCTCACTACCGAGGTTGAGGCTGAGATTGCCGAGGCTCAGGAGGAGGTACCATCTGAGCTTCCCGTCAACAAATCTTTTGTTCCGCTTCATCTCCGCCTAAAGGTTTTGGTGGAGCATCATGATGCCGTCCTGGCTGGTCACCCAGGGGTTAGAGGTACCTTGGAGTTGGTGTCACGTCGGTTTTGGTGGCCCAAGATCCGACAGGACGTGGTCTCATATGTGTCAGCTTGTACCACGTGCGCTAGGGCTAAGACGCCCCGCTCCCGTCCTGTTGGCACACTACTTCCTCTTGAGGTACCTAGTAAGCCATGGACAGAAATCTCCATGGATTTCATCACTGATTTGCCCTCATCAGCTGGAAACACGGTCATCTTGGTGATTGTTGATCGTTTTTCTAAAATATCGCACTTTGTGTCTTTGCCTGCGTTGCCTAACGCTAAGACTCTGGCTCAGGTATTTGTGAAGGAGGTGGTCAGACTTCATGGGGTTCCATCTGACATCGTGTCTGATAGGGGGTCTCAGTTTGTGGCAACATTTTGGAGAGCGTTTTGCTCACGGCTGGGAATCAAGTTATCTCATTCTTCGGCGTTTCATCCTCAGTCAAATGGTCAGACTGAGCGTATGAACCAAAATTTGGAACAGTACTTACGCTGCTTTGTCTCTGATAACCAGGAGGAGTGGTCTACCTTTCTTCCTTTGGCTGAGTTTGCCATCAATAATCACTGCCAGGAGTCATCTGGGGAGTCTCCGTTTTTTTGTGTTTACGGGCTACATCCTCAATTTTGTACCTTGAGTCAGAGGGGCTCTTCCGGCGTTCCTCCGGAGGACCAGTTAGGAACACAATTGTCATCAGTCTGGAGGAGAGTTAAACAGCACCTGTTGAGTGTGGGTGCTAGGTACAAGCGTGTGGCTGACAGTAGGCGTGTGCCAGGTCCGGACCTGAGTGTGGATGACTGGGTGTGGTTATCCACAAAAAACATAAGACTCAAGATACCTTCCCTTAAATTGGGTCCACGGTTTATTGGTCCATTTAGGGTCACCGCCGTCATTAACCCAGTTGCGTACCGATTGGAGCTCCCTACGGTGTATAAGATACACAACGTGTTCCACAGGTCTCTTCTAAAGAAGGTGGTGGGTTCTGTGGATGCGGCGCCTATGCCACCTCCAGTCTTGGTGGATGGTAATTTGGAGTTTGAAGTCTCCAAGGTGGTTGACTCTCGTGTAGTGCGTCGCACTTTACAGTACTTGGTACACTGGTGTGGTTATTGGCCTGAGGAGAGGTCCTGGGTACCAGCCTCGGACGTTCATGCTGACCGTCTGGTCAGGTTGTTTCACCGCCGTCATCCGGACAAGCTGGGTCCTATAAGCCGTGAGGGCCCTGGGGTCCCTCGTAGAAGGCGGGGTACTGTCATGTCGGACGCTGTTCAGACCAGGTCGTCCGACAGACAGCGGTAATTCCGCTTTTGACCACTATTTACTCATAGGCATCTGCTAGATTTTGTCTAGCTGTTCCGGGGTTAATTTACCTCATCCTTGGATTGGAAGCTGGGCCATTTCCATGGCCTTTAAATAGTTCTCCTGATCATTGGGCGTCGCCGATTATAGCTTCTGTCTTGTGTTGTTATCTCGGTCTGGAGTGGAGAGCTGGTGGTTGGAGATTCGTTGCTGGTGGTGTATATTCCTTCGTCTTATTTACTCCTTCCTATATTTGTGTTTATTTTGCCCTGCACATTTATAGTGTATTCCTGAGTGTCTGCGGGGTGGTGTATATTTTCCTTTATCCTTGTCTGTGCTAACTGTGGGTATTTAAGTATTACCTCTTCACTGGGTGGTGGGTGGAGGTTTCAGTGTAAACATCAGTGTTTACATCAGTGTAAACTTCAGGTAGAGGGTCAGTCAGGATTTCCCTAGTCTTAGGGAAATTGCAGGGGCCCGGGTTATTAGCTCTCGCTCACCTAGTCTCTCCCTGACACTGTGGCAAGGTTTGCTGTGTCTGTCAGCGTAGTTTCCAGAGGCTGGACGCGCTACCAGGACACAGGCCAGTACACCACGAGATGTGGAGCGGGCCATAGGAGGGCAACAACCCAGCTGTAATAAGATTATGCTAACGTTCTGTGGAAACCGATGACGTGGGTCAGAATGACGACAAACACGGTATATCACAGTTCAGTGTGTATATATATATATATATATATATATATATATATATATATATATATATATATATATATACACATATATATATATATTAGAAAGATAAACTTCAGATGACTGATGTAAACTGCGGCTTTACAGATAAGAAAGTAATAAACAGTTTCAAGAATAAGTAGATGTTAGTAGTACAGACCGAGGATGCGAGTACAAGTCCAGCAATGCAGAATCCAGAGGTCAGAGCCCGGGCCGGCTCCTAGTAGGGCGCAGACCATAGCAGAGGTGGGTGCAGAGCAGATGTAGAGCAACAGAGTCTTTCCTGGGCTACGTACATCCAGAAGCAAGCGGGGTATCCCAAGGAATAGAAGAAACAAGCAGGTTGCAAGTCCTTGAGCTTGGCAGCTAGTGAGGTACAAGATACACAAGCAAGGTATAGTGTGCAGAGTTCCTTTATATATGCAGCAGACAGGAAACAAGGAGTATCAGACAGGAAACAAGATGGCCCCCATGAAGCCAGCCATTCCATTTTGGGTAAGGGCAGAATCCAACAGAACTAAGGGAAAGAACAGACAAAAACAGGTACGCAGTCCCAGCTCTTACACCAGCAGCAGGACCGCTACCTCAGCCTTTGTGCAAGGAGGAACAGGAGGAGCAATGCCAGAGCCCAGCAAAATGACCTCCAGCAAGGCCACAAATGTGCATGTGTCTGCACAAACAGTTAAAAACCGACTCCATGAGGATAGTCTGAGTGCCCGATATCCACAGATGGGGGTTGTGCTCACAGCCCAACACCGTGCAGGACCTTTGGCATTTGCCACAGAACACCAGGATTGGCTAATTCACCACTGGCGCCCTGTGCTTTTCACAGATAAAAGCAGGTTCACACTGAGCACATGTGACAGAGTCTGGAGATGCCGTGGAGAGCGATCTGCTGCCTGCAACATCCTTCAGCATGACCAGTTTGGCAGTGGGTCAGTAATGGTGTGGGGTGGAATTTCTTTGGAGGGCCGCACAGTCCTTCATGTGTTCGCCAGAGGTAGCCTGACTGCCATTAGGTACCGAGATGAGATCCTCAGACCCCTTGTGAGACCATATGCTAGTGCTGTTGGCCCTGGGTTCCTCCTAATGCAGGACAATACCAGCCTCATGTGGCTGGAGTGCATCAGCAGTTCCTGCAAGATGAAGGCATTGAAGCTATGGACTGGCCCGCCCATTCCTCAAACCTGAATCCGATTGAACACATCTGGGACATCATGTCTCACACCATCCACCAACGTCACTTTGCACCACAGACTGTCCAGGAGTTGGCGGATGCTTTAGTCCAGGTCTGGGAGGAGATCCCTCAGGAGACAATCCGCAGCCTCATCAGGAGCATTCCCTGGCATTGTAGGGAGATCATACAGGCATGTGTAGGCCACACACACTACTGAGCATCATTTCCTTGTCTTGAGGCATTTCCACTGAAGTTGGATCAGCCTGTAACTTCATTTTCCACTTTGATTTTGAGCATCATTCCAACTCCAGACCTACGTGGGATATTTGTGATTTACGTTGATCATTTTTAGGTTTTATTGTTCTCAACACATACCACTATGTAATGAATAAAGATTGACAACTGGAGTATTTCACTCAGTGATATCTAGGATGTGGGATTTTAGTGTTCCCTTTATTTTTTGAAGCAGTGTGTGTGTATATATATATATATATATATATATATATATATATATATATATATATATATATATATACTGTATATATATATATATTGTGGCATAGCGACTGGTCATGTGATTGACAGGAGGTATGTATCACAGAGAAGGCTTGTCGCTGTGATGTAACCCGGAGTGTTTTCTGTAATGCACATAAAGCAATAAGGCATTGTTTAGTATGTTTGGGTCCGGGTTACGGGTAGCTATGAGAGATGGGAGGGTCTGGCTACCCATATACCTCACCCCTGGGTAAGGGGCATAACCATGCCTATCTATGTTTGTTTCAGGACCTGTGGTGATGTCAGAACCACATGTCTAATCATGTGATGGGTTCCTGGGTGTGGTTTCAGGCTACATAATGGAGGTGTGTGTAGCACATGGTGTGAGTGTGTGGGTGTGTGTCAGGGTGGACACACTTCCAGGTGTCCCGGCTGGACACTGCAGAGTGGCCTGTGTGTTGGATGGTTCCAAGTGGGGACAGACGTCCTGAACAACACACAGAGACCATCTTTAGGCTGGAGAGCCTACGTGCTGGTCATAGCACGGTCTGTGTGCCCACAGACGTGAGAGAGAGCGGAGCTCTACTATGGACATTGAGGATTCATCTGTCTGATGTAAGACTGTTCACCTGTTGTTCCTGTTGCCATGTGGTTTATGGAGCAATAAACCTGTGAACTTTTAAGGAAACGTGTCTCCCGATTGTCATCTGCCGCACCTAAGCGAGTGTCCCCTAGACCCGTAGCGGGTGAAATGCTACAATATATATATATACAGGGGTTGGACAAAATAATGGAAACACCTGGAAACATCAACAAAAGTTAGTTTAATATGGTGTAGGTCCACCTTTTGCGGTGATTACAGCCTCAATTCTCCGAGGTATGGATTCATACAAGGTGTAAATTGTTTACAAAGGAATTTTAGCCTATTCTGCAGTTAAAACACCCTCCAGTTCTTTGAGCGACGATGGAGGCGGAAATCGACGTCTAACTTGAATCTCTAAAATCGACCATAAATGCTCAATAATGTTGAGGTCTGGGGATTGTGGGGGCCAGATGAGATGCTCAACTTCATTAGAATGTTCCTCGTGCCATGCTTTAACGATTCTAGCTGTATGAATTGGTGCATTATCACTCTGAAAGATGGCGTTACCCTCTGGGAACAGTGCTTGAACCATTGGATGCACTTGGTCGCCCAAAATGCCTAAATAATCTCGGCTGTTAATTTTTCCATGAAGGGATATCATTGGCCCGGCAAATCTCCACGAAATAGCACCCCAGATCATCACAGAACCTCCGCCATGTTTTATGGTTGGGAGAAGGCAGTCTCGATGGAATGCTTCTTTCGGCTGTCTCCAAACGTACACTCGGCCGGACGTTGGAAATAGGGTAAACGATGATTCGTCTGAGAATATCACGTTTCCACTGCTCGAGGGACCAATCCTGGAGGTTTCTACACCACTCTAAACGCTTGGAAACATTTGTCATTGAGAGCAGCGGTTTTCTAATTGCAGTTCTTCCATGGAATCCAGATTTGTGCAGCTCCTGATGAACAGTTTTCGTGGAAACTGGGTTCTGTAGGTGTTCATTGAGCTCAGCAGTGATTTTCGGAGCCGTGGTTTTGCGATCCTCTCTCACAATTCGCTTTAGAGTCCGAC
This sequence comes from Ranitomeya variabilis, assembly GCF_051348905.1. NCBI lineage: Eukaryota > Metazoa > Chordata > Amphibia > Anura > Dendrobatidae > Ranitomeya > Ranitomeya variabilis. Next base: position 383,595,801 of record NC_135235.1, on the reverse strand, counting down.
GGTCTCTCTCAGTAAACTTTGACTTTCGGCCGGACCTGTGCTTTGCTGCGGACGTTTTTCCTTCTCTTTCAAACGCAGTCATTACTTTGGAGACAGTACCTCTTGACACTCCAAGCATTCGGGCACTTTCAGTTACACTAGCGCCTGCCATACGAGCACCAACAATTTGGCCTCTTTGAAAATCCGAGAGTTCTGCCATTGGTATCAGGTTATCATCAATGTTCTTACAATTATGCAAAACAAACAGCTAATCTACATACACATATCACATAACACAAATAATCAACTACAAAACATTACCATATGTCACGGTTTGCATGTTAATCACATGTTCGAAGATTATGATGCCAAAACTTTAGGTGTTTCCATTATTTTGTCCAACCCCTGTATATGTATATATGTATGTATATATATATATATATATATATATATATATATATATATATATATATACTGTATACATATATATATATATATATATATATATATATATATATATATATATATATATATATATGTATATATATCACACGCAAGTTCAAATCACCTCCCTTTCGCCCTATTCAAAATAAACTAAAAATAAAATCAAACATACATATATTTGGTATCAGAATCGCCTGATCTATCAATAAAAAAAAGGATCAACCTGATCGCTATACAGCCTAGCGAGAAAAAATTAAAAATGCCAGAATTACTTTTTTTGGTCGCCGCGACATTGCATTAAAATGCAATAGTGTGGGCAACCAAAAGATCATATCTGCACCAAAATGGTATCATTAAAAACATCAGCTTGGCGCAAAAATAAGCCTTCATCCAACCCGAGATCACGAAAAATGGAGACGCTACAGGTATCAGAAAATGGCGCCTTTTTTTTAACCCCTTTCTGACATTAGACATACTATCCCGTTGAGGTGGTATGGGCCTGTATGACCACCGGCGGGATAGTACGTCTAACGCGATCAGCCACGCTCACGGGGGGAGTGCGGCCGAACGCGGCCGGATGTCAGCTGTGATATGTACATTAACCCCTGCCACACTAAGATCAAATATGATTGCAGCGTTCCCACGGCACAGGGAAGCATCGCGCAGGGAGGGGACTCCCCGCGTGCTTCCCTGAGACGCTCAGGGGTAGGGTCTCCTACCTCCTCCTCCCTGCAGGCCCGGATCCAAAATGGCTGCGGGGGCCTTCTGGGTCCTGCAGGGAGGTGACTTTCAAGCGCCTGCTCGGAGCAGGCGCCGGGAAGCCTCCCTGCAGTGCCTGTGTGATCACTGATCTGACACAGTGCACTGCAAAGTGTCAGATCAGCGATCTGTCACTATAATGTGATGTCCCCCCCCCCCCCCCTGGGGCAATGTAAAAAAGTTTTAAAAAAATATTTACATGTTTAGAAAAAAAAAAAAAAAATCCTAAATAAAGAAAATATATATATATATTGTTCCAATAAATACATTTCTTTATCTAAATAAATAAAAAAACCCAATAGTACACATATTTAGTATCGCCGCGTCCGTAACGACCCGACCTATAAAAAAGTTCCACTACTTAATCCCTTCAGTGAACACCGTTAAAAAACGACGCTTTATCATACCGCCAAACAAAAAGTGGAATAACACGCGATCAAAAAGACGGATATACATAACCGCAAAAAAAGAGCCGCCATACGTCATCAACGAAAAAATAAAAAAGTTATAGTCCTTAGAATAAAGCGATGCAAAAATAATTAATTTTTATATAAAATAGTTTTTATTGTATAAAAGCGCCAAACATAAAAAAATGATATAAATGAGGTATCGCTGTAATCGTTCTGACACGAAGAATAAAACTGCTTTACCAATTTTACCAAACGTGGAACGGTATAAGCGCACCCCCAAAAAAAATCATGATTAGCTGGTTTTTGTTCATTCTACCTCACAAAAATCGGAATAAAAAGCGATCAAAAAATGTCACATGCCCCAAAATGGTACCAATAGAAACGTCAACTCGTCCCGCAAAGAACAAGACCTCACAAGACTCTGTGGACCAAAATATGGAAAAATTATAGCTCTCAAAATGTGAAGACGCAAAAACTATTGCAATAAAAAGCGTCTTTTAGTGTGTGACGGCTGCCAATCATAAAAATCAGCTAAAAAAACCGTTATAAAAGTAAATCAAACCCCCCTTCATAACCCCCTTAGTTAGGGAAAAATAATAAAAATTTTAAAAATGAATTTATTTCCATTTTCCCATTAGGGTTAGGGTTAGGGTTGGGGCTAAAGTTAGGGTTAAGGTTGGGGCTAAAGTAAGGGTTAGGGCTAAAGTTAGTTGGGGTTAACCCCTTCATGACCCAGCCTATTTTGACCTTAATGACCTGGCCGTTTTTTGCAATTCTGACCAGTGTCCCTTTATGAGGTAATAACTCAGAAACGCTTCAACGGATCCTTGCGGTTCTGAGATGGTTTTTTCGTGACATATTGGGCTTCATGTTAATGGTAAATTTAGGTCAATAATTTTTGCGTTTATTTGTGAAAAAAATGGAAATTTGGCTAAAATGTTGAAAATTTCGCAATTTTCAAATTTTGAAATTTTTTTGTGACACAAAATAGTTAATAAATAACATTACCCACATGTCTACTTTACATCAGCACAATTTTGGAAACAAAATTTTTTTTTTGCTAGGAAGTTATAAGGGTTAAAATTTGACCAGCGATTTCTCATTTTTACAACGGAATTTACAAAACCATTTTTTTTAGGGACCACATCACATTTGAAGTCAGTTTGAGGGGTCTATATGGCTGAAAATACCCAAAAGTGACACCATTCTAAAAACTGCACCCCTCAAGGTACTCAAAACCACATTTAAGAAGTTTATTAACCCTTCAGGTGCTTCACAGCAGCAGAAGCAACATGGAAGGAAAAAATTAGCATTTAACTTTTTAGTCACAAAAATGATATTTTAGCAACAATTTCTTTATTTTCCCAAGGGTAAAAAGAGAAACTTGACCCCAAAAGTTATTGTAAAATTTGTCCTGAGTACGCAGATACCCCATATGTGGGGGGGAACCACTGTTTGGGCGCACAACAGGGCTCGGAAGGGAAGGAGCTCCATTTGACTATTTCAATGAAAAATTGGTTCCAATCTTTAGCGGACACCATGTCACGTTTGGAGAGCCCCTGTGTGCCTAAACATTGGAGCTCCCCCACAAGTGACCCCATTTTGGAAACTAGACCCCCAAGGAACTTATCTAGATGCATAGTGAGCACTTTGAACCCCCAGGTGCTTCACAAATTGATCCGTAAAAATGAAAAAGTACTTTTTTTCACAAAAAAATTATTTTAGCCTCAATTTTTTCATTTTCACATGGGCAAAACGATAAAATGGATCCTAAAATGTGTTTGTCAATTTCTCCTGAGTACACCGATACCTCACATGTGGGGGTAAACCACTGTTTGGGCACACGGCAGGGCTCGGAAGGGAATGAGCGCCATTTGACTTTTTGAATGAAAAATTAGCTCCAATCGTTAGCTGACACCATGTCGCGTTTGGAGAGCCCCTGTGTGCCTAAACATTGGAGCTCCCCCACATGTGACATCATTTTGGAAACTAGACCTCTCATGGAACTAATCTAGATGTGCGGTGACCACTTTAAACCCCCAAGTGCTTCACAGAAGTTTATAACGCACAGCTGTGAAAATAAAAAATAATTTTTCTTTCCTCAAAAATTATTCTTTAGCCCGCAATTTTTTATTTTCACAAGAGTAACAGGAGAAATTGGACCTGAAAAGTTGTTGTCCAGTTTGTCCTGAGTACGCTGATACCCCATATGTGGGGGTAAACCACTGTTTGGGCACACGTCGGGGCTCGGAAGGGAAGTAGTGACATTTTGAAATGCAGACTTTGATGGAGTGGTCTGCGGGCGTCACGTTGCGTTTGCAGAGCCCCTGATGTGCCTAAACAGTAGAAACCCCCCACAAGTGACCCCATTTTGGAAACTAGACCCTTCAAGGAACTTATCTAGATGTGTGGTGAGCACTTCGAACTCCCAAGTGCTTCACAGAAGTTTATAACGCAGAGCCGTGAAAATAAAAAAATCATTTTTCATTCCTCAAAAATTATGTTTTAGCAAGCAATTTTTTATTTTTGCAAGGGTAACAGGAGAAATTGGACCCCAATAGTTGTTGTCCAGTTTGCCCTGAGTACGCTGGTACCCCATATGTGGGGGTAAACCACTGTTTGGGCGCACGTCGGGGCTCGGAAGGGAGGGAGCACCATTTGACTTTTTGAACGCAAGATTGGCTGGAATCAATGGTGGCGCCATGTTGCGTTTGGACACCCCTGATGTGCCTAAACAGTGGAAACCCCTCAATTCTAACTCCAACACTAACCCCAACACACCCCAAACCCTAACCCAACTCTAGATATAACCCTAATCACAACCCTAACCCCAACACATCCCTAACCGCAACCCTAACCCCAACACACCCCTAACCCTAATCCCAACCCTAACCCCAACCCTAACCCCAATACACCCTTAACCACAAGCCTAATCTTAACCCTATTTCCAACCCTAGCCCTAATTCCAACCCTAACTCTAATTCCAACCGAAACCCTAAGGCTATGTGCCCACATTGCGGTTTAGTGTGAGATTTTTCCGCACCATTTTTGAAAAATCCGCAGGTAAAAGGCACTGCGTTTTACCTGCGGATTTACCGCGGATTTCCAGTGTTTTTTGTGCGGATTTCACCTGCGGATTCCTATTGAGGAACAGGTGTAAAACGGAATCCGCACAAAGAATTGACATGCTGCGGAAAATACAACACAGCGTTTCCGCGTGGTATTTTCCGCACCATGGGCACAGCGGATTTGGTTTTCCATAGGTTTACATAGTACTGTAAACCTGATGGAAAACCGCTACAGATACGCAGCCAAATCCGCACCGTGTGCACATAGCCTAATTCTAACCCTAACTCTAGTTCTAACCCTAATTCTAACCCTAGCCCTAACCCTAACCCTAGTGGGGGAAGAAAAAAAAAATATATTTTCTTTATTTTATTATTGTCCCTACCTATGGGGGTGATAAAGGGGGGGTTCATTTACTATTTTTTTTATTTTGATCACTGTGACAGGTTTTATCACAGTGATCAAAATGTACCTGGAAAGAATTTGCCGGCCGGCAGATTTGGCGGGTGCACTGCGCATGCACCCGCCATTTTGGAAGATGGCGGCGCCCATGAAGAAGACGGACGGACACCGGGAGGCTCGGTAAGTATGAGGGGAGGGAGATCGAAGCACGGGGGGATCGGAGCACGGGGGGGTGGATCGGAGCACGGGGGGGTGGATCGGAGCCCGGGGGAGCGGACAGGAGGATGGGTGAGCGGACAGGAGGACGGAGGGGAGCGGACCACTGTACGGGACAGAAAGGAGGACTGGGGAGGAGATCGGTGGCGGTGGCAGGGGCAGATCAGGGTTTCCAGTCATGGCCGATGATATTGCAGCATCGGCCATGACTGGATTGTAATATTTCACCACTTTTCATAGGGTGAAGCCACCCCCCCTGGACTGAAGTACCACTCCCCCTGTCCCTGCAAATCGGGTGAAATTGGAGTTAACCCTTTCACCCGATCTGCAGGGATGCGATCCCTCCATGACGCCACATAGGCGTCACAGGTCGGACTGGCACCGACTTTCATGACGCCTACGTGACGTCACAGGTCGGGAAGGGGTTAAAGTTAGGGTTTGGATTACATTTACGGTTGGGATTAGTGTTAGGGGTGTGGTTAGGGTTATGGTTGGGATTAGGGTTAGGGGTGTGTTTGGGTTAAGGTTTCAGTTAGAATCGGGGGGTTTCCACTGTTTAGGCATATCAGGGGCTCTCCAAACGCGACATGGCGTCCGATCTCAATTCCAGCCAATTCTGAGTTGAAAAAGTATAACAGTGATCCTTCCCTTTCGAGCTCTCGCGTGCGCCCAAACAGGGGTTTACCCCAACATATGGGGTGTCAGCGTACTCAGAACAAATTGGACAACAAATTTTGTGGTCCAATTTTTCCTGTTACCTTTGGGAAAATACAAAACGGGGGGCTAAAAAATAATTTGTGTGAAAAAAAATGATTTTTTTATTTTCACGGCTCTGCGTTATAAACTGGAGTGAAACACTTGGGGGTTCAAAGTTCTCACAACACATCTAGATAAGTTCCTTGGGGGGGTCTAGTTTCCAATATGGGGTCAGTTATGGGGGGTTTCTACTGTTTAGGTACATCAGGGGCTCTGCAAATGCAACGTGTCGCCTGCAGACCAATCCATCTAAGTCTGCATTCCAAACGGCGCTCTTTCCCTTCCGCGCAGTATATAACACAGCCCATGCAGTATATAACACAGCTCACGCAGTATGTAACACAGCCCACGCAGTATGTAACACAGCCCACGCAGTATGTAACACAGCCCACGCAGTATGTAACACAGCCCACGCAGTATGTAACACAGCCCACGCAGTATGTAACACAGCCCACGCAGTATGTAACACAGCCCACGCAGTATATAACACAGGCCACGCAGTATATAACACAGCCCATGCAGTATATAACACAGCCCACGTAGTATATAACACGGCCCATGTAGTATATAACACAGTCCATGTAGTATATAACACAGGCCACGTAGTATATAACACAGGCCACGTAGTATATAACACAGGCCACGTAGTATATAACACAGGCCACGTAGTATATAGCAGAGACGTATAGTATATAATACAGACGTAGTATATTGCACAGCCCACGCAGTATCTAACACAGCCCAAGTAGTATATAACACAGCCACGTAGTATACAGCCCAGCCACTAAGTATATTGCACAGCCCACGTAGTATATAGCAGATACGTAGTATATAACACAGCCCACGCAGTATATAACACAGCCCATGCAGTATATAACACAGGCCACGTAGTATATAACACAGCCCACGTAGTATATAACACAGCCCATGTAGTATATAACACAGGCCACGTAGTATATAGCACAGGCCACGTAGTATATAACACAGCCACGTAGTATACTGCAGTCACGTGGTATATAGCACAGCCCACGCAGTATCTAACACAGCACACGTAGTATATTACACAGCCCACATAGTACATAGCAATGTGGGCACCATATCCCTATTAAAAAAAATAATTAAAATAAAAAATAGTTATATACTCACCTTCCGGCGGCCCCGGATCCAGTCCAGGCCTTTAGCGATGCTCCTTGCGACGCTCCGTTCCCAGTAATGCATTGCAGCATTAACACGTGATGATGTAGCGGTCTCGCGAGACCGCTACGCCATCTCCGGACATTGCCACAATGGATTCTTGGGACCGGAGCGTCGCGAGGAGCGGGAAAGGCGCCGGAAGGTGAGAATATGATTTTTTTTTATTATTGTTTTTGCACAGGCAGCATCAGTAGTAAAAAGTTGGTCACACAGGGTTAATAGCAGCATTAACGCAGTGCGTTACACTGCGTTATGCCGCGGTGTAACTCAGTCCGTGTAATGGACAGCTAAACCGTTATGGAAGGTGAATTCGCGGCCGGACTGTTGCCGTCGCTGATTGGTCACGGCCGGCAGACTGCGACCAATCAGCGACCCGGGATTTCCATGACAGACAAACAGACGGAAGTACCCCTTAGACGATTAGATAGGTAGATAGATATATATATGTGATTATATATATATAGTACACACATTCTGCGAGCACACACACACTCATGTATACTGATTATTGATATATACACACTGCAAGCACGCATAGCTAACATGCAGACTGCACACCACGCCGTCCTATGGAGAAGGACCTTGTAATGTACATATGAGACCTGTAGGAAGCGGCCAGCAACTATGCGCTCCTCACAACAGTTCTGTGCGGGAGTCACGTGATTACCACCGCACACTACGCACAGGTGAGCATGCCGGAACTTCTAGTCCCACAGCAAGGAGTCACCAGCACCTGAGCGTCTTCCGCCTCTGCTAGCAGCGCATCACAGGCATTTACCCATCAGTGACGTCACTTTGCCGGGCCCTGACTGCCATCTTAAGAAGCTTTACATTGAAACCCCGCAATCCTCACCTGCATTGCCCTTTTAAGAGGGTGGTCCGCACTGCACGGCCCGGCGCTGCTGTAAGTTCCTTGTTGAACCTTTTACATTGACGTCAGTACGTGGGCGTGAACAGGGGACGTCACCAGTGACGTATTACATGCAGCTGCACGAAGGCGCCATTTTTGGTGAGGGAAAACTTTTCTGCTACCAGGAGTTACAGTTATAATAAGCAGCCTTTCAGCATCCAGCATAACAAACCATTGTAAAAAGCCGCATTTCCCCATGTATGTGTATATAGAGCGCACACACACCTCAGACATACATGACATGATTCGCATGAACACATGTATAACGGACACACCGACAACAGCGATTTCACAGTACATCTGTCCCCAGGTCTGAGGGATTACGGGGATACTAAGTGTTTGTGGGGTTTTTTTATTTTGATGGTGAAAAAGAATTCTGTAATTTGTAAAACATAAAGTTATTTCAGTCAAACTTTTCTAAGACCAGTAACAAAACACAGCAATTCGGGTTTTTATATATTTTCTTGTGCTCAGAGGCGTTTCTGGCATGGGTTTTATTCTTTGATAGATCAGCTTTTATTTTTTGTTAAGGGCTCATTCAAACATTTTCTTTTTTCATGTACGAGTGGAACGGTAATAGGATGTTTCCCTCCAGCAGTTCGCCCCCGGGTAAATTTCGCCCCCGCACATTTCGTCCCCAGCATTTGACGAAATGTGCGGGGGCGAAATGTACCTGGGTACGAAACATCCAAATCCCGAGTGGAACAATCCTAGTTTCATCAGTGATTTTGTTCAGGGTTTCATCAAATTTTCTTCAAAGTGTCATCAGAGTTTCATCTGAGTTTAGTCCAAGTTTTATCATTTTTTTTCAGGTGAGAACCTGTACCTTCTCCTAGTTAGCGGTCTGGGAAAAATGGACAGCGCTTACATGGCATCCATAGACTAGCATTGCCGATTTTGATCCAATATTTGGATCAATATTTGACAGCTCTCCACAATTTTGACCACTTAGTCCCCCAAAATATTGGCCAGGTTCAAGTGCTATTTGTGAAAAACACAGATAGCACTCGTGAATGCAAAAAACGAATGTCTGAATGGTCCCCAAAGTGGTGGCTCAGCTCCTGAGCCTGCATCATACAAGCACACCCAACATGCAGCATACATGTACAGTGGATGTCAGGAAAGAGGTAATAATATATGCAGTTTGTATTCTGAAATCTGGTAACAGATCCACTTGTAAGGGTATAGAAATATGTAGTGTATAAAGGGACTGCAAGATACAGGACCAGTAAAAAATACTTTTAAAATGTATAGGAACTGTGACTGCTGATGAGGAACTTGACTGACTGCTCAATACTCTTTTAGGCCTCCTTCATACCTCATTGTCTCCAGTATGTGTGGTGACAGGGTTCACACCTACTGAAGACACATGTAGACCCATTCAAGTCTATCGGTCTGCACTGATGTCATTGTGTTCACAGGGACCGTGTGTTCGTGTGCAAAACACGCAGACATGTGCGTTTTTTTCTACAGCACGTCCCACACACAATGCACACTGATGTCACACCGACGACATCCATGTGTCATCTGTGTGACACGTATCGGTGGCTGGGAATAGCAGTACAGTTAGCGCTGTTTCCAGGCTGTCAGCAATTCTCGTCATCCTCTCTTGATCTCCCTGCGATCAGCAAGACCAGGCGGCGCTGATGATAGTTGCAATAAGCGCATTAAAATAAATAAGGGGCCAATATCCATAAAGGAATCAATATCCATAAAAGTTCCCAGCCTATTAATATCAGCTCACAGCTGTCTGCATAGCTTTTACTGGTTATTAAAAAGGGGCACTAAAAAAAATATAAAATAACCAATAAATTTCGTTCAACTTCACAATTGTGTTCCACTTGTTGTTGATTCTTCACCAAAAATTTACATTTGGTATCTTTATGTTTGAAGCATGATATGTTGGAAAGGTTGAAAAGTTCCAGGGAGCCGAATACTTTCGCAAGGCACTGTAAATGTTATTGCCTTGCACTGATAATGGTAATGGCGGTTTTCCCTCAGAGTAAGCTCATGGTTCTTCAGTCACTAATCTACTATATAATTGTCTAAGGGGTACTTCCGTCTTTCTGTCTGTCCTTCTGTCTGCAACTTCCGTCACGGAAATCCCGTGTCACTGATTGGTCTCGCCAGCTGCCTGTCCTGGCTGCCGCGACCAATCAGCGACGGGCACACGAGAATTAGTCCCTCCCTACTCCCGTCCAGTCAGTGCCCGGCGCCCGCTCCATACTCCCCTCCAGTCAGCGCTGACAAAGGGTTAATGACAGCGTTAACAGATAAGCGGGTAACGCACTCCGTTAAGGCTGCTATTAACCCTGTGTGCCCAACTTTTTACTATTGATGCTGCCTATGCAGCATCAATAGTAAAAAGATCTAATGTTAAAAATAATAAAAAAACAAAAAAACTGCTTTTCTCACCTTCCGTCGAGGCGCGCTCGGCTGCCGCCATCTTCCGTTCCCAGAGATGCATTGCGAAATTACCCAGAAGACTTAGCGGTCTCGCGAGACCGCTACGTCATCTGGGTAATTTCGCAATGCATCCTAGGAACGGAAGATGGCGGCAGCCACGCGCGCATCGACAAGAGCTTGGGTGGACGACGGAGGGTGAGTATAGAACAGATCGTGCTCATAACATGGTAAGGCCAAAAACGATCACAACAGAGAATATGAATATATAGATATTTATTTATTTAGTGGCGATTAATAAACCATAATAATAATAATCTTTATTTATATAGCGCCAACATATTCCGTAGCGCTTTACAGTTTAACAGCTTCAAACACAACAGTCATAAGTAACAATGTTAACAATACAATAATTAAAGCAACACAAGACGACCGTGCTCGTGAGAGCTTACAATCTACAATGAGGTGGGGGAGATACAAAGTACAGGTGTGTATTTACAATGATGTATTTACAATGATGGTCCGGCCATCTTCAGGGATTGGGGGATAGATGGAAGTAGTGAATGGGCTACACTCAAACAAAATAACTGATTAGGGAACATGATAGGCCGCTCTGAACAAATGTGTTTTGAGGGAGCGCCTAAAACTATGCAAATTGTGGATGGTCCTAATTCCTTGTGGTAGAGCATTCCAGAGGATTGGCGCAGCACGGGAGAAGTCTTGGAGTTGGGAGTGGGAGGTACGGATTAGTGCAGAGGTTAGTCGAAAGTCATTTGAAGAGCGCAGAGGTCGGTTAGGCCGATAGACAGAAATGAAGGAGATGTAAGGGGGTGCCGCACTGTGAAGAGCTTTGTGGGTGAGATCAAGTACTTTGAATTGTATCCTGTAATGAATGGGCAGCCAGTGTAATGACTGGCGAAGAGCGGACGCGTTTGAGTAACGATTAGCTAGATAGACGACCCTGGCTGCTGCATTAAGGATAGACTGGAGAGGGGAAAGTCGAGTAAGGGGGAGGCCAATTAATAGAGAGTTGCAGTAGTCCAGGCGGGAGTGGATCAGGGCGACAGTGAGGGTTTTTGTTGTTTCTATAGTGAGAAAGGGCGGATTCTAGAGATGTTCTTTAGGTGTAAGCGGCATGAGCGGGCAAGAGATTGTATATGGGATGTGAAGGAGAGATCGGAGTTAAACATAACACCCAGACAGCGTGCCTGCTGCCGGGCTGTTATTATGGTGCCACCCACGGAGAGGGAAACGTCAGGTTTAGGGAGGTTAGTAGATGGTGGGAGCAGAAGAAGTTCAGTTTTGGAGAGGTTGAGTTTCAGATAGAGAGCGGACATGATGTTGGAGACTGCGGACAGACAGTCCGTGGTGTTCTGTAGTACAGCAGGAGTAAGGCCAGGGGATGACGTGTATAGTTGTGTGTCATTGGCATAAAGATGGTACTGAAAGCCAAATCTGCTGATGGTCTGTCCAATTGGGGCCGTGTAGAGGGAGAAGAGAAGGGGGCCAAGGACTGAGCCCTGGGGTACCCCGACAGTGAGAGGAAGAGGAGATGAAGTGGAGCCAGAGAACAGAACACTGAAGGAGCGGTCAGAAAGATAGGAAGAGAACCAGGAGAGAGCAGTGTCCTTAATGCCAAGTGACTGGAGCCTAGAGAGTAGGAGAGGGTGGTCAACAGTGTAGAAAGCTGCAGAAAGGTCGAGAAAAATGAGCAGAGGGTGGTCACCGTTACATATTTGCTCTCAGAAGGTCGTTGGTCACTTTGACGAGTGCAGTTTCTGTCGAGTGTAGGGGGCGGAAGCCGGACTGTGAAGGGTCTAGGAGGGAGTGAATGGAGAGGTAACGGGTAAGGCGGGATTAGACTAGGCGCTCCAAGAGTTTAGAGATGAAGGGGAGATTGGAGACCGGTCTGTAGTTGTTTGTGCAGGATGGGTCGAGGGTTTCTTTAGTAATGGAGTAATGATAGAGTGTTTGAAGGAGGACGGGAAAATGCCTGAGGAGAGTGAGAGATTAAAGATTGTAGTTAGGTGAGTAGTGACGACTAGAGAGAGAGACTGGAGGAGATGTGAGGGAATGGGGTCAGTAGTGCATTTAGTCGGACGAGAAGAGAGGATCCTGGAGACTTCTTCTTCTGTGATGGGATCAAATGCGGAGAGTGAGCCAGGGGAGATGCAGGGAGGGATGGGAGTCACTGAACTTGGTGATTGGGAGCGGATTTCCTGACGGATATTGTCTATTTTCTCTATAAAGTGGGAGGCCAGGTAATCAGCACAAATGTCTGTGATAGGGGCTTGAGCTTTTGGCCTGAGGAGGGAGTGAAAGGTGTCAAAAAGTTTCTTGGGGTTGTTGGATAGTGAGATCAGAGTGGTGAAGTAGGTCTGTTTGGCGATGTGAAGGGCAGAGTTATAGGTTTTTAACATAAATTTGAAGTGTATGAAGACCATAAACCATAAAAATATACAGAATTAATAAAATCAAATAATTTAATATATATGTATTTAGTATATTGTGCACATATCAAATTCAATCAAATGGCAGGCATCATATGTATTATACCCGTAAGGACTCCGTATATATATCTAAAAGACACCCATTGTTGCTTATCAGCAAATGGTGCTAAGGGCAAAACAAAAAACTGCTTTATATAAAAAAGTGTGCATTCAATGTGCATTCAAGTAAAAAAAGGCAATAAAAGTGCATATAGTGCAAAAAAAATGCAAGTGCATTCAGTGCAAAAAAGTGCAACTTTTAAAGGTGCCTATAGGTGGAAGGTATCCAGAGTCACTTACTTCTTAGTATACGGGAAATAGTATACTGACTGCCAATTAGATATACTGCACCCCGACGCGTGTTTCGGACGCACTGGTTCTTCGTCACGGGCTGTATGTGGTGTGTGGCCAGGGGATTTATATACCGGATTGATTGTGTATGGTGCCAATGTCCGCAGCTGCAGTGTGAATGGCGCATGCGCAGCCCAGACATCCCGGAAACCAGGAACCAGCCGTGTCATGTGACTGGACGCACAGGATGTGTTCCTGGCGTTGCCAAGGTCACGAAGACGCTGCAGTCCAGATCGCAGGGCTCCGGCCGCGCATGCGCACTACTGAAAGTGCGACATGAGCAGAATGGGGCTCTATATTTGCATACCAGTACAACGGTAATATATTATTATGTAAGTATGTATAAGTGTGCAGCGCGCCAGAGTCCAGGTCATTGCAGTAATGTCGCTCTTCCACCAGGGGGAGTGATATTACATCTGATGGTACTAAAGGAGTTCACCTTGCCAGGTATCACAAGTCACACACCACACTTCACACTCCAGTCCACCAGGGGGAGCCTTGCTTCTATCTATTAGGGCACTCCTCACACACGGGTAAAACTGGTGGGTTGGATAGGAAGTCAGTCAGAAGCTGCCTGGGTTTGACCCAGAGCAGACCTGTCAGGCAGACAGGGGGAGAAGGAGGAACATCTGAGCTGCAGACAGAGGGTCCCTGCCAGGGGTGGGATCCTGGCAGAGGCCTAGCACGAGATAGAAAGCTACGGAGCTGCACCTGCACCCCATGCGGCAGCATCCTAAGAAAGGACACGAAGCGAAATGTATTGTGGAGAGTGAGAAACGAAGTCACAGCACAAGGAGATAACACCAGGAGGAGTTCTGCCCCGAGATCGGCAGCCTCCTTCTGAGGTGCGTAGCCGGTGGCCGGAACACCGAGGGAGTAATTGGCTCTACGCATTACTTCAGAGACCAACAGGACAGTCAATTCCAAGATGGCTGCCCGACCTTAATACCTAAGAAGACACGGAGGCAAATTGTGGGAGAGGGGCGTCTCTAGGGTCCCTATAAATAAGCTCCAGGCCTACCCAGTCATACGGGTTGTCCTATCCATACCATCTGGGGGACAGAGAGAGAGAACATTAGAAACATCTACGAAAGTTGTGAGGACTATCCCGTGGTGCTCAGCAGGGAGGTACTACAACACACAGGCGCTAGTAGGAAGGCTACAGATTTCCACCTGGTTAAGAGAACTCTGGATGTGCCTTCGGACCGGCCGGATTCTGCCTGCCCTGTGAACGGTACTCTGGACTGTGGACGCTGAAGTTTTGAGTAAAAGGTAAAGAGACCGCAACCTTTGTGTCCTCGTTATTCATTGCGCCTTACGACGTCCACCATCACCACCTACACATCAGGGAAGCCCTGGGGACATCCTTCACCTGTGGAAAGGTATACCATCTAGCTGCCATTCCATCACCCCAGCGGACCCCTAAGCAGCGTCGGTCACCCTGACCGAGTACCACAGGTGGCGTCACGAACACCAGACAAACTTCACCTTTAATTGGACGCCCCTCAGAAGGGCCACAGACTGGGTCGGGCCACCGTGACATCCCCAGAACCGAGAAGAGATAGACCCGGTGCCGAGTACCCCATTGCCCTTAACGTGGGGGCGCTCCAAGTGGAAGACAGAACTTATATAATCAAAACAGGGGCATTAAGTATGTGTTCTAGGGACTACAACCGCACATATGCACAATTAAAAAAATTACATGCGCAAAAAATGTGTGCGCTATACAAACAACTAATGGGCTTCTAACAGGAGTGATAAATTATAATTAAATAATAACAATGCACACTTACTACTAAGTGTAGCAAATACAATAATTATATCGCTCTATACTGGAAATCAGTGTGGGCTATAATTCAAATGAAAGTGTATGAATAATTAAATATTAATACTTATAATACTATAATAATAGACAAGTGACAAAAACGTAATAAATACCCAAGTGATACACAAATATATATTAAAGGCAATATTCAAAAGTGCTGATTTCCTTTCTTCCGGATCAAAGTTCAACTGGAATCATACGATCACTTCCAGACCAAAAGATCACAAAAAGCACCCAGATCAAACATATGTTGTCCACTCAGCAGTTTCAGCACCAAAGGAGCACCGAGAAGTATGAATCCACATATCAAAGCACCTGGATCAGCCATAAAGTCAGCAACACAGGAATCCTTGCAAAGTAAGTAATATACAGTTACCTATGGTAGTAAAAATTAAAAATTAATACCATATATAACATCCACTGGTCATAAATAAGATATATATATATATATATATATTGTGGCATAGCAACTGGTCATGTGATTGATGGACGGTATGTATCGCAGAGGTGGGTGACCCTGTGATGGAAGCCTGGGTATGTTTTGCTCAAGCAGATCTGCTGAGGGATTTGTTTACATTGGGAAGGCTTCCAGGAGATTGGAGAGATGGGTGGGTTCAGTCACCTACAAACCCTCCCAAAGAGGCGTGTCTGAACACGTAAGATGGTTTGGTGTGTAAGGACCTGTGGTGATGTCACACTCACCTGACTAGCCATGTGACAGGTACCTAGGTGTGGTTACACCTATGTAAGGAGGTGTGTGTAGCACATGGTGTGTGAGTATGTGGGTGTGTGTCAGGGTGGACACACTTCCATGTGTCCTGGCTGGACACTGCAGAGTGGCCTGTGTGTTGTATGGTTCCACGTGGGGACAGACGTCCTGAACAACACAGAGAGACCATTTAGGCTGGAGAGCCTACGTGCTGGACATAGCACGGTCTGTGTGCTCACAGACGTGAGAGAGAGCGGAGCTCTATTATGGACATTGAGGAATCATCTGTCTGACGTAAGACTGTTTACTAGTGTTGAGCATTCCGATACCGCAAGTATCGGGTATCGGCCGATACTTGCGGTATCGGAATTCCGATACCGGGATTCCGATACTTGCCGCGTATCGGATACCGGAATCGGAAGTTCCCAGATTCAAACTGCACGAATTCAGCCAATGAGAATGATTCCAAGTGTGGGCACATCCTGTTCAGCATGGAGGGCATGAAACTACTGGCAAGGCTGTGATTGGCTGCTGAAATGATGTCATGCTGCAGTTTAAAAGTCGCTGGCGCCATTTTGCGCTCACTCTGCTGTGAATTCAGTTAGGGTACTGTCACACAGTCAAACTTTGATCGCTACGACGGTACGATTCGTGACGTTCTAGCGATATCGTTACGATATCGCAGTGTCTGACACGCAGCAGCGATCAGGGATCCTGCTGAGAATCGTACGTCGTAGCAGATCGTATGGAACTTTCTTTCGTCGCTGGATCTCCCGCTGACATCGCTGGATCGTTGTGTGTGACAGCGATCCAGCGATGTGTTCGCTTGTAACCAGGGTAAACATCGGGTAACTAAGCGCAGGGCCGCGCTTAGTAACCCGATGTTTACCGTGGTTACCAGCGTAAAAGTAAAAAAAAACAAACAGTACATACTTACATTCCGGTGTCTGTCCCCCGGCGTTCTGCTTCTCTGCACTGTGAGCGCCTGCCGGCCGGAAAGCGGGCACAGCGGTGACGTCTGACGTCACCGCTGTGCTTTCCGGCTCTGCTGCTTACACAGTGGAGAGAAGCAGAATGCCAGGGGACAGACACCGGAATGTGAGTATGTACGGTTTGTTTTTTTTACATTTACGCTGGTAACCAGGGTAAACATCGGGTTACTAAGCGCGGCCCTGCGCTTAGTAACCCGATGTTTACCCTGGTTACCCGGGGACTTCGGCATCGCTCCAGCGCCGTGATTGCACAGTGTGACCGCAGTCTACGATGCTGGAGCGATAATCATACGATCGCTGCGACGTCACGAATCGTGCCGTCGTAGCGATCAAAATGGCACTGTGTGACGGTACCCTTAGTGACAGGACGCTGTTTGCTGACTGAGGGCCAGTTTAGAGATAGCGATTTGCTTCATTGTTCTTTTCCAAGGCTAATTTAGCAACCGCTGTGTTCACCTACTAATCACCTTGCTTTTGCCTTGCAGCGCTGTTTTCACAGCGATCTGCAAGGTCTCTCTGTGTGTGTGTGTGTGTGTGTGTGTGTGTGTGTGTGTGTGCAGCCCACTCTCTAGTCTGTGTGCAGCCATAGGCCATATCTGGTTGTATTCAGTTCAGGGAGGGTGGTTCACTGCCTCATACTGTTCTATTTTTTTTTTTTTTTTCAAGTAGTGCAGGCTGCTGCACATATTTTCAAAAAATTCCTATTAGTGTCTTTCCACCCGTATCCAGCTAACTTGTGGAAAAACACTACATAGGATAACGTAGAGGAGTGTTTTTGGGCCTTGCAGCGCCGTTTACGGCTGTCTGCACGGTCTCGGTGTGACTGCAACTTGCCCTGTAGTCTGTGTGCAGCCATAGCCGGTTGTATCCAGCTCAGGGTTCTTCACTGCGTCATACCGTAAAATCAATTTTCCTTTTGTTTTAAGTAGTGCAGGCTGCTGCACATTTTTTCAAAAAATTCCTATTAGTGTCTTTCCACCCGTATCCAGCTAACTTGTGGAAAAACACTACATAGGATAACGTAGAGGAGTGTTTTTGGGCCTTGCAGCGCCGTTTACGGCTGTCTGCACGGTCTCCGTGTGACTGCAGCTCGCCCTGTTGTCAGTTCAGCCCCAAAAAAATAAATAATAAAGTTCACCAAACACACCACTTTACATTTGTGTAGGCCACATTAGCTCATATTAAAGTCTAGTCCACACTTTAGAAAATTAGTGTTTCTTATACCTGTTAGGAGTAGTGTTGAGCATTCCGATACCGCAAGTATCGGGTATCGACCGATACTTGCGGGTATCGGAATTCCGATACCGAGATCCGATACTTTTGTGGTATCGGGTATCGGTATCGAAACAACATTAATGTGTAAAATAAAGAATTAAAATAAAAAATATTGCTATACTCACCTCTCCGACGCAGCCTGGACCTCACCGAGGGAACCGGCAGCGTTGTTTGCTTAAAATGCGCGCTTTTACTTCCTTCCGTGACGTCACGGCTTGTGATTGGTCGCGTGCCGCCCATGTGGCCGCGACGTGACCAATCACAGCAAGCCGTGACGTAATTTCAGGTCCTGATGCCTATTTCTGCATTCAGGACCTGAAATTACGTCACGGCTTGCTGTGATTGGTCGCGTCGCGGTCACATGGGCGGCACGCAACCAATCACAAGCCGTGACATAATTTTAAAAATGCGCGCGTCTCCTGCCTCCCGTGACGTCACGGCTTGTGATTGGTCGCGTCGCCCATGTGACCGCGACGCGACCAATCACAAGCCGGAACGTAATTTTAAAATCATGAATGCCTAGAATTAGGCATTGAGGACTAGTGTTGAGCATTCCGATACTGCAAGTATCGGGTATCGGCCGATACTTGCTGTATCGGAATTCCGATACCGAGATCCGATACTTTTGTGGTATCGGGTATCGGTATCGAAACAACATTAATGTAAAAATGTGTAAAAGAAAGAATTAAAATAAACAATATTGCTATACTCACCTCTCCGACGCAGCCTGCACCTTACCGAGGGAAGCGGCAGCGTTCTTTGTTTAAAATTCGCGCTTTTCTTTCCTTTACTGAAGTCCCGGCTTGTGATTGGTCGCGTGCCGACCATGTGGCCGGGACGCAACCAATCACAGCAAGCCGTGACGTAATTTCAGGTCCTTCAGGATTTTAAAATTACGTTCCGGCGTTGTGATTGGTTGCGTCGCAGTCACATGGGCAACGCAACCAATCACAGCAAGCCGTGACGTAATTTCAGGTCCTTAAGGATTTTAAAATTACGTCCCAGCTTTGTGATTGGTTGCGTCGCAGTCACATGGGAGACGCAACCAATCACAAGCCGTGACGTCACGGGAGGCTGGACACGCGCGCATTTTAAAATGGGCGCGTGTCCAGCCTCCCGTGACGTCCCGGCTTGTGATTGGTTGCGTCGCGATCAACCAATCACAAGCCGGGAAGCTGGACACGCGCGCATTTTAAAATGAGCGCGTGTCCAGCCTCCCGTGACGTCCCGGCTTGTGATTGGTTGCCTCGCGGTCAACCAATCACAAGCCGGGAGGCTGGACACGCGCGCATTTTAAAAACTTTAAAATGCGCGCGTGTCCAGCCTCCCGGCTTGTGATTGGTTGACCGCGACGCAACCAATCACAAGCCGGGACGTCACGGGAGGCCGTGTTTGGGGGCAGACAGCTGGAAGGACAGGACCCGGTATTATCAGCGGGGTAGAGCTGCCCCCACCGGTATACACAGCGACCGCCGCTACAGCAGAGGGGCCGGTAATAATCCGACGGAGAAAGAACAGAGATTGAGAGGGAAATTCGAAACCAGCAATTTAAAATGCGCGCGTGTCCAGCCTCCCGGCTTGTGATTGGTTGACCGCGAGGCAACCAATCACAAGCCGGGACGTCACGGGAGGCTGGACACGCGCTCATTTTAAAATGCGCGCGTGTCCAGCCTCCCGGCTTGTGATTGGTTGACCGCGAGGCAACCAATCACAAGCCGGGACGTCACGGGAGGCTGGACACGCGCTCATTTTAAAATGCGCGCGTGTCCAGCCTCCCGTGACGTCACGGCTTGTGATTGGTTGCGTCTCCCATGTGACTGCGACGCAACCAATCACAAAGCCGGGACGTAATTTTAAAATCCTTAAGGACCTGAAATTACGTCACGGCTTGCTGTGATTGGTTGCGTTGCCCATGTGACTGCGACGCAACCAATCACAACGCCGGAACGTAATTTTAAAATCCTGAAGGACCTGAAATTACATCACGGCTTGCTGTGATTGGTTGCGTCCCGGCCACATGGTCGGCACGCGACCAATCACAAGCCGGGACTTCAGTAAAGGAAAGAAAAGCGCGAATTTTAAACAAAGAACGCTGCCGCTTCCCTCGGTAAGGTGCAGGCTGCGTCGGAGAGGTGAGTATAGCAATATTTTTTATTTTAATTCTTTCTTTTACACATTAATATGGTTCCCAGGGCCTGAAGGAGAGTTTCCTCTCCTTCAGACCCTGGGAACCATCAGGAATACCGTCCGATACATGAGTCCCATTGACTTGTATTGGTATCGGGTATCGGTATCGGATTGGATCCGATACTTTGCCGGTATCGGCCGATACTTTCCGATACCGATACTTTCAAGTATCGGACGGTATCGCTCAACACTATTGAGGACCTGAAAATTACGTCACGGCTTGCTGTGATTGGTCGCGTCGCAGCCACATGGGCGGCACACGACCAATCACAAGCCGTGACGTCACGGAAGGAAGTAAAAGCGCGCATTTTAAGCAAACAACGCTGCCGGTTCCCTCGGTGAGGTCCAGGCTGCATCGGAGAGGTGAGTATAGCAATATTTTTTATTTTAATTCTTTATTTTACACATTAATATGGATCCCAGGGCCTGAAGGAGAGTTTCCTCTCCTTCAGACCCTGGGAACCATCAGGAATACCGTCCGATACTTGAGTCCCATTGACTTGTATTGGTATCGGGTATCGGTATCGGATTAGATCCGATACTTTGCCGGTATCGGCCGATACTTTCCGATACCGATACTTTCAAGTATCGGACGGTATCGCTCAACACTAGTTAGGAGGTGTTCAGGAATAAGCACACAAAGCCGTTAGTACTTTTCTGCTTATCTTTATCAGTCAACCAAGATGAAGAAGGCAGGGAGTAAGGCACGTGGGTGTGGGCGCGGAGCAGCGAGAGGACGTGGGGATTCTGTGCCTGCTGCGGGCACCGGTGACTCCTCAGCACCCACTTTCAGCAGGGAACAGTTGTTCATGCGCAGCTTTGTCGGAGAGCGCCGTACACCGCTGCTGCGTGAAGACCAAATTGAAGATAATATATATAGAAAAAAGATAGGCCTGACAAAATGGGAGTCACCACCATAGAACTATAGAATGTCAAATAACAACGTTATTTCACACTGATGCAAAAGACAGAACATTTAAAAAAACATTACAAACAAGGGGATGACACATATCCCTATACCAACAAGAAGCCTGTAATAAGGCCTAAGCACCGCACCCCCAGCACAAGGGTTAAATACACATGCCCAATATTGTGAACAAAAATGCCCTAAAAAAATGGTCAAATGGCTGACAATAACCAGTCCCCCCGGTCCATGCAGTGGCTCCAATGTAAGGAAACAGGTGTAAGCCCAATAGCTAATGTACCAGCACCCTGTGATGGCATAAAAATCTGCAAAACAACAATAAAAAAAAAAAAACAACAACAATATTATATGTAATAGTCTGTCCAGCTGAGAAAATGGCTGTAGACAGACATGGATACCATACCAACCAGAGGAAACAGGAACCGGTGATGTAAGATATCAGGGCAGGAAATGACCCATAAAGACCAATAGTATAAGCAAGGGCATGTGTACCCTATAAGAGGTGAGTGCGGGCAGCAGACACCCAACGCGTGTCGCCACGCAGCGGTGGCTTCGTCACCCACCGCTGCGTGGCGACACGCGTTGGGTGTCTGCTGCCCGCACTCACCTCTTATAGGGTACACATGCCCTTGCTTATACTATTGGTCTTTATGGGTCATTTCCTGCCCTGATATCTTACATCACCGGTTCCTGTTTCCTCTGGTTGGTATGGTATCCATGTCTGTCTACAGCCATTTTCTCAGCTGGACAGACTATTACATATAATATTGTTGTTGGTTTTTTTTTTTTTTTTTTTTCTATTGTTGTTTTGCAGATTTTTATGCCATCACAGGGTGCTGGTACATTAGCTATTGGGCTTACACCTGTTTCCTTACATTGGAGCCACTGCATGGACCGGGGGGACTGGTTATTGTCAGCCATTTGACCATTTTTTTAGGGCATTTTTGTTCACAATATTGGGCATGTGTATTTAACCCTTGTGCTGGGGGTGCGGTGCTTAGGCCTTATTACAGGCTTCTTGTTGGTATAGGGATATGTGTCATCCCCTTGTTTTTAATGTTTTTTTAAATGTTCTGTCTTTTGCATCAGTGTGAAATAAAGTTGTTATTTGACATTCTATAGTTCTATGGTGGTGACTCCCATTTTGTCAGGCCTATCTTTTTTCTATATATATTATCTTCAGCTTTTCTAGGCCTGGGTTGAGTCCCACGGATCGTGGTGCCTCCATTTGTTTCTTTTAAGACCAAATTGAAGCCGTTGTTGGATGGATGGCAGCTAATGCATCGACTTCAATTAGTGCCACATCCTCTCAGACATAGAGCACTGGAGAGCACCCATCTGTCTCTTCACCACCTGCCAAATTGCCCAGGCAGACAGAGAGCCCAGGACAGGAGCCGTCTCTACTTCTGTTCTCTGAATCTCTTGGCTTGGAAACAGGGGGCCAGCCAAGCAGCATTGGAGAAATGGAAGAAGAGGCAGGGTGCAGTGATGCCCAGCAGCTTTTTCTCTCTGAGTCTGAAGAGGTGGGTGGGCCAGTGCCTCCGGTCACCACATCGCAGGACGCATCTGCTGATGACACTCAGGTGCCACTTTCTGGTGCGTGCTCTGCTGCTGAGACTACCCAGGAGGAGCAGTTGGTGGCAGAGGGTAGTGTAGATGACGAGGTCCTTGACCCATCTTGGTGTGAGGGACAGGAAGGTGGTGGGAGCAGCTCTGAGGAAGAGATTCCCCGAACGGGCCAAAGAGGGGGAGGGAGGGGGAAGACTGTGGATCCTGCAGCCTCCACTTTGGCACCCGTTAGGAGCATGTCTCTTTCAAAAGCCAAAAAGGGCGCTCCCAAGACTTGCAGTGCCTGGTCCTTTTTTGACACAGTTGCAGATGACATTTGCTATGTCAAATGCAAGGTGTGTCATCACAAAGTCAAAAGAGGTCGAAATGTCAGCAACCTCAATACCTCCAACATGAGGAAACATGTGCGGACCAGGCACCTGGCGGAGTTAGAAAAACACACTGAAGAGCTAGGCCAACCAACAGCGGCAGCTACCACCTCTTCAGCTCGTGTTGCCTCTTCCTCCAGCTCACACACAGCTGGTTCGGCTTCCTCCCAGGATCGCCGTGGAAGAACCTCTGGCCCTGTTGTCCAGAGACCCACTGTAATTCCACCCGCAGCACCACGTTCCCAGGCATCCTCACACTCCCAGCCCAGTCTACAGGCATCGGTAGTACAGGCATGGGAGAAAAGGCGGCCTTTCTCGTCAAACCACTCACGAGCACAGGCTCTGACTGCAGGCATTGCCAAACTTCTGTCACTGGAAATGCTGTCATTCAGGCTGGTGGAGACTGACAGCTTCCGTGACTTGATGTCATTGGCAGTCCCACAGTACAATGTGCCCAGCGGCTTTTACTTCAGCAGGCAAGCTGTCCCTGCCCTGCACAAGCATGTGGAGGGACACATAAAACACGCGCTACTGAACGCCGTCAGTAGCAAGGTCCACCTCACCACCGATGCGTGGACCAGTCAACATGGACAGGGGCGATACCTTTCCCTCACAGCCCATTGGGTTAATGTTGTTGAGCCGGGTACAGATCGTGCGAGTGGCGCAGGACGTGTCCTGCCCACTCCAAGGATTGCAGGAATCCAGTCTGTACGCATTGACTCCTCTTACACCAGTTCTTCAGAATCATCGCTGCAGGAGCCGTCACAGTCCACCTCCACATGGACCTGTGAACGTTTACCTGTTACGACCGACATGAGCACAGCCGTGGCCAAACGTCAACAGGCCGTCTTGAAATTAATTTCTTTGGGGAATCGAAGCCACACAGCGCAGGAGCTCTGGAATGCCATCAAGCAGGAGAGCGATGTGTGGTTTGTGTCAGCCAGGCATGGTAGTGTGTGATAATGGCCGAAATCTGGTGGCAGCTCTGGGCCTCGGCAACCTCACTCACATCCCATGTCTGGCACATGTGCTCAATTTGGTCGTGCAGAGTTTTTTGAGGGACTATCCGGATCTTGATGCACTGCTGCACAAGGTCCGCCTAGAGTGTGCTCACTTGCGGCGTTCCAGCACGGCAAAATCGCGCATTGCGGCTCTGCAGCGCCAATTCCGCCTTCCGGAACATCGCATCATATGTGACCTACCTACCAGGTGGAATTCCACGTTACATATGTTGGAGCGGTTGTGTGAGCAGCAGCAAGCAGTAATGGAGTACCAGCTGCATCAGGCGCAAAGAAGTCGCACTCCGCGCCGTTCAGACTTCACAACCATAGAGTGGGCCACTATGAAGGACGTCTGCCAGGTTTTGCGTCCCTTCGATTATTCCACGTGGATGGCGAGTGCAGATGATGCACTAGTCAGCATGACTGTCCCCCTTATCTGCCTGCTTGAAAAAATACCTGCAAGCGCTAAGGGATGATGTTGTGGAAGAGGTGGAGGATGAGGATTCACCATTTCCATCATCTTCTGGACAGTCAGCGCCACGTGGTTCCTCACAAATGCGTAGGCAGGGGACACTTTGTGAGGAGGATGAGGAGGAGTCAATGGAGGAGGAAGACATCCGTCCAGAGGAGGGAGTTACACAATTGTCCAGTAGTCAGTGTGTACAGCGAGGGTGGGGTGATGACGAGCGGGCAGAGATCACGCCTCAAGCAGGGGACAGCGTTTCTTGGCCAGTTGGCAGTCTGCAGCACATGGTGGATTACATGCTGCAGTGCCTGAGAAACGACCGCCGCATTGCCCACATTCTCAGCATGTCTGATTATTGGGTGTTCACCCTCCTCGATCCTCGCTACCGGGACAACGTAGAAAGCCTCATCACACCGTTGAACCGGGAGCGAAAAATGCGGGAGTACCAAGAGACACTGGTGAATTCCATCATCTTCTCCATTCCAACTGAGAGAAGTGCTGCTAGTGCATTACAAAGCAGCTCAGTGCGTCCAGGCAGTGGAGGAGGCTCTGCCCAAAGAGGGAGCAGAAGCAGTGCCTCTGCCCAAGGCAAGACCAGTATGGCCCAACTGTGGCACAGTTTTGTGTGCCCGCCCCAAAAGTCTACACCATCACAGACGGCTCCAGTCAGCCGGAGGCAACGGTTCCGTCAGATGGTGACAGACTACATGTCTTGCCCTCTTGCTGTACTCCCAGACGGCTCTTCCCCTTTCAAGTTTTGGGTCTCAAAGCTGGATACATGGCCAGGGCTAAGCCAGTATGCATTGGAGGTGCTGGCTTGCCCTGCGGCTAGTGTACTATCGGAACGCGTCTTTAGTGCTGCAGGTGGTGTACTAACTGACTGTCGCATGCGACTGTCCTCCGATAACTTTGACCGGCTTACTTTCCTGAAAATGAACCAGGCCTGGATCTCGAAGGAATTTGCCACTCCTCTTCCTGATTAAATAATTAGGTGACTGTCTACAGTATCCAGGTCTCCAGTTGTGTTCATCTTTCTACCACCTGAACTTTAATTCCTGGGCTCCAACACTGCCAGTTGAGGCTCAGAAGTGCCGTCTGCACAGTCAAAACATACGACCCAGTGTTATTGGATGTCAGTAACGTCAGCTGATCCCCAGCTGTGTAGCCGGCAATGTGTCCTGCGACCGCCACGCTGACACAACAACTGAAATGTAAGGGAACCTGTCCCCCCCCCAAGGCGTTTGTTACTGAAAGAGCCACCTTGTGCAGCAGTAATGCTGCACAAGGAAAAGGTAGCTATTTTTGTTTAGCTCCTTGCACACGCAGAACTTAACACTTATAAAATGTGTTCACTGATACCGTAAAACCGTCCCGGAGGTGGGACTTTCCTTCGTAATGTGACGCAGCACAGCCGTCATTCTTACCCCCCCGGCGCCGTGCGCCGGCTCCTCAGCATTGTTTGATTCTGTCTCGAAGCCTGCGCTGTTATGTTATCCCTTGGCCAGGCACACTTAGCGCTGCCCCTCTTCTGACATCATTTGGTGTCATGCTGACTGCGCCTGTGCGGCCGCGCTGGCCGAGATCCCGCCTCGCAGTGTTTTCTGATTTAATCACACTGCTGGCCTGGGATCCATGGGCATGCGCAGTGCATATCTTCACCTCCGCCTCTCACTCATCTCCCTTCGCCTTCTTCAGACTGTGCACCGTCAGCTGATCCCTAATAGCATGCCACGGCCGTGACACCGCACAGTCTGAAGAAGCCGGAGGGAGGGGAGTGAGAGGCGAGGATATGCACTGCGCATGGCCACGGATCCCAGGCCCGCGGTGGGATTACATTAGACGACACTGCGAGGCGGGATCTCGGCCAGCGCGGACGCACATGTAGTGCCCCCACTGCCGCAGGGCCGAGGGGTACCCGGTACCGGGCCTCTGAGTCTCTGCTCTGGGGTTGTCACGGTGGCTAGGCCCGGTCCGTGACCCTGCGGAGGGGCGTACAATAATAGATGTGGATGGTATGATGGTGCTGATGTTATGGTGCGGTGTAGTGCCGGTCACGGTCAATAACGAGGACACCAAGTTGCAGTCTCTTTACCTCTTTACTGAAGGCTTCTGAGTCCTCAATCCGGAATACGGTTAACAGGGCTGCGCAAGTCCGGCCGGTCCGATGGCACCTCCAGAGTTCCCTTTGCAGGTGGAAATCTGTGCCTACCTTCCTGCGCTTGTGTTGTGGTCCTCCCCTGCTGTGCTTACGGGATAGTACCCCACAACTGTTGTGTCTGTTTCTCGTGTTCCCTCACAACTCGATTCTGATGTTCTCCCTCTACGTCCCCCTGATCTTATGGATAGGACGCACCCGTATGACGGGGAGGCTCGGAGCTCTTCCGGGACTCCAGCGTCGCCCCACTCCTGTTGTTACCCCCCCGTGTCTTCCTGGATCTGGGTGAGACAGCCCGCCTGTAACTGACTGTCCTGCCGTAGGTTTGAAGTTTGGCTTGGAGCTCTATACTTCCTCGGCGTTCCGGCCACCGGTTATGCGCCTCAATAGGATGTTGCCTCGTCTTACAGCATGACTCCTACTGGTATTCTCCTTGTTGTGTTGATCTCGTTTCTCACTCAGCACAATATACCTCGCTTCTTGTCCTTTCTTGGGGTACCGCCGCTATATCGTGCAGGCGCGGTCCCGTAACGTTCTCTCTGTTTGCTAGGCCTCTGTCAGGATCCCACCCCTGACAGGGACCCCTCTGAATCTTCCCCTACAACACCCTCGGCCACAAGGTGTTGCCTGGTTCCAACCCAGTCAGCTTTCTGTCTAACTTCCTGCCTTACCCCCAGTTTTACCAGACTGTGAGGAGTGGCCTAATAAATAGAACCCTTAGCTCCCCCTGGAGGCCAGACTGTGAAATGTATTGGTGTCTGCGATACCTGGTCAGATGAACTCCTTCAGTGCCATCAGACGTACCATAGCCCCCCTTAGCGGCGGAGCCACAGTACTGCAACGACCAGGACTCTGGGGCGCTGCACACAGGCGCAGCCAGACTGACACCAAATGATGTCAGAAGATGGGCAGCGCTAAGTGTGCCTGGCCAAGGGATAACATAACAGCGCAGGCTCCGGGACGGAATTAAACAATGCTGAGGAGCCGGGGCACGGCGCCAAGGGGGTAGGAATGACGGCTGTGCTGCGTCATATTACGAAGGAAAGTCCCACCTCCGGGACGGTCTCACGGTATCAGGGGACACATTTTATAAGTGTTTAGTTCTGTGTTTGCAAGGAGCATATTGAAAAGAGCCACCTTGCATCCTTTGTGCTGCACAAGCTGGCTCTTTCAGCTACAAACGCCTTGGGGGGGGGTTAAAGGTTCCCTTTCGACTTTCTCCAATCAGGCTTCGGCCTATACTGTGTTCCTCTGCTCCGCCTGCTGTCCCTGGGCTCCAACACCGCTAGTTGTTGACCGGAAGTGCTGTCCGCACAGTCAACAGTTGCTCCTCTGTTATTGGGGTTCAGTAACGTCAGCTGTTCCCCTGCTGTGTGTGTGGCAATCCCTCCTCTCTCCTCCACCTCCTCCTCCTCCTTCTGTCCCTGGGCTCCAACACCGCTATTTGTTGTCCGGAAGTGCTGTCCGCACAGTCAACAGTCGCTCCTCTGTTATTGGGGTTCAGTAAAGTCAGCTGTTCCCCAGCTGTGTGTGTGGCAATCCCTCCTTTCTCCTCCACCTCCTCCTCCTCCTTCTGTCCCTGGGCTCCAACACCGCTAGTTGTCCGGAAGTGCTGTCCGCACAGTCAACAGTCGCTCCTCTGTTATTGGGGTTCAGTAACGTCAGCTGTTCCCCAGCTGTGTGTGTGGCAATCCCTCCTCTCTCCTCCACCTCCTCCTCCTCCTTCTGTCCCTGGGCTCCAACACTGCTAGTTGTTGTCCGTAAGTGCTGTCCGCACAGTCAACAGTCGCTCCTCTGTTATTGGGGTTCAGTAACGTCAGCTGTTCCCCTGCTGTGTGTGTGGCAATCCCTCCTCTCTCCTCCACCTCCTACTCCTCCTTCTGTCCCTGTGCTCCAACACCGCTAGTTGTTGTCCGGAAGTGCTGTCCGCACAGTCAACAGTCGCTCCTCTGTTATTGGGGTTCTGTAACGTCAGCTGTTCCCCTGCTGTGTGTGTGGCAATCCCTCCTCTCTCCTCCACCTCCTCCTCCTCCTTCTGTCCCTGGGCTCCAACACCGCTAGTTGTTGTCCGGAAGTGCTGTCCGCACAGTCAACAGTCGCTCCTCTGTTATTGGGGTTCAGTAACGTCAGCTGTTCCCCTGCTGTGTGTGTGGCAATCCCTCCTCTCTCCTCCACCTCCTCCTCCTCCTTCTGTCCCTGGGCTCCAACACCGCTAGTTGTTGTCCGGAAGTGCTGTCCGCACAGTCAACAGTCGCTCCTCTGTTATTGGGGTTCAGTAACGTCAGCTGTTCCCCAGCTGTGTGTGTGGCAATCCCTCCTCTCTCCTCCACCTCCTCCTCCTCCTTCTGTCCCTGGGCTCCAACACCGCTAGTTGTCCGGAAGTGCTGTCCGCACAGTCAACAGTCGCTATTCTGTTATTGGGGTTCAGTAACATCAGCTGTTCCCCAGCTGTGTGTGTGGCAATCCCTCCTCTCTCCTCCACCTCCTCTTCCTGCTTCTGTCCCTGGGCTCCAACACCGCTAGTTGTTGCCTGGAAGTGCTGTCCGCACAGTCAACAGTCGCTCCTCTGTTATTGGGGTTCAGTAACGTCAGCTGTTCCCCAGCTGTGTGTGTGGCAATCCCTCCTCTCTCCTCCACCTCCTCCTCCTCCTTTTGTCCCTGGGCTCCAACACCGCTAGTTGTTGCCTGGAAGTGCTGTCCGCACAGTCAACAGTCGCTCCTCTGTTATTGGGGTTCAGTAACGTCAGCTGTTCCCCAGCTGTGTGTGTGGCAATCCCTCCTCTCTCCTCCACCTCCTCCTCCTTCTGTCCCTGGGCTCCAACACCGCTAGTTGTTGCCTGGAAGTGCTGTCCGCACAGTCAACAGTCGCTCCTCTGTTATTGGGGTTCAGTAACGTCAGCTGTTCCCCTGCTGTGTGTGTGGCAATCCCTCCTCTCTCCTCCACCTCCTCCTTCTGTCCCTGGGCTCCAACACCGCTAGTTGTTGTCCGGAAGTGCTGTCCGCACAGAGCCAAACACCTCGCCAATGTGTTAGTGGGGTTCAGTAATGCCTGCTGCTCCCCTGCTGTGTATACGGCAACGTGTCATGCGACCGCCACGCAGGCACAACAACTTAAATTGAAGGGAACCTGTCCCCCCCCCAGGCGTTTCTTACTGAAAGAGCCACCTTGTGCAGCAGTAATGATGCAAAAGGAAAAAGTGCCTCTTTTCTTGGTGCTCCTTGCACATGCTGAACCTAACACTTATAAAATGTGTCCCCCCCCCCACCGTTAAACCGTCCAGTAGGTGGAACTTTCCTTCGTAATGTGACGCAGCACAGCCGTCATTCCTACCCCCTTGGCGCCGTGCGCCGCCTCCTCAGCGTTGTTTGAATCTGTCCCGGAGCCTGCGCTGTTATGTTAGCCCTTGGACATGCACACTTAGCGCTGCCCGTCTTCTGACATTATTTGGTGTCAGGCTGGCTGCGCCTATGCGGCCGCGCTGGCCGAGATCCCGCCTCGTAGTGTCTTCTGATTTAATCCCACTGCGGGCCTGTGATCCATGGACATGCGCAGTGCATATCTTAACATCCGCCTCTCTCTCATCTCCCTACGCCTTCTTCATACTGTGCAACATCAGCTAATCCCTAATAGCATGCCACGGCCGTGACGCCGCACAGTCTGAAGAAGCCGTAGGGAGTGGAGTGAGAGGCGAGGATATGCACTGCTCATGCCCATGGATCACAGGTCCGCAGAGTGATTACATTAGATGACACAGCGAGGCGGGATCTCGTCCAGTGCGGCCGCACAGGCGCAGCCATCCTGACACCAAATGATGTCAGAAGACGGGCAGCGCTAAGTGTGCCTGGCCAAGGGATAACATAACAGCGCAGACTCAGGGACAGATTCAAACAACGCTGAGGAGGAGGCGCACGGCGCCAAGGGGGTAAGAATGACAGCTGTGCTGCGTCACATGACAAAGGAAAGTTCCACCGACCGGACGGTTTAACCGTGTGAGGGGACACATTTCAAAAGTGTTAGGTTCAGCATGTGCAAGGACCATAATTAAAAGAGCTAAGTTTACCTTTTCCAGCATTAGTGCTGTACAAGATGGCTCTTTCACCTACAAACGCCTGGGGGGGGGGGGGTTAAAGGTTCCCTTTTAACTTGCTCCAGTGCAGGCTTCGGCCTACACTCTGCTCCCCCTGCAGAGCCTGGGCTCTAACACCGCCAGTTGGTGCCCCGAAGTGCTGGCTGCACAGAGAAAAACACCTCGCCAATGTGTCAGTGGGGTTCAGCACCGCCAGCTGTTCCCCTGCTGTGTAGCCGGCAACGTGTCCTGCAACAGCCACGCAGACACAAAGCTGCCGCCAGTGCAGGCTTCGGCCTGCACTCTGCTCCCTCTCCTCCTGCTGACCCTGGGCTCTAACACCCCCAGTTGGCGCCCGGTACTGCTAGTGCAGCGCCCCAGAGTCCTGGTCGTTGCAGTAATGTCGCTCTGCCACTAAGGGGAGTGATGTTACGTCTGACTGCACTAAAGGAGTTCACCTGACCAGGTAACACTCACACTACACTTCACACTCCGGCCACCAGGGGGAGTGGTTTTATCTAGTAGGCCACTCCTCACACTCTGGTAAAACTGGGGGTTGGACAGGGAGACAGGGAGAAGTAACTAGGAAGAGCTAGAGAGAGGACCTGTCAGGGATGGGATCCTGACAGATTCCTAAGAAAGGACAAAAAGTGAGAAAACGGGAATACAGCAAAGAGGCGATAGGACCAGAAGGAGTCGTGCTGTAAGATCGAGGCAACATCCTTCTGAGGCGCAAACAGTCGGTGGCCGGAACGCCGAGAAAGTAAGAGACTTTAAGCATTACTTCAAACCACGGCAGGACAGTCAATTATAGGTTGGCTGTCTCACTGAAACACCTAAGCAGACAACGGAGGCAGCTGTGGGAGAGGGGCGACTCTAGGGTCCCGGAAGAACTCCAGGCCTACCCCGTCATACGGGTGCGTCCTAACCATATCATCTGGGGGACGAAGAGAACGAACATCAGAGACAGACAGAATCAGTTGTGAGGACTATCCTGGGGAGCTCAGCAAGGAAGGACTACAACACACAGGCGCTAGAAGGTAGACACTGATTCCCACCTGCAAAGGGAACTCCGGATGTGCCGTTGGACCGGCCGGTCTCAGCCAGCCCTGTTAACAGTGCTCTGGATTGGGTACCTCCAAACCTTCAGTAAAAAGGTAAAGAGACTGCAACCTGGTGTCCTTGTTATTTACTGCGGCCAGCACCACACCACAACACCATACGCTCCACCTTCATTGTACGCCCCTCAGCAGGGTCACGGACCGGGTCTAGCCACCGTGACAACCCCAGAGCAGAGACTCAGAGGCCCGGTACCGGGTACCCCTCGGCCCTGCGGCAGTGGGGGCGCTACAACTTGGCGTCACGAACAGGATCTACTTAAGCCTGAAGAATCAGGTCATGTGTGCCTTGGAACTGTGATTTATTGTGCTTGGACTGTGACTTAGTGCAAAGACTGTGCATTGTTATTGCCGCCAAGAGTTCCCGCCACAATTCGCCATCGCTGCGCACGGAGGGAGGAGCCTTAGCTTCGTGGGCGGAACCAGTCAAAAAGAAGCGCGGAACGAGAAAGCGCGGTAAGGTGCCAACCCCGGAAGAGGAACTCTGACCTCCAGTAGGTTAGTGGGAGGAAGGGACAGCCATGTCTGAGTCAGGGGAAGCGGAGGCGGCGGTCGCAGCCGTGAACGCAGAGGCAGCTCCGGTCCCCGTAGCGGACGTAGCCGTGGCCCTAATACCACCACTGGTGGCCACGGAGCCCGCTGCCCCCATCAGCCAGTCGGACACTGCCGCTACCACAAAGGCCATAATGCCCTTCTCTATGCCGTACCTGCCCGGAGCGGCCTGGCTCCCGCGATACTCCGGGGAGTCGCACACATTAAATGATTTTAAAGAGGGAATCTGCAGCCTGCTCGAGTTCTATCCCCTGACGGAGCCTCAGAAGGTTCATATGATAATCGGCCAACTCTTCGGGGCGGCTCTGAGAGAAGTGAAGTCCTGGCCCGCTGCGGATAAGGGAACTGCACAGCAGGTTTTTGCAAAGCTTAAAGCCACCTTCGATACCCGTACTGCTACAGAAATTAAACTGACTTTCTATGGATGCAAACAGAGACCGCAGGATAGCTTACGGGACTATGCCCTTAATCTCCAGGAGGCGCTGCGGGCTATTAAGCAGAGTGATCCTGACAGCGTGCAGGATGAGGATAAACTCCTGAAGGAGCGGTTCATTGAGGGGCTCCTGTGCAGTCACCAACGGGGCCAATTGCACTTCCTGGCCATGCAAAATCCAGACTTGACTTTTGCGCAATTCAAGGATAAAGCTATCCAGGCGTTGCAGGAGCGACAGCCCAGCCGTGCAGCACCTCCCAGGCGTCCCGCTCTCACGTACCACCAGGAGGTGGCGTCGGATGCCCCAGTCGCCGCCGAGGCCGATGCCCAGAGCCTAGAGGACGACTCCCCTGCAGGACTCCGCCTCCAGATGCAGGAGCTGACCAAGAGCGTTGCTGCCCTGGCCCGGACGGTGCAGTCCCTACAGGAGGCCCCCAAGGAGAAGATCCAGCAGGCCTCCAGACCAAAGGATGTCCCTTGGATGCGACAGAGGAGGACTCCGCCGACCAGAGGCCGGGACGACAATCGCTTTCATCGGGACGGACGACCCATCTGCCGCCGCTGTCATCAGGTGGGCCACCTTGCAAGGTACTGTCCTTTAAACGAGCAACCCCTGGGGCAAAGGGCCAACCCCCAGGAGTAGGATGGTCAGGCCCGCAGCATTGGAGAGCCAAATACATTAGAGGGCGACCAGTTCTTCCTGTAGTGGTTGACGGTATCCCTATGAACGCTTTGCTGGACACCGGTTCTCAGGTGACGACTATGCCTTACGTGCTTTATAAACGGTATTGGGAGGACACCGATATTACTCATGGCCCCGATGACGATTTCACCATAATAGCCAGTAATGGTCAGCCGTTGCCACAAGTGGGGTATAAAGAGGTCACCATCAAGGTGGGGCGGGTGGAATTGAAAGCCCAAGGGATTGTGATTGTTGATATTGATCGACGAGAATGTAATCCCATGATGACTATCGGTACTAATGTTATAGAAAATTGTCTTGCAGAAGTTATTGTTTTGTTGCAACAGGTAGCAGAAACCGCTGGCCACAGTGAACAACGTGCCCTGCAAAAAGAAATCAGAGCTCTGATGCAGAGACAGCAGGTAGAGCTGACTGGTGGTGAGATTGGTCGTGTCACTGTGAGTGATTCAAACCCCATCGCGATACCCCCCAGGAGTGAGATGTTAATATGGTGTCGGGCAGCCATAGGCCTCAGGGGTAAGGACTACCAGGCCTTGGTAGAGCCCGTATATTCAGACAATAGGCCTACTATCCTGACAGCCCGGGGGGTGGTCGACGTCCGCCAGGGGAGGGTGCCCGTATGTGTCCTCAATTGTGGGGAGGAAGAGGTCCACCTCACCAAGTATGCCACGCTCGCCAAACTGTTCGCTGTCAATAATAGTGTGAT
Organism: Ranitomeya variabilis; assembly: GCF_051348905.1. NCBI lineage: Eukaryota > Metazoa > Chordata > Amphibia > Anura > Dendrobatidae > Ranitomeya > Ranitomeya variabilis. The sequence goes on along the minus strand of NC_135235.1, from coordinate 383,561,371 downwards.
ACAGACACCTGAACCCTTGGTCCCGTCAAACGTGGCGGAGGACAACGGTTCTGCAGGGCACTCGAAAGATTGGTGTCGGGAATTGCATGTGGGCATTGACTCTACCCCATCCCATCAGAAACAGGGGGCCTACAGGGTGGTTCACGAGTACGAGCAGGTATTCAGCAAACACCCCTTAGATTTTGGACAGGTGAAAGGGATCCAACATCACATCCCCACGGGAGATCACCGACCCATAAAAGAGAGATATCGCCCTGTACCCCCAGCTCATTACCAGTGTGCCAAGGACATGTTGCGAGAAATGAAGGAGGCTGGGGTGGTGAGAGACAGTTGTAGCCCCTGGGCAGCTCCATTAGTCCTTGTTAAAAAGAAGGATGGTACAATGAGGATGTGTGTTGTTTACAGGCAGTTGAATCGCATTACACATAAGGACGCATACCCACTGCCCAGGATAGAGGAGTCTCTGGCTGCCTTAAAATCTGCTAACTACTTCTCTACCTTAGATCTCACCAGTGGGTACTGGCAGGTTCCCGTGGCGGAGGTGGACAGAGAGAAGACGGCCTTCACAACACCGATGGGTCTCTGCGAATTCAACTACATGCCCTTCGGATTGTGCAATGCCCCGGGGACGTTCCAGAGGATGATGGAGTGCTGTCTGGGGTACAAGAACTTTGAAACCGTACTGCTGTATTTGGATGATGTCATTGTCTTCTCTAAGACCTACGAAGACCATCTGAAACACCTGGCTGAGGTGTTTGAAGCCCTGTCCAACTTTGGCTTAAAGGTGAAACCGTCCAAATGTCATCTGCTGAAACCCAAGGTGCAGTACCTGGGCCATGTGGTGAGCACTGAAGGAGTGGCCCCAGTCCCCGACAAGGTCACGGTGATCCAGGACTGGCCGAAGCCCAGCAACCTCCACGAAGTCCGGCAGTTCCTCGGGCTGGTAGGCTATTACCGGAGGTTCAGTAAGGACTTCACCAAGAAGGCCGCGCCCTTGCAAGACCTGTTGGTGGGCCAATCAAAGAAGACCAAGGGGAAAAACACCCCATTTGATTGGAACGAGGGGCTAGAAGGATCCTTCACTTGCTTGAAGTCGGCACTGATGGGAGAAGAGGTATTGGCCTACCCTGAGTACGACCAACCGTTTGTGCTGTATACGGATGCCAGCAATGTAGGATTGGGGGCCGTGCTGTCCCAGGTCCAGAAAGGCCAGGAGAGGGTAATCGCTTACGCCAGCAGGAAGCTTCGTCCCACGGAAAGGAACCCTGACAACTACAGTTCCTTTAAGCTGGAATTCCTTGCCATCGTCTGGGCAGTGACAGAGAGGTTCAAACACTACCTGGCCTCAGCGAAATTCACCGTCTTCACGGATAACAATCCGCTAACGCATCTGGATACCGCCAAACTCGGGGCCTTGGAACAGCGGTGGATGGCCCGGCTGTCCAACTACGACTTCACCATCAAGTACCGGGCAGGACGCAAGAATGCAAATGCCGATGCCCTGTCCCGAATGCCCAATTTGCCAGAAACGGGAGAGGACCCGGAGGCACTTGAAGAGGTGGAGCTGCCTGCATTCCATTGCCCTAAAGCCACTCAGAACTCCCATCATGTGAAGAACAGGCACAAGAACCAACCGGATGCCATGCCGAATCCCCTGCCCCACCACGGATGGGCGGAGACCCAGGATGGTGACCCCGCGGTCCGTCGGGTGAAAGAGCTCTTGATGCAGGCAGGGTTGCATCCCGGCCCAGATGATCTACAGGAGACCCAGGAGCTGTGGAAGGGGAGAAGCAAACTATTTATCCATGATGGCAAGCTGTGCCGGAGAAGCATCGACCCACGTACTCACGAATTGGTATGGCAGATAGTAGTGCCAAGGCGAGATGCGCCCATGGTTCTGGGAGCCTACCACGATGGAGCCGGACACTTCGGATGGAAGAAGCTGGAGAGGCTACTCCGAGGGAGGTTCTATTGGATTGGCATGAAGAGAGACATTGAGAAGTGGTGTCGGGAGTGCGGTCCATGTAGCCTACGCAGGAGGGACCGTGGCAGCCAACGGGCTCCCTTGCAGCCTATCATCACCAAGCGGCCGCTCGAACTGGTCGCACTGGATCATGTGAAGCTGACACCTAGCCGGTCAGGCTATGTCTACGCTCTTACCATCGTGGATCACTACTCCAGATTTTTGGTGGTTGTGCCTGTCAAGGATCTAACGGCCAGGACGGCCGCCAAGGCTTTCCAGCAGTACTTTTGTAGGCCCCATGGCTACCCGGAGAAGGTACTGACCGATCAGGGACCAGCATTCGAAGCGGAAGTGTTCCAAGAGTTCTGCCAATTGTACGGGTGTAAGAAGATCAGAACCACACCGTACCATCCCCAAACCAATGGGATGTGCGAATAGATGAACCAAGTGGTGATCGACTTACTAAAGACCTTGCCCGTAGAGGAACGGAGCCTGTGGCCAACGAAGTTGCCTGACTTGGTGGACATATATAATCACATCCCAGTAAATTCCACCAACTGCACTCCAGCGTACCTGATGCGAGGAAGGTCTAGCAAGTTACCTGTTGATCTGGACATGGGGGTCCTAACCCCCGAAGATACCTCGCCGGATGCCGATTGGGATACCGAGAGGCGGCAAAGGTACCGCAAGATACAGGAGTGCGTGGAAAGAAGCCTTGCTCAGGCCAGGCAAAAACAGGAAAGGGACTACAACCAGCATGCCCCTGCAATTCCCTTGCCACCTGGTGAGCACGTACTCAAACGAAAGAGGAGGCTACACAAACTCGACGACCAATGGGAAGCGGAACCGTATACTGTCCTGCCATCCGATTTCGACAACACGAAGGTTTGCCTCGTCAGCAAGGATGGAGGGGAGACCTTGACGGTGATATCCAGGGACCACCTTAAGGCCTGATAAGCTGAGAGCGAGAGAAATGGATCCAGGAACCTCTCCACCTGTAAAAAAAGAGAAGATGATCCACACTGTCCTTGGTGATTTTCCCCAGTCCTGGACTCAGATAAATCAGGCCATCGTGGTACCTGTTCTAACGTTCCACCAGCTGAACCCACCAGAACCAATGGTGGTACCAGATCATCCGGCCCCGCAACCTCAACAAGCCCCACCTGAAGATGCCGTGCCGACCGTTGAACAGGCAAATCCTCCCTCTGCTATCGGCGAGCCTGCCTTACCCACTGTTGCTGGCAGCAGCCCTGAGAGCTCCAGCCTGCCAGTGCTACCCAGACTCACTAGAAGTGTAGCTAGAAGGCAGTGCACTACACCAGCGGTAGCAAGCATAGTGGGCCCTGTTAGGCCAGTAGCAACCCCTGCGCTGCGAAGGTCTACACGCAGCACTCAGAATCAAACTCCCCTCCGCTACAAAACTTGGAGGTATTAGTGAGGGCTGCTATTTAGTTAACAATTGTTTGTGTGCATATCTTTTGTTGCAGGTTTTAAAATGGACAACGGAGTAATGGACAGTGAATTACTCCAAAAACTTCTAAAAGGGGACCCCTTTGTTTACCCGGGGTCCCCGCTGTTTCAACCACTGAACTGAGAGTCATAAACCTGAGAGTGTGCATGACCTAACTTTCGCAACGTTCAAGAGTCCTCACCTCCCATAAAGGGAAGCACTGTTATGTTTAATTGTTTATGGTATTTCAAAATTTTGTGTGTTTTCTGTTAACATGTATTGTTGTTCTTGTTTTCCCAGTCCGGGAGTACTGGATTTAACCGGGGGGGAGTGCAGCGCCCCAGAGTCCTGGTCATTGCAGTAATGACGCTCTGCCACTAAGGGGAGTGATGTTACGTCTGACTGCACTAAAGGAGTTCACCTGACCAGGTAACACTCACACTACACTTCACACTCCGGCCACCAGGGGGAGTGGTTCTATCTAGTAGGCCACTCCTCACACTCTGGTAAAACTGGGGGTTGGACAGGGAGACAGGGAGAAGTAACTAGGAAGAGCTAGAGAGAGGACCTGTCAGGGATGGGATCCTGACTGTTGTGAATTAGACTTTTTTGGCTCCCTCTTGTGGTCACTAGTGATATGACTCTGGGATTGTCTTTCCTCAGTTTGGCACCCACCTGGGTCGTTAGTCCAGGGGTGTTGCTATATAAACTTCCTGGTTTCTCAGTCCAGTGCCTGGCATCGTTGTAATCAGTTCCTTTCTGTTTGCTCCTGTCTGCTGGTCTTGGATCTTGCAAAATTAAGCTAAGTCCTGCTTCTTTGTTTTTTGCAGGGGCGTAACTACCGCGGTCGCAGCGGTCGCCATTGCGACCGGGCCCCGCAGGTCAGGGGCCCCGGGCCGGCAGGTCTGAGCAGGGCCAGGCTGGCCATCGGGCACTTCTGGCAAATGCCAGAAGAGCCGATGCCAGTAGTGGGCCGCTGCACTGTTCCTCCCCCGGAACCCCCCCCAGTGCCGCCGCCGCCGCCGCATTTAACTATACCGGCGTCTATGACACCGGTATAGTTCAATGCAATGATGGGAGGAGAGAGCGTCACCTGACGCTTCCTCTCCCATCATTCCCCGCTCTGCCTCTGACAGTACACTGCGGGTGCGCGATGACGTCATATCATCGCGCACCTGCAGTGTCCTGGGCAGACTTCAGCCGCCAGGAGCAGCGCGGGCAAAAGGAAAGGTGAGGAGAGTTTTTTTTTTTTTTTTTTTTCTTTTTAACCGGACTGTAGGGCCATTATCGGGGGGGGGGGATGAGATGAGATGTGGGCTGTGCTCTATATATCCCTGTGCGGGCTCTGCTGTATATACCCCTGTGGGGACTCTGCTGTATATATCCCTGTGCGGGCTCTGCTGTATATATCCCTGTGCGGGCTCTGCTGTATATACCACTGTGCGGGCTCTGCTGTATATACCACTGTGCGGGCTCTGCTGTATATACCACTGTGCGGGCTCTGCTGTATATAACACTGTGCGGGCTGTGCTCTATATACCACTGTGCGGGCTCTGCTGTATATAACACTGTGCGGGCTGTGCTGTATATACCACTGTGCGGGCTCTGCTGTATATAACACTGTGCGGGCTGTGCTGTATATACCACTGTGCGGGCTCTGCTGTATATAACACTGTGCGGGCTGTGCTGTATATACCACTGTGCGGGCTCTGCTGTATATAACACTGTGCGGGCTGTGCTCTATATACCACTGTGCGGGCTCTGCTGTATATAACACTGTGCGGGCTGTGCTGTATATACCACTGTGCGGGCTCTGCTGTATATAACACTGTGCGGGCTCTGCTGTATATACCACTGTGCGGGCTCTGCTGTATATAACACTGTGCGGGCTGTGCTGTATATACCACTGTGCGGGCTCTGCTGTATATAACACTGTGCGGGCTGTGCTCTATATACCACTGTGCGGGCTCTGCTGTATATAACACTGTGCGGGCTGTGCTGTATATACCACTGTGCGGGCTGTGCTCTATATACCACTGTGCAGGCTCTGCTGTATATAACACTGTGCGGGCTGTGCTCTATATACCACTGTGCGGGCTGTGCTCTATATACCACTGTGCGGGCTGTGCTCTATATACCACTGTGCGGGCTGTGCTCTATATACCACTGCGGGCTGTGCTCTATATACCACTGTGCGGTCTGTGCTGTATATACCACTGTGCGGGCTCTGCTGTATATACCACTGTGCGGGCTGTGCTGTATATACCACTGTGCGGGCTCTGCTGGATATACCACTGTGCGGGCTGTGCTCTATATATCCCTGTGCGGGCTCTGCTGTATATACCACTGTGCGGGCTGTGCTCTATATACCACTGTGCAGGCTCTGCTGTATATATCCCTGTGCGGGCTCTGCTGTATATACCACTGTGCGGGCTGTGCTGGATATACCACTGTGCGGTCTGTGCTGGATATACCACTGTGCGGTCTGTGCTGGATATACCACTGTGCGGTCTGTGCTGGATATACCACTGTGCGGTCTGTGCTGGATATACCACTGTGCGGGCTGTGCTGGATATACCACTGTGCGGGCTGTGCTGGATATACCACTGTGTGGGCTGTGCTGGCACCCAACACCATGTTGCAGTGCAGGAGATTCCTGCAACAGTCCGAGGCGTATCTAGGGGAAGCGGGGCGGGGGAAGGTGGGGGGGTTGTGGGGGCGGGGGAAGGTGGGGGGGGGGTAGGGGGGGGTAGGGGGAGTAGGGGGGGGGTAGGGGGGGGCCCCATTTGGAAGTTCGCACCGGGGCCCATAACTTTGTAGTTACGCCACTGGTTTTTTGGTTATTTGCTTTGCTCTTATTTTTTGTCCAGCTTGTACTAAATGTGATTCCTGATTTTGCTGGAAGCTCTAGGGGGCTGGTGTTCTCCCCCCGGGCCGTTAGACGGTTCGGGGGTTCTTGAATATCCAGCGTGGAAATTTTGATAGGGTTTTTGCTGACCATATAAGTCATCTTACTATATTCTGCTATTAGTCAGTGGGCCTCTCTTTGCTAAATATCTAGTTCATTCTTACGTTTGTCTTTTCTCCTTACCTCACCGTTATTATTTGTTGGGGGCTTGTATCCAACTTTTGGGGTCTTTTCTCTGGAGGCAAGAAAGGTCTATCTTTTCCCTTCTAGGGTTAGTTAGTTCTCCGGCTGGCGCGAGACGTCTAGAACCAACGTAGGCACGTTCCCCGACTGCTGCTATTTGTGGTGCTAGGATTAGATATATGGTCAGCCCAGTTACCACTGCCCTATGAGCTGGTTTTTTGTGTTTGCAGACTTGGTATGTACTTTTGAGACCCTCTGCCATTGGGGTCATAACAGTATGCCAGGCCAAGGTTGAATGTTTAATGCATTGCAGAAGTGGGATTACAAGAAAGGAAAGTCTGAGTTTTTTTTTTTTTTTTTTTTCTTTCCTCTCTTTTTTCCTCCCCTTTACCTCTGAGTGGCTTGTGCTTGCTGCAGACATGAATGTCCAGACTTTGATTACAAGTGTGGATCAGCTTGCTGCTCGTGTGCAGGGCATACAAGATTTTGTTACCAGTAGTCCAATGTCTGAACCTAAAATACCTATTCCTGAACTGTTCTCTGGAGACCGATTTAAGTTTAGGAATTTCAGGAATAATTGTAAATTGTTTCTATCTCTGAGACCCCGTTCATCTGGAGACTCAGCTCAGCAAGTAAAAATTGTTATCTCTTTTTTACGGGGCGACCCTCAGGATTGGGCCTTCTCGCTAGCGCCAGGAGATCCGGCATTGGCAAATATTGATGCGTTTTTTCTGGCGCTCGGATTGCTTTACGAGGAACCCAATCTTGAAATTCAGGCAGAAAAAGCCTTGCTGGCTATTCCTCAGGGTCAGGATGAAGCTGAAGTGTATTGCCAAAAATTTCGGAAATGGTCCGCGCTTACTCAGTGGAATGAGTGTGCTCTGGCCGCAAATTTCAGAAATGGCCTTTCTGAAGCCATTAAGAATGTGATGGTGGGTTTCTCCATTCCTACAGGTCTGAATGATTCCATGGCGCTGGCTATTCAAATTGACCGGCGTTTGCGGGAGCGCAAAGCCGCGAATCCTCTGGTGGTGTTGTCTGAACAAACACCTGATTTAATGCAATGTGGTAGAATTCAGACTAGAAATGAATGGAAAAATCATAGACGTCAGAATGGGTTGTGTTTTTACTGTGGTGATTCTACACATGTTATATCAGCATGCTCTAAACGCCTAACTAGGGTTGTTGGTCCTGTCGCCATTGGTAATTTGCAACCTAAATTTATTTTGTCTGTGACTTTAATTTGCTCATTGTCCTCCTACCCTGTTATGGCGTTTGTGGATTCAGGTGCTGCCCTGAGTCTTATGGATCTGTCGTTTGCCAAGCGCTGTGGTTTTGTTCTTGAGCCGTTGGTAAATCCTATCCCTCTTAGAGGTATTGATGCTACGCCATTGGCGGAAAATAAACCGCAGTTTTGGACACAGGTAACCATGTGCATGACTCCTGAACATCGGGAGGTGATTCGTTTTCTTGTTCTGCATAAAATGCATGATTTGGTCGTTTTGGGTCTGCCATGGTTACAGACCCATAATCCAGTCTTGGATTGGAAGGCAATGTCTGTGTCAAGTTGGGGCTGTCAGGGAATTCATGGTGATTCCCCGCCGGTGTCTATTGCTTCCTCTACTCCTTCGGAAGTTCCTGAGTATTTGTCTGATTACCAGGATGTATTCAGCGAGTCCAGGTCCAGTGCTCTTCCTCCTCATAGGGACTGTGACTGCGCTATAGATTTGATTCCAGGTTGTAAATTTCCTAAGGGAAGATTATTTAATCTGTCTGTACCTGAGCATACCGCAATGCGTTCGTATATCAAGGAATCTCTGGAGAAGGGGCATATCCGTCCATCCTCTTCCCCTCTTGGTGCGGGATTCTTTTTTGTGGCCAAGAAGGACGGATCTTTGAGACCTTGTATTGACTATCGGCTTCTGAATAAAATCACTGTTAAATTTCAGTATCCTTTGCCTCTGTTGTCGGACTTGTTTGCCCGGATTAAAGGTGCCAAGTGGTTCACCAAGATAGATCTTCGTGGTGCGTACAACCTTGTGCGCATTAAGCAAGGAGATGAATGGAAAACTGCATTTAATACGCCCGAAGGTCATTTTGAGTACTTGGTGATGCCTTTCGGGCTCTCTAATGCTCCTTCAGTGTTTCGGTCCTTTATGCATGATATTTTCCGGAAGTATCTGGATAAATTTATGATTGTTTATCTGGATGATATTCTGGTTTTTTCTGATGATTGGGACTCGCATGTAGAGCAGGTCAGGATGGTGTTTCAGGTTTTGCGTGAGAATGCTTTGTTTGTTAAGGGCTCAAAGTGTCTCTTTGGAGTACAGAAGGTTCCCTTTTTGGGTTTTATTTTTCCCCTTCTGCGGTGGAGATGGACCCAGTCAAGGTCCGAGCTATTCATGATTGGACTCAACCCACGTCAGTTAAGAGTCTTCAGAAGTTCTTGGGTTTTGCTAACTTCTACCGTCGTTTTATCGCTAATTTTTCTAGCGTTGTTAAACCTTTGACGGATATGACCAAGAAAGGTTCTGATGTTGCTAACTGGGCTCCTGCAGCCGTGGAAGCCTTTCAAGAGTTGAAGCGCCGGTTTACTTCGGCGCCTGTTTTGTGCCAGCCTGGTCTCACTTCCCTTTCAGGTTGAAGTGGATGCTTCTGAGATTGGGGCAGGGGCCGTTTTGTCGCAGAGAGGCCCTGGTTGCTCTGTAATGAGACCATGTGCTTTTTTCTCTAGGAAGTTTTCGCCTGCTGAGCGGAATTATGATGTTGGCAATCGGGAGTTGTTGGCCATGAAGTGGGCATTTGAGGAGTGGCGTCATTGGCTCGAGGGTGCTAAGCATCGTGTGGTGGTCTTGACTGATCACAAAAATCTGATGTATCTCGAGTCTGCTAAACGCCTGAATCCTAGACAGGCCCGCTGGTCATTGTTTTTCTCCCGTTTTGACTTTGTGGTCTCGTATTTACCAGGTTCAAAGAATGTGAAGGCTGATGCTCTTTCAAGGAGCTTTGTGCCTGACTCTCCTGGAGTCGCAGAACCAGTTGGTATTCTCAAAGAGGGAGTTATCCTGTCAGCCATTTCTCCGGATTTGCGACGTGTGTTGCAGAGATTTCAGGCTGGTAGACCTGACTCTTGTCCACCTGACAGACTGTTTGTTCCTGATAAGTGGACCAGCAGAGTCATTTCCGAGGTTCATTCCTCGGTGTTGGCAGGGAATCCAGGAATTTTTGGCACCAGAGATCTGGTGGCTAGGTCCTTTTGGTGGCCTTCCTTGTCACGGGATGTGCGGTCATTTGTGCAGTCCTGTGGGACTTGTGCTCGAGCTAAGCCTTGCTGTTCTCGTGCCAGCGGGTTGCTCTTGCCCTTGCCTGTCCCGAAGAGGCCTTGGACACACATTTCCATGGATTTCATTTCAGATCTTCCGGTGTCTCAGGGCATGTCTGTCATCTGGGTGGTATGTGATCGCTTTTCCAAGATGGTCCATTTGGTATCTTTGCCTAAGCTGCCTTCCTCTTCCGATCTGGTTCCTTTGTTCTTTCAGAATGTGGTTCATTTACATGGCATTCCTGAGAATATTGTGTCTGACAGAGGATCCCAGTTTGTTTCCAGGTTCTGGCGATCCTTTTGTGCTAAGATGGGCATTGATTTGTCGTTTTCGTCTGCCTTTCATCCTCAGACTAATGGACAAACGGAGCGAACTAATCAGACTCTGGAGGCTTATTTGAGGTGTTTTGTTTCTGCAGATCAGGATGATTGGGTGACCTTCTTGCCGTTGGCTGAGTTTGCCCTTAATAATCGGGCTAGTTCCGCTACTTTGGTTTCGCCATTTTTCTGCAACTCTGGTTTCCATCCTCGTTTTTCCTCGGGACATGTGGAGCCTTCTGACTGTCCTGGGGTAGATTCCGTGGTGGATAGGTTGCAGCGGATCTGGAATCATGTGGTGAACAACTTGAAGTTGTCACAGGAGAAGGCTCAGCGTTTTGCCAACCGCCGCCGCGGTGTGGGTCCCCGACTTCGTGTTGGGGATTTGGTATGGCTGTCTTCTCGATTTGTTCCTATGAAGGTCTCCTCTCCTAAATTTAAGCCTCGCTTCATCGGTCCTTACAAGATATTGGAAATCCTTAATCCTGTGTCCTTTCGCTTGGATCTTCCGGCGTCGTTTGCCATTCACAACGTGTTCCATAGGTCTTTGTTGCGGCGGTACGTTGTACCTGTGGTTCCTTCTGTTGAGCCTCCTGCTCCGGTGTTGGTTGAGGGCGAGTTGGAGTACGTGGTGGAGAAGATCTTGGATTCTCGTCTCTCCAGGCGGAGGCTTCAGTATCTGGTCAAGTGGAAGGGCTATGGTCAGGAGGATAATTCCTGGGTGGTTGCCTCTGATGTGCATGCGGCCGATTTAGTTCGTGCCTTTCACGCTGCTCATCCTGATCGCCCTGGTGGTCTTGGTGAGGGTTCGGTGACCCCTCCTTAAAGGGGGGGTACTGTTGTGAATTAGACTTTTTTGGCTCCCTCTTGTGGTCACTAGTGATATGACTCTGGGATTGTCTTTCCTCAGTTTGGCACCCACCTGGGTCGTTAGTCCAGGGGTGTTGCTATATAAACTTCCTGGTTTCTCAGTCCAGTGCCTGGCATCGTTGTAATCAGTTCCTTTCTGTTTGCTCCTGTCTGCTGGTCTTGGATCTTGCAAAATTAAGCTAAGTCCTGCTTCTTTGTTTTTTGGTTATTTGCTTTGCTCTTATTTTTTGTCCAGCTTGTACTAAATGTGATTCCTGATTTTGCTGGAAGCTCTAGGGGGCTGGTGTTCTCCCCCCGGGCCGTTAGACGGTTCGGGGGTTCTTGAATATCCAGCGTGGAAATTTTGATACGGTTTTTGCTGACCATATAAGTCATCTTACTATATTCTGCTATTAGTCAGTGGGCCTCTCTTTGCTAAATATCTAGTTCATTCTTACGTTTGTCTTTTCTCCTTACCTCACCGTTATTATTTGTTGGGGGCTTGTATCCAACTTTTGGGGTCTTTTCTCTGGAGGCAAGAAAGGTCTATCTTTTCCCTTCTAGGGTTAGTTAGTTCTCCGGCTGGCGCGAGACTTCTAGAACCAACGTAGGCACGTTCCCCGACTGCTGCTATTTGTGGTGCTAGGATTAGATATATGGTCAGCCCAGTTACCACTGCCCTATGAGCTGGTTTTTTGTGTTTGCAGACTTGGTATGTACTTTTGAGACCCTCTGCCATTGGGGTCATAACACCTGACAGATTCCTAAGAAAGGACAAAAAGTGAGAAAACAGGAATACAGCAAAGAGGCGATAGGACCAGAAGGAGTCGTGCTGTAAGATCGAGGCAACATCCTTCTGAGGCGCGAACAGTCGGTGGCCAGAACGCCGAGAAAGTAAGAGACTTTAAGCATTACTTCAAACCACGGCAGGACAGTCAATTATAGGTTGGCTGTCTCACTGAAACACCTAAGCAGACAACGGAGGCAGCTGTGGGAGAGGGGCGACTCTAGGGTCCCGGAAGAACTCCAGGCCTACCCCGTCATACGGGTGCGTCCTAACCATATCATCTGGGGGACGAAGAGAACGAACATCAGAGACAGACAGAATCAGTTGTGAGGACTATCCTGGGGAGCTCAGCAAGGAAGGACTACAACACACAGGCGCTAGAAGGTAGACACTGATTCCCACCTGCAAAGGGAACTCCGGATGTGCCGTTGGACCGGCCGGTCTCAGCCAGCCCTGTTAACAGTGCTCTGGATTGGGTACCTCCAAACCTTCAGTAAAAAGGTAAAGAGACTGCAACCTGGTGTCCTTATTATTTACTGCAGCCAGCACCACACCACAACACCATACCCTCCACCTTCATTGTACGCCCCTCAGCAGGGTCACGGACCGGGTCTAGTCACCGTGACAACCCCAGAGCAGAGACTCAGAGGCCCGGTACCGGGTACCCCTCGGCCCTGTGGCAGTGGGGGCGCTACACTAGCTGCACAGAGAAAAACACCTCGCCAATGTGTCAGTGGGGTTCAGCACCGCCAGCTGTTCCCCTGCTGTGTAGCCGGCAACGTGTCCTGCAACAGCCACGCAGACACAAAGCTGCCGCCAGTGCAGGATTTGGCCTACACTCTGCTCCCTCTCCTCCTGCTGACCCTGGGCTCTAACACCGCCAGTTGGTGCCCGGTACTGCTAGCTGCACAGAGAAAAACACCAGCCAATGTGTCAGTGGGGTTCAGCACCGCCAGCTGTTCCCCTGCTGTGTAGCCGGCATCGTGTCCTGCAAAAGCCACGCAGACACAAGAACTGAAATTGAAGGGATCCTGTCGCCCCTCCCCCAGGTGTTTGTATGTTTTACAGCCACCTTGTACAGCAGTAATGCTGCATGTGTGCAAGGTGGCTCATAAACTTATTCTCCTTGCAAACGTGGAACAGAACACGTCTACAATGTGTCCCCTGAGACCATTAAAACATCCCTGAGGTGTGACTTTCCTTTGTAATGACACGCAACGACCCCCTTGGTAGCACAGCCCTTCTTCTGACATCATTGTTTGGCTGGCTGCGCCTCTGCGGCCGCCCTGCCTGACACAACGCCCCTCGGTGTCTTATTTATTTTGACTGCGAGGGTGTGATTGACGGGCATGAGCAGTGCATATCTTCGCCAGGCTGTCACTCAGCTCCTTCCGCCTTCTTCAGACTGTGCGGCTTCATGGCCGTGGCATGCGATAAGGGATCAGCTGACGCCGCACAGTCTGTAGCAGGTGTAAGGACACGAGCGAGAGGCGAACATATGTACTGCGCCAGGCCATGAATCCCAGCCCCGCAGTGTGAAACACTGTAAAGACACTGCGGGGCTGGGATTCATGGGCATCGCGAACCGCACCAGCCGACATGAAATGATGTCAGAAGACGGGCAGCGCATGGCCAAGGGATAACGCAACAACGCAGACTCCTGTACAGCAAAATGCGATGCTCAGGAGGCCGCGCCAAGCACCAAGGTGGTATTTTTGCCAGCTGTGCTGCGTCTCATTACGAAGGGAACTCCCGCCTCCAAGACAGATTGACTGTATAAGGGCCAAAATGTTGTACGTGTTTCATTCAGCTTGTGCAAGGAACAAAATTAAAAGAGCAACCTTTGACTTGTGCAGCACTACTGCTGCATAAGGCGTGGCTCTTCTAGTTTGTAACACCTGAGGGGGGTTAAAGGTTACCTTTAAAATTGGATCAATTAGGCTTCGGCCTACACTCTGCTCCCCCTGCAGAGCCTGGGCTCCAACACCACCAGTTGGTGCCCCGAAGTGCTGGCTGCACAGAGAAAAACACCTCGCCAATGTGTCAGTGGGGTTCAGCACCGCCAGCTGTTCCCCTGCTGTGTAGCCGGCATCGTGTCCTGCAAAAGCAACGCAGACACAAGAACTGAAATTGAAGGGATCCTGTCGCCCCTCCCCCAGGTGTTTGTATGTTTTACAGCCACCTTGTACAGCAGTAATGCTGCATGTGTGCAAGGTGGCTCATAAACTTATTCTCCTTGCACACGTGGAACAGAACACGTCTACAATGTGTCCCCTGAGACCATTAAAACATCCCTGAGGTGTGACTTTCCTTTGTAATGACACGCAACGACCCCCTTGGTAGCACAGCCCTTCTTCTGACATCAGTGTTTGGCTGGCTGCGCCTCTGCGGCCGCCCTGCCCGACACAACGCCCCTCGGTGTCTTATTTATTTTGACTGCGAGGGTGTGATTGACGGGCATGAGCAGTGCATATCTTCGCCAGGCTGTCACTCAGCTCCTTCCGCCTTCTTCAGACTGTGCGGCTTCATGGCCGTGGCATGCGATAAGGGATCAGCTGACGCCGCACAGTCTGTAGCAGGTGTAAGGACACGAGCGAGAGGCAAACATATGTACTGCACCAGGCCATGAATCCCAGCCCCGCAGTGTGAAACACTGTAAAGACACTGCGGGGCTGGGATTCATGGGCATCGCGAACCGCACCAGCCGACATGAAATGATGTCAGAAGACGGGCAGCGCATGGCCAAGGGATAACGCAACAACGCAGACTCCTGTACAGCAAAATGTGATGCTCAGGAGGCCGCGCCAAGCACCAAGGTGGTATTTTTGCCAGCTGTGCTGCGTCTCATTACGAAGGGAACTCCCGCCTCCAAGACAGATTGACTGTATAAGGGCCAAAATGTTGTACGTGTTTCATTCAGCTTGTGCAAGGAACAAAATTAAAAGAGCAACCTTTGACTTGTGCAGCACTACTGCTGCCTAAGGCGTGGCTCTTCTAGTTTGTAACACCTCAGGGGGGGTTAAAGGTTACCTTTAAAATTGGTTCAATTAGGCTTCGGCCTACACTCTGCTCCCCCTGCAGAGCCTGGGCTCCAACACCGCCAGTTGGTGCCCCGAAGTGCTGGCTGCACAGAGAAAAACACCTCGCCAATGTGTCAGTGGGGTTCAGCACCGCAAGCTGTTCCCCTGCTGTGTAGCCGGCAACGTGTCCTGCAACAGCCACGCAGACACAAAGCTGCCGCCAGTACAGGCTTCGGCCTACACTCTGCTCCCTCTCCTCCTGCTGACCCTGGGCTCTAACACCACCAGTTGGTGCCCGGTACTGCTAGCTGCACAGAGAAAAACACCAGCCAATGTGTCAGTGGGGTTCTGCACCGCCAGCTGTTCCCCTGCTGTTTAGCCGGCAACGTGTCCTGCAAACGCCACGCAGACACAACAGACCTACAAATGCCTCCAGTGCAGGCTTCGGCCTACACTCTGCTCCCCCTGCTGACCCTTTGCTCCAACACCGCTAGTTGGGGCTCTAGGAATATAAGCTTGAATAGGTCCCCATCCTGGTTTCAGCACCGTCAGCTGGTTCCGGGCAGAGCCTTTGGCTTAGGTGCCTCCTTCTGGGTATCTGAGTTCCACCAACGTCAGGTGGTCCTTGGTAGTGCTTTCAGGCACGGGTACCTCCTGCTTAGTAACCGGGTTCCAGTAACGTCAGCTGGTCCTCGGTAGTTCCATTGGCTTTTGGACCTTCGGCTACCCATCCGGGTTCCAGTACCGTCAGCTGGTTCTCGGCAGTGTCTTTTGCTCTTGTACCTTCTGCTCCCCATCCTGGTTCCAGTACCGTCAGCTGGTTCCGGGCAGAGCCTTTGGCTTAGGTGCCTCCCTCTGGGTATCCGAGTTCCACCAACGTCAGGTGGTCCTTGGTAGTGCTTTCAGGCACGGGTACCTCCTGCTTAGTAACCGGGTTCCAGTAACGTCAGCTGGTCCTCGGTAGTTCCGTTGGCTCTTGGACCTTCGGGTAGCCATCCGAGTTCCAGTTCCATCAGCTGTTTCTCGGCATTTTCTCAGCCTTCTTGTACCTTCTGCTACATTTCCAAGTTCAAGACCCTAAAGACGACGACCCGGAAGACCACCCCTAAGATGACGACGACACCAGAGACGACAACCACTGAGATGACGACGACCCTGGAGACGATGACCCTGAAGACCACCCCGATGACGACGACCCCGGAGACGACGACCCTGGAGACGACGACCCTGGAGACGACGACGACATGGGAGACTGAGAAGCAGAAGAACAAGAGGCTGCAGAACAAAGAGCAGAAGAACATTAAGCATAACACTAAATATCAGAGCGAAAGATATTATCTAAATTATAAGCAGAAGAAGACTAAGCAGTGTATGGGGGTGAGTCCGTTCCTCCTCGTGGTGCCCCTGGATAAAGCCTGATGCTGCAGGCCAAACTGAACGCGGACAAATGTAACTCTTTTGTGACAGGCAGAACGGAAGGTGTAATCTTCAAACTTTTATAGATAACAGCTACGGGAATGCTTGTCACAAATAAGAATATGATGAAGAAGTTGAATATGAAGAAGAATAATAGCTAAATAAAAAGAATATGAACAATGTAAAAAAAAAAAATTATAGGTAGAAGATGAAGAAGATGAATAAGGTGAAGAAGAAGTTGATGTCAAAGATGCTGATGATGATGATGATGATGATGAAGAAGAAAGTGTGGGAGAAGTAAAAAAGAGGGTGAAGGGCGTGGAAGTAGTGAAACATCAATATCTGACAAAATAAAAATTCCTGCTATTCTATTTGATTGGGTTAAACCTCTATGCCTTTAATGTCTCCGCCACGTCCCCCAATACATCCTACATTATTCTTAGTTGTTTTCCTTCATATAGAATGAACCTACAAGGAAAGAAAGGGTTTATTTTAATTCCGATATTTTCATCCCATTGACTTGCATTGGGATCGGGTATCGGAATCGGCGAGATCCGATACTTTGACGGTATCGGCCGATACTTTCCGATACCGATACTTTCCGATATCGGAAGGTATCGCTCAACACTACTGTTTACCTGTTGTTCCTGTTGCAATGTGGTTTATGGAGCAATAAACCCTGTGAACTTTTAAGGAAATGTGTCTCCTGAGTGTCATCGGCCGCACCTAAGCGAGTGTCCCCTAGACCCGTAGCGGGTGAAATGCTACAATATATATATATATAATATTATTAAAAAATATATGTAAAAATATATTAAAACATCTATGTAAAATTAAAAAGTATATATCTGAAAATAAATATATAAAATTATTATAAATATCCATTAATTTAAAAATGTATACAAAAGAAGGGAATTAACATAGTTAGCATACAATGCAGCATCAATAGTAAAAAGATATAATGTTAAAAATAATAAAAAAACAAAAAACCTGCTATTCTCACCTTCCGTCGAGGCGCGCGGCTGCCGCCATCTTCTGTTCCCAGAGATGCATTGCGAAATTACCCAGAAGACTCAGCGGCCTTGCGAGACCGCTACGTCATCTGGGTAATTTCGCAATGCATCCTGGGAACGTAAGATGGCCGCAGCCGAGCGCGCATCGACAGAGCTTCGGTGGACGACGGAGGGTGAGTATAGAACTATTTTTTATTTTAATTATTTTTTATACAGGGATATTGTGCCAACACTGCTAAATACTATGTGGGCTGTGTTATATACTGCGTGGGCTGTGTTATATACTTCATGGCTGCTATATACTGCGTGGGCTGCGTTATATACTACATGGCTGCTATATACTACGTGGGCAATGTTATATACTACTTGGCCTGCGTTATATACTACATGGCTGCTATATAACTACGTGGGCAGGGTTACATACTGCGTGGGCTGCGTTATATACTACATGGCTGCTATACACTACGTGGGCTGTGTTATATAGTGCGTGGCTGCTATATACTACGTGGTAATGTTATATACTACGTGGGCAGTGTTATATACTGCGTGGCCACTGTTATATACTGCGTGGCCTGTATTAACACCTCGGGTATTCTACAATATGTAATGGCCTGTGCTATATTCTATGTGGCTGCTATATACATACATACATACATATTCTAGAATACCCGATGTGTTAGAATTGGGCCACCATCTAGTGTCCACATAATGGTGAAAGGAAAAGTGCCACTGAACCAAAAATAATATATATTGGGTGTGATTTTAAACATAAACCAAATAGAAAACAACCCTTAAAATTTAACTTTTAATACTTAATGTTGTTAAGAACATTACATTCATAATTTTTAGAAAATAAACATAAAAGTAGCACCTCCGAGGCCCTTGAAACAGGGGAATATTGTTTGAATTTTAGGCAAGGGGTTAAACACAGCGTGGTGTAGCAATCCTTCACTGGCCCTAAGGGGTCCCTTATACACTAATGGCCTACCTAGCAGCAGAGGTTGGCATTAGAATTGAGTGAATTTGCTTGGGTCCCTGCTCACTTGGCAAGCTATAGCACTTACCGATTAAGCTGCAGAGGGAACCCGGCTTCCTGGATCAGCTGTTCGGCTCCGCAGCTGCATGTGTTGTGGCCAATAGCGTAGCTACCGGGGGGCAGAGGTGGCCATCGCCCCGGGCCTGGTGCTCAGAGGGGGCCCACCCAGAGCTACGCTATGGGGCCCCTGAGCAGGCGGGGGGCCTGGTGCCAGCAATTTTCCCCCCACCCATCATCGCAAGGTCAGCTGTTTCGGCATTTAATTGATACAGCTGACCACATTGATGAGGGAAGAAGCGATACACTCCTTCTCCCATCATCCCCCTGTCAGTGTCTGACGTCACCAACGCCAACACTGACAGCAGGCGTGGTGACGTCACTACGTGGTGCCCGCTGTCAGGAGATGAGCAGGAGCTCGGAGCACCACGGAAACAAGGAGGAAAAGAGGTGAGTATTTATTGCTTTTTTTAATGGGGGCTGCGTTATACTACAGGGTCTGCCTATGGGGTTGCTTCCTTATACTACAGGGTCTGCCTATGGGGTGCTGCCTTGTACTACAGAGTCTGCCTATGGGGGTGCTGCCTTATACTACGGGGACTGCATATGGGGGTGCTGCTTTATACTACAGGGTCTGCCTATGGGGGTGCTGCCTTATACTACAGGGTCTGCCTATGGGGGTGCTGCCTTATACTACAGGGTCTGCGTATGAGGTGCTGCCTTATACTACAGGGTCTGCCTATGGGGGCGCTGCCTTATATTACAAAGTCTTCCTATGAGGGTGCTGCCTTATACTACAGGGTCTGCTTGGGGGTGCTGCCTTATAGTACAGAGTCTGCCTATGGGGGTGCTGCCTTATACTACAGGGTCTGCCTATGGGGGTGTTGCCTAAAACAACACGGTCAGCCTATGGGGGGCTGCCTTATACTACAGGGTCTACCTATGGGGATGCTTCCTTATACTGCAGGGTCTGCCTATGGGGGTGCTGCCTTATACTACAGGGTCTGCCTATATGGGTGCTGACATATACTACAGGGTTTGCCTATGGGTTGCTGCCTTATACTACAAGGTCTGCCTATGGGGGTGCTGCCTTGTACTGCAAGGTCTGCCTATGGGGTGCTGCCTTATACTGCAGAGCCTGTCTATGGGAGTTCAGCCTTATACTACAGAGTCTGCCTATGGGGGTGCTGGATTATACTACACGGTCTGCCTATGAGGGTGTGTCTGGACTTTGAACATTTTTTACCTTTTGTGCATTACTGCCCTTTTCCAAGATGGCGTCTTTGGTCTCATGTGCACTGTGTCTTCCTGCTATAAAACTCCACCCCAGCCTTCAGTCTGTGCTAGAGTATTCTGCCTTGCATCCAGCTCCTGACCTCTGATTACTCCCTGGCTATATACCTGCTCCTGTGAACCTGTGTGGTGATCCTGCTACTCTGCTCTGAGTTCCTGCTGCATACACCAGTTTCCAGTAATCCTCCTTCATCTGCTGCTTGTGTTTACTTCCATCTGCATTTGCTGGACATGTAAGCTGTTTCTGCTCTGCAAAAACCTGAGACTATTAACCAGGCCTCCCTGGTTGAGCTAAGATATGATTTGAACTGCCCTATAAGCTTATCTATCTGTGTTTGGACTAAGACAAGGATTTATTTGTGTCAAGTATCCTCAAGAATAACTGTGCTTCATAGACTTTCTTCTTGATTGCATTTTCCTCTGAGGTTTCCTATAGACTGCTAAGCTGCGTTTAATATTTACACCAAGTGTTGTGGACTTGAGTTTCTCTCTGCACCTGCTTGAATCACCGTGTGATAATATAGACTTTACCACTTGTAAAATTGTGTCCTGTAGTTGTCTTGTTCCACGCAAAGAGTCTCTTGAGTTATCCCCTATAATTATTACAGGATACTCTAGCCATAAAAAAAAGGAGACTGCTGGAACAATGACTGCAGAAAGCAGATTAGAGCAGGTGTTTTCCATAATTAGATCACTGCAGAAAGATGTGGAAGGTCTGCAAAAGAAGTTTGGAAGCTTTGAACACAATCAACAAGTGTTTGGACAAACTTTGCAGGGCTTACACAACCGCATGGCAGCCCAGGAAAACAAACTTGCTGGCATAGAGTCCCAGTATGGAGGGGCTTTTCAGGACATAAGCACGCAAATAGCTGCACAATTGACTTTACCCTCTGGGCAACCGCCACCAGCTAGCCCACCTAAGTTGCCCCCATTCAGATTTAATGGTGATCGCGACAAATTTTGTGGCTTTGTGTATCAATGTATGCTATATTTTGATGTGCATGCTGACCGTTTTCCTACTATGGCATTAATGTTTGATGACCCTAATCGCCGTGCAACCGCTGAATCTGCTTTGTTGTCTTTACGCCAGGCTAAACGTTCTGTTATTGAGTATGCCACTGAATTCAGGAGATTAGCGGTAGATACCAATTGGGACAGTTATGCACAATTGCCTATTTTTAAAAGGGGTCTGTCTAGTATTATAAAAGATGAACTAGTTCACTCTGAGTCACCACAAGAGCTAGAGACATTTATGCAGCATTGTGTGCGCATAGACATTCGCCTTACTGAGCGTAGGCAGGAGAAACTTGCTGCATATAACCGTATTTCTAACTTTTCCCCTCCTTCCAAAGAGCCTGCAGGTAAA
Organism: Ranitomeya variabilis; assembly: GCF_051348905.1. Taxonomy (NCBI): domain Eukaryota; kingdom Metazoa; phylum Chordata; class Amphibia; order Anura; family Dendrobatidae; genus Ranitomeya; species Ranitomeya variabilis. Next base: position 383,540,450 of record NC_135235.1, on the reverse strand, counting down.
ACCTCTCAGGAGGTGGAGGAGGTGCCCATGCAAATTGATTCCGTTCAGAGGCGCGAGATCAATGAGCACCGGGAGCATCGCCTTCGTGAAAGTCTATGTTTCTACTGCGGCCAGTCTGACCACTTCTTGATCAATTGTCCTAAGTGTCCTAGACGGCCTAACAAGGTGCTAGCAGCAATAGGGGAGTATGACAACTGTGATGATGAATCTGACATCTCTGAATGTAGCCTGCCTTTAAACGCTGTATTCCATTCACTTTCTATGACTTCACCCCACAAGGAGCTGAAGGAGAAGAACTCTCACTGTTCTCTCCCTATTAAGATCCTGTGTTCAGGACAGTGGATTTCCAGAGCAGCTATGATTGACTCTGGTGCAGGTGGCAATTTCATGGATATCGCATTTGCCAAGGAACATGGTATTGAAATTCAGCAAAGAGCCTCTCCAATTACCATGGAAACAGTGGATGGTCACCTTTAATCTCTGGGCCTGTGGATCAGGAGACCGTACCCCTTGAAATTTTGTTGGAGCCTAATCATCAGGAGCAACTTTCTTTCTTGCTAATTTCTTCTCATTTTCCTGTGATTTTAGGCATTCCTTGGTTGCGTTCTCAGAACCCAATTATCAACTGGGAGACCAAGAAGATTATCTTTCCAACAAGGAGCAACTCAGCGTTAACAGAAGCTGTTCCTGAGTCCACGGCTACGGAACCACATGTACAGGTATTTTCCTTACCTCCAGCATATAAAGAGTTCTCTGACATCTGTGACAAGAAGAATGCAGATCAGCTTCCTCCACACAGGCATTATGACTGTCCCATTGAGCTGCTTCCTGGGGCAGCTATTCCTTTTGGTAACGTATACCCTTCTCGGCACCTGAGCTTCAAGTCTTAAAGGAGTATATTGATGAAAATCTGGCCAAAGGCTTCATACGTCCTTCTTCCTCACCAGCAGGGGCACCTATCTTTTTTGTAAAAAAAAAGGATGGGACCCTGAGACCCTGTGTTGACTATCGGGAACTCAATAAGGTAACCGTACGAAACCGTTACCCTTTGCCTCTGATTCCCAAATTTCTGGAAAGAGTCCGCCATGCTAAGGTGTTCTCTAAACTGGATCTTCGTGGGGCTTATAAAGTGGTGCGTATTCGTCCAGGGGATGAGTGGAAGACAAGCATTCCGATGCCGGTATGGACACTTTGAATATCTTGTGATGCCCTTCGGGCTTTGTAATGCCCCTGCAACGTTCCAACACCTTGCTAATGACATTTTCAGAGATTTGTTGGAGCAGTTTGTGGTGATCTATTTGGACGATACTCTAATCTTTTCTGACTCTCTACAGGAACATGAAGAACATGTCAAAGCTGTTTTAAGACGTCTGAAAGAGAACCATCTGTATATCAAGCCGGAGAAATGTGAGTTCCATCGTTCTGAGATAGAGTTCTTGGGCTATATCACCTCTCCCCAGGGGCTGAACATGAAATCTGGTAAGATTCAGGCTATCCTTGACTGGCCGGTACCCAAGAACGTTAAGGAGGTCCAACGTTTTATTGGTTTTGCAAATTTCTACAGACGCTTCATTAGAAATTTTCTGATATTGTCCATCCCATTACTTCCTTGACAAAGAAGGAAAAGCCCTTTAAGTGGTCATCACAGGCTCAAGAAGCTTTTGATCAGCTTAAGATCTGTTTCACATCAGCACCGCTGTTGATACACCCAGATCCAACACTTTCATTCATTGTGGAGGTGGACGCTTCTGATAATGCTTTGGGGGCTATTCTCTCCCAAAGAACTGGAGAGAAGGGTCTGCTACATCCTTGTGCTTTCTTTTCCCGTAGACTAACCTCAGCAGAGAAGAATTACGATGTGGGAGACAAGGAATTGCTGGCTATTATTGCGGCTTTCAAAGAATGGAGGCATCATCTGCAAGGAGCTGCACAACAGATCATAGTGCTAACTGACCATCGCAATTTAGAGTTCCTTAGATCCGCTAGATGTCTTTCTCCTCGTCAGGCTTGTTGGAACTTATTTTTAAATCAATTTAACTTTGTTATCTCGTACCGCCCAGGTTCTCGTAATGGGAAGGCTGATGCTTTATCCCGAATCCATGCTGTGGATTCCGTACCTGGAGTCCCGTGCAAGACCATTCTATCTGATGCCAATTTCATCGGAGTTATCCACGATCAGGACTTGTGGAAGGAGTGCAGGGAGGCCTATGATGGTGATGTATTTCTGGCCAACCCACCTGTGGATATTAATCTTGTCTTTAAGGGTGGCATGTGGTTCAGAGATCGACGTATCTACGTCCCTGAGGTCGTCCGTCTGCAGATGCTCAAGTTGGTACATGACTCCAAGTTGGCTGGTCACAGGGGGGTACAAAAAACACAAGAGTTCCTGAGCCAATTCTTCTGGTGGCCAACTTGCCTGCAGGATACCAAGGACTATGTTCTCTCTTGCGAGGTATGTGCCCGTTACAAGACTCCTCATGTGGCACCTATGGGTCTTCTACAACCATTACCTGTTCTGTCCCGCCCTTGGGGGTCTATATCAATGGACTTTATTGTGGAGCTGCCTACATCGGGGGGCATGAATACAATCATGGTGGTAGTTGATCGCCTGACTAAAGCTGCTCATTTTGTTCCATGCACCGGCCTCCCCTCAGCTAAAGATACAGTGAACTTGGTTATACAGAATGTCTTTCGGTTGCATGGGGTTCCGGATGAGATCATCTCTGACCGTGGAGTACAGTTCACTTCAAGATTCTGGAAGGGGTTTTGCTCTGAACTCAATATTCATGTCTGTCTCTCTTCCGCTTACCATCCCCAGACAAATAGTCAGACTGAGCGTACCAACCAGACGCTGGAACAATATCTAAGATGCTATGTCAGCCATCTCCAGGATGATTGGTTGGAGTTGCTGCCGTTAGCCGAATTTTCATATAATAATTCTCAGAGCGCCTCCACTAAATTTACACCTTTCTTTGCCAATCTGGGTTATCATCCGTGTATTTTATCTAGGTCTCCAATTAATTCTCCGGTTCCGGAAGTGGAGGAAAGGCTGACTGCGATGAGACAAAATCTGGAAGTTCTGAAGGAATCCCTGACCACAGCTCAAGAACGTTATAAGAGATCGGCTGATAGATTCCGTAAACCTGCACCCATGTTCAAGGTAGGAGATTCCGTGTGGTTAGCAACTAAGAATCTGAAGTTAAACGTTCCTTCACAAAAACTTGGACAGAAATTCATTGGCCCTTTCAAGATCAACGGTATTGTGAGCTCTGTGGCCTGCAGGCTGAAGCTGCATAGGACTATGAAGGTACACCCAGTTTTTCATGTATCTTTACTAAAGCCTGTATCTCCTAATACCTTCCAGGGACTTGTTGTGCCACCTCCGCAGCCTGTGGTGATTGATGGCCAAGAACAATTTGTGGTGGAGGAAATTATTGATTCCAGGATTCGCAGGAATCGGCTCTAATATCTGATAAGATGGCAGGGATATCCCCCTGAGGAAGACTCTTGGGAACCTGTGAAAAACATCAATGCCCAACAGAAGATTTCTCATTTTCATCAGAGATTTCCTGAGAAACCAGGTCCAGGATCGTCCTGAGGCCGCTTCTAAGAAGGGAGTAATATCAGGACACTGAACATTTTTTACCTTTTGTGCATTACTGCCCTTTTCCAAGATGGCGTCTTTGGTCTCATGTGCACTGTGTCTAGAGTACTCTGTGCTAGAGTATTCTGCCTTGCATCCAGCTCCTGACCTCTGATTACTCCCTGGCTATATACCTGCTCCTGTGAACCTGTGTGGTGATCCTGCTACTCTGCTCTGAGTTCCTGCTGCATACACCAGTTTCCAGTAATCCTCCTTCATCTGCTGCTCGTGTTTACTTCCATCTGCATTTGCTGGACATGTAAGCTGTTTCTGCTCTGCAAAAACCTGAGACTATTAACCAGGCCTCCCTGGTTGAGCTAAGATATGATTTGAACTGCCCTATAAGCTTATCTATCTGTGTTTGGACTAAGACAAGGATTTATTTGTGTCAAGTATCCTCAAGAATAACTGTGCTTCATAGACTTTCTTCTTGATTGCATTTTCCTCTGAGGTTTCCTATAGACTGCTAAGCTGCGTTTAATATTTACACCAAGTGTTGTGGACTTGAGTTTCTCTCTGCACCTGTTTGAATCACCGTGTGATAATATAGACTTTACCACTTATAAAACTGTGTCCTGTAGTTGTCTTGTTCCACGCAAAGCGTCTCCTGAGTTATCCCCTATAATTATTACAGGGTGCTGCCTTATACTACAGGGTCTGCCTATGAGGGTGCTGGCTTATACTACAGGGTCTGCGTATGAGGGTGCTGGCTTATACTTCAGGGTCTGCATATGAGGTTGCTGGCTCATACTACAGCATCTGCCTATGGGGGTGCTGCCTTATACTGCAAGGTCTGCCTATGGGGTGCTGCCTTATACTGCAGGGTCTGTCTATGGGAGTTCAGCCTTATACTACAGAGTCTGCCTATGGGGGTGCTGGATTATACTACATGGTATGCCTATGAGGGTGCTGCCTTTTACTACAGGTGCTGCCTTATACTACAGAGTCTGCCTATGGGTGCTGCCTTATGCTATAGAGTCTGACTATGGGTGCTACCTTATACGGCAGGGTATGCCTATGGGGGTGCTGCCATGCCTTATACTTCAGGGTCTGCCTATGTGGGTGCTGCCTTATACTACAGGATTTTTCTATCAGTTGCTGCCTTATACTACAAGGCAGGGGTGTCAAACTGCATTCCTCAAGGGCTGCAAACAGGTCATGTTTTCAGGATTTCCTTGATTTGCACAGGTGATCATTTAATCACCTGCACAGAATGATTCCAGCACCTTGTGCAATGAGAAGGAAATCTTGAAAACACGAATGGTTTGAGGCCCTCGAAGAATGCAGTTTGACACCCCTGCTACAAGGTCTGCCTATGGGGGTGATGTCTTATACTACAGGGTCTGCCTATGAGGGTGCTGGCTTATACTACAGGGTCTGCCTATGAGGGTGCTGGCTTATACTTCAGGGTCTGCCTGTGAGGGTGCTAGATTATACTACAGCGTCTAGCTCTGGGGGTGCTGCCTTATACTACAGAGTCTGCCTTTGAGGGTGCTGCCTTATACTACAGTGTCTGCCTATGGGGTGCTGCATTATACTGCAGGGTCTGCCTATGGGGTGCTTCCTTATACTACAGAGTCTGCCTATGAGTGCTGCCTTGTGCTATAGAGTCTGCCTATGGGGGCTGCTTCCTTATGCTATAGAGTCTGCCTATGGGTGCTGCCTTGTGCTATAGAGTCTGCCTATGGGGGCTGCCTTATACTACAGAGTCTGCCTATGGGTGCTGCCTTATGCTATAGAGTCTACCTATGGGTGCTGCATTGTGCTATAGAGTCTGCCTATGGGGCTGCATTGTACAGTATAGAGTAGGCCTATGGGGAGTGCATTATACTATATTGAGGACTATCTGGTGCATTATACTATATGGAGGCTATCTAGGGGCCATCATACAGTGTGGAGATTACAGTTAGGGGGCCATCGTACAGTGTGGGGATTACAGTGAAGGGGCCATCATACAGTGTTGTAGCCATCAAACAGTTTGGGGGCTACTAAAGTGTCAGTATACTGTGTGGGTGGTACTATACAGTGAGGGGGCATTATACTGTGTATAAGAGAGCATCATACTGTGTATACAGGAGCTGTACAGGGCGGGAGACTCGGTCATTATTGAATGTAAAGTGGGCATTTACCTTGTTATAATGGAACTCAGGTTACTGTGACTGTCAAAGGGGCACACAGGGCATTATTACTTTCTAGGGGGCAAAATATGGGCAATGTTTTCTAGGGCACTTGCGCCCAGCATTACTACGGTATATTATAGAGGGGTGCTTTAGAATTTAGAAGGCATAGAGAACCACACAGCAGGTGCAGTAATGGGGACAAATACGGCAGTATTGGGGTATCAGCAGGATGAGGAGTTTGTGCAGGTTGGGAATAAATGGTGATGGCTGGATGGGAGAAGTGAAAGGTGTCTATGTTGTATTCTATGCAGCTGAGTCGTGGCTGGAAGAAGCTGTCATGTCGGACTGGCCCAGATGAAAAAGATGGGAAAAGTGAACGATTCCATCAGAAAGAACGTCAGCGGTAAGTAATTATCTGTAACTGTGCTGTGATCTCTTATATGTTCTGTAGGACTGGTATCTACCACTGACCATATGGCGGTAATATCTATGTTGGTCTTTATATAGAGATTATCTTCAGTAATAGCGCGGTTATCTGCTGAAGTTCTCCACTATTAGGGTGTGTCACCGAGTTGTAATCAAGGTTACAGAGTTAGGGGCCCACTCATAAGTTTCGCCCCTCCTCAACCAAAACCTTAGCTACGCCTCTGGTCGCGGCTGTGTGGAGAGCCCAACAAACAGGCCTATCACACAGCCACGACACATTCAGCTGTGGCACCGACCAGCTGTGTAGCCGGCACGATCCAGGAAGCCGGGTTCCCACTGTAGCTTATTGAGTAAGCGCTATACTTTGACGAATAGGTAGGGACCTGAGCAAATTTGCTTAACTCTAGTTGGCACCCTAAAATTCGATATGGCCACCCCACTCAACGTCGGCAGTCCCTTATGCTATATCAGTATTCATAGACAACTTGAAAAGCCATTTTAAATTCAGAAACGATCACAATGGAACATCTCTTTTTCCTATTATGGCACACTCCTACTTCTGGTCCCCTGATGAGCCCCGATAACAGAAGGAGGTGAAACGCGTAGGGACAAGGGACATTAATACCGGAAATCACTACAACCAGCTAAGTGATCCATTGTGATCATTTTTTAATTTAAAATGGCTTTTCAAGTTGTCTATGAATACTGATATAGCACGTTATTGTCTGTATAGAGCACCTTAAGACTGCATCTGAAGGTGACCTATACACATTTGCACTATATGCACTGTACAGCTATGGATCTATTTTGAGCACATATGAACTTTACTATACATTAATGAAACTGTGATTTAGCTATGGAGGTATTCAGCTATTCAGCAAGAGTTGCCATCTATAGCTATATTAACCTCTGGCTCCCTGGCCTCCAATTACCAGAGATAATCTCTTCCTCATATAAGTCAGGAAAATAGCGGTCTCTTAGGAGCGCTGTGAGGACAGCACGTGAATTGAAAAGGGAAAGCAGGATTCAACGCAGCTCCAGCCGTGCACCTTCGAGAAGGAACAAATGAAACTTGAAAAACCAAGCACGGTCACAGGAGCGCTGAAATGAAGCCAGGACAAAAATATTGGTGTAAACCACAACGCGTTTCAACGGTACCCCGTCCTCATCAGGTGGAAGTTCCACCTGATGAAGACGGGGTACCGTTGAAATGCATTGTGGTTTACACCAATATTTTTGTCCTGGCTTCATTTCAGCACTCCTGTGACCGTGCTTGGTTTTTCAATCTCTTCCTCATAGACACAGCATAGCGGGAACATAGACAACAAGTTGTATACTGTGTGCATGTTGGTGTAACGGGGTTACCACTACGCAGCATCTGGTTGCTCCTACTACGCTGAAAAGAAGCACTTCTCCAGTGTATTAAACATGTTTATTTCTTCCAGAAGAACAGGGATTAATCAGCCATATTGGAGACTCCTACATTCAGCTGTGCTCGGTAGGGTTGAGCGACTTTTGCTTTTTTAGGATCGAGTCGGGTTTCGTGAAAACCGACTGTCTCGAAAGTCAGATCGTGTGAAATCGGCCGATTATTGTGAAAAGTCGGGGGGCCGACCGAAACACGAAACCCAATGCAAGTCAATGGGGATTGATTTTTTTTTTTTTTTTTTTTCTCTCTCTCTCTCTCTCTCTCTCTCTCTCTCTCTCCTCCATCCCTGCAAAATTTGTGTTTCACTGTGGGAATCGCTATATCCCAAACGTTAAGATGGCGCTTTTACCCCTTGTGATGCCGCACAAAGCGAGCCGGAACCCATGTCATCACGCTGCACACACTCCTTCATTGGCTGAAAAAAATGGCGGGGAAAGCGTCATACGAAACGCGACTTTGGCGCGAAAATCGCCGACCGTGTGGCCGATCCCACGCTGCCAAAAGTCGGCGACTTTTGAAAATGACCGATCCGTTTCGCTCAACCCTAGTGCTCGGTTACTCTAAGCATACTTTTTCCCTTCATATCCGCACAGCTGTGCATGCGTCCTGCGTACCTATCTTTAACATTTGGTACACAGGGACATGCATTTGTCTGCGGATGCGTCCGCTTCTGCAAATGTGTACTTAGCCTTAGCGCCTCCTTTTCCCTATAAAATCTGGGCTCAATTACCAAGTCATCAACAGAGTTAACATTTGTTGCATGATATTAGAGTGGGAGAAGTTGGTTTTGTGAAGGAGAGCTGGAGGAGTTTATTAGCTACTGTTGTCTGGTTTGTATGCTTTGAAATCCCTTATCCTTCCCTGTTTTAGTTTCTTCCCCCTGCCTACAGACCCTGGTGTATACCTCTGTAATATGTGAGTGTATATTTTGTGTGTGTGGAGTTTTCAGTTTACCCTTGTCTTTGTTATCCTGTCTGTCGGGTTGGTGTACTGCGGTGCACAGTAGCGTCTCTCTTCCCCACATTGGGGAGAGGGACAGACGAAGGGCTGTTCTAGGACATAGGGCAAGGGCAGAGGCCCAAGCATCTTCGCCATCTGATGTATCCCAGGGAACAGGGCAAGCTAGAGCGCCTCCTAGTGTTAGGGCCAAGAAAGGTGCCCCTGGTTGAAGGTCAATCGTGACAGTTGGTTTATTGGTATGAGTCTAGAATTGGGCATGCAGGGACTTTAAGAGACTGCCGACATTAAGCGAAGGCGCCATATGGAACTTTAGGGTGCCACCTTCCACTGCTAGGTAGGCCATCAGTGTATAAGGGACCCCTTAGGGCCAGTGTGTATCGCTCGCACCCTGACTGGGTGATGCGAGCGTGGGATTGTGGCCCCACTGTGCCACAAACCCGAGTACCCAGGAGGGGCATGACTAATCAGCTACCTTGGTGTTCACTGGAGCCTCCAGTGGTGAGGTCATGCATGTGCAGCAGGTAGCTGCCAGGTACCACTCCAGGGCGGTGTCTGGCCGTAGCAGCTGATCCCACTTGGGAACGGAAGTCTATTGACAGGTGCGGGCAAGTACAGACGAGCACCACTGGTACTTAGGTGGGCACAGCTAGCACTCTGGCAGGCATGCGGGCACGGCTGGCACTCTTGGCAGGCAGGCGGGAATGGCTAACACTCAAGGCAGGCAGGTGGGCATGGTTGGCACTCAAGGCAGGCACGGCTGGCACTCTAAGCAGGCAGGCGGGAACAGCTGGCGGGACTGGAACTGGTTTAGGTAGGACAGGAACATAGGCAGGTATGAGTAGGGATCAGATAGGAACCAGTTCAGACTGGAGGGACAGGAACTGCTTCAGGAGACACAGGTACATAGACAGGTATCAGTATGATAAGGGAGCAGGTAGGAACGTGTACAAACTAGAGGGAGAAGGACACACAGGGCGTGGAGCGGGAGCAGTGCAAAGCCGCAGGATTCAAGACAGGAGCAGAGCCGCAGAATGTGGCGAGCAGAGCGGAGCCGCAGGTTGCGGTGAGTAGAGCGAAACCGCAGGTTGCGGCGATCAGAGCGGAACCGCAGGTTTCAGTGAGCAGAGAGGAACCGCAGGTGGCGGCGAGAAGCAGAACAGGGCAGCGCTGCAGGTTGCAGCGTTCAGAGCAGGGAGGCACAGAGCCGCAGGTGGAGGCAAGTAGAGTAGAATAGAGCAGAGAAAGTGGACACAAGGGTACACACAGCTGAGTGGGAAAGGCAAACAGACAAGGATACAAGCAGGTACAGGTATAGACCAGAGTTCAGCCAGGGACAGACACGGGAACAAGTACAGGACAAGGATACATGCCTGGGTATGCAGCCCCCAGGATAGCAGAGACAGGACAGGACCTGGCAGCTCAGTAGCAAGACACTAACTGAGGAAAAAAGTTGCTCAGGCATCCCCCTAGGGGTGGGGATGCCTTAAGGTACCGTCACACTCAGCGACGCTGCAGCGATATAGACAACGAGCCGATTGCTGCAGCGTCGCTGTTTAGGTCGCTGTAGAGATGTCAAACACAGCAGCTCCACAACGATGCAGGAGCGATCCTGTGACGTAACGGTGACTCACTTATCGTTCTCACAGGTCGTTAGCTCCATGTAAAACATTGCTGACATCGTTGCTTTTGCTGTCAAACATGACGATACACGCCGACCTGACGACCAAATAAAGTTCTGGACTTCTAGCTCCGACCAGCGATATCACAGCGGGATCCAGATCGCTGCTGCGTGTCAAACACAGCGAGATCGCTATCCAGGACGCTGCAACGTCACGGATCGTTGTCGTTCTCATTGTAAAGTTGCTGAGTGTGAAGGTACCTTTAAGTACCTGAGGCTTCTTGGCAATTGGCAGGGAACACCTTAGGAAGGTGCACACAGTCTCTATAAGAAACAAGTGCCGGGGCCGCCGCCCTAAACATACAGCCAGGAAGTATGCAGCAAACAAGGACATGAGGCCCACAGCAAGAAGCCGGAAGGGGACAGAACTCACAGCATGGCCCGGAGTGGTGAGTAAGAGGGGAGATGGGAAGCCATGCAGTGATGCCGGCAGGGTTGTTTTCTTTTTTAAAGGGAAAGTGCTACCTCGGATACTGTGTCGAGAGGACTCCGCTCTGTTGTTCTCTTTGAAAGTATTAGAATGGAGATAGAAGGAATAAAATAGACACCACACACTTATGGGCATATGTCCATGATCAAGAGAGTACGTGGGTGGGTCAAGTACATTGATGCAGTTATGAAAAGAAAGCATGAGGATCTCCCTCCTGAGTTACCACATTGCAACCATTAGGCATCTGTGTGGTTACAGTCTTGTGGAGTATTTGTGCTTCGGTGGAAAGGCTCTGTGTTGGATCACGGGGGGTGGGGGGAAGGAGACAGAATAGGTGAAAAGTTTGATTTTGTTATTTTACAACTTAGGCAGAATTATTTAATATGTTTACATCGTATAACCCCTTTTGATGCTTTGCTTATATTTTTTCCTTGAAAGCCTTGTTTACTAATAGGAACAGGGCTGTGATAATTTATCTATGGAGAAAAAAAAGTACAGCAGATTTATAGTTACTGTAGACAGAAGAGAGAACTAATATAGCTGGGGATCCCCTCTGCATATAACCTCAAAGCTATCTAACAAAGCCAACAGCTTGACTTGAAGCATGCATTCGAATTAATACTTTATGAAGCAGAAAGCCATCTGCTAAGCCAGATCTGTTACCAAATGTTTGCACAGGTAAAATAGGTAACCGCTTTTGTGCAGGGGTCGCATTACCAGGGGCTGTGACATCTTAGTCACGGATAGATGAGATCATCCCACCTAACCTGAAAACACCATGAAGCAAAAACAGAATATCAAGTTCATAGAAACATGGAAACTTAAAGAGTTTTCCAGTATTAGATAATGATGACTAGTGTTGAGCATTCCGATACCGCAAGTATCGGGTATCGGCCGATATTTGCGGTATCGGAATTCCGATACCGAGATCCGATACTTGCCGCATATCGGATACCGGAATCGGAAGTTCTCAATTCAAAATGCACGAATTCAGCCAATGAGGACAGACTACAAGTGTGGGCACATCCTGTTCAGCATGGTGGGCATGAAACTACTGGCAAGGCTGTGATTGGTTGCTGAAATGATGTCATGCTGCAGTTTAAAAGTCGCTGGCGCCATTTTGCGCTCACTCTGCTGTGAATTCAGTTAGTGACAGGACGCTGTGTTCTGACTGAGGGCCAGTTGAGATAGCGATTTGCTTCTTTGTGCTTTTCCCAGGCTAATTTAGCAACCGCTGTGTGTTCACTTTGCTTTTGCCTTGCAGCGCTGTTTTCACAGCGATCTGCAAGGTCTCTGTGTGTGTGTGTGAGTGCAGCCCACTCTGTAGTCTGTGTGCAGCCATAGCTGGTTGTATTCAGGTCAGGGTGGTTCACTGCCTCATACTGTTCTATCCATTCCATTGTCCTTTTTTGCAAGTAGTGCAGGCTGCTGCACATTTTTTTCAAATAATTCCTATTAGTGACTTTCCACCCGTATCCAGCTAAATTGTGGAAAAACACTACATAGGATAATGTAGAGGAGGTTTTTGGGGCCTTGCAGCACCGTTTATGGCTGTCTGCATGGTCTCCGTGTGAGTGCAGCTCGCCCTGTAGTCTGTGTGCAGCCACAGCCGGTTGTATCCAGCTCAGGGTGGTTCACTGACTCATACAGTTCTATCCATTCCATTGTCCTTTTTTGCAAGTAGTGCAGGCTGCTGCACATTTTTTTCAAATAATTCCTATTAGTGACTTTCCACCCGTATCCAGCTAAATTGTGGAAAAACACTACATAGGATAACGTAGAGGAGGTTTTTGGGGCCTTGCAGCGCCGTTTACGGCTGTCTGCACGGTCTCCGTGTGAGTGCAGCTCGCCCTGTAGTCTGTGTGCAGCCACAGCCGGTTGTATTCAGCTCAGGGTGGTTCACTGACTTATACAGTTCTATCCATTCCATTGTCCTTTTTTGCAAGTAGTGTGTTATGATCCCAGTGGCTTAGGATCACAAATCTAACTAGCTAAGTCAGAGAAAATAGGACAAGCTCTGGGGATGTGGTAACTGGACTGACCGCAAAACCTGATCCTAACCAAACACACTAAAGGTAGCCGTGGAACGTTTCCTGAAATCCTAGACGTCTCTTCACGGCCTGAGAAACTGACTACCCCTAGAAATAAAGTAAGACCTCACTTGCCTCAGAGAAATAACCCCAAAGATATAGAACAGCCCCCCACAAATAATAACGGTGGGTTAAGAGGAAAAGACAAACGCAGAGATGAAACAGGTTAAGCAAATGAGGCCCGCTAACACTAGATAGCAGAAAATAGCAGGGGATCTGTGCGGTCAGTAAAAAACCCTATACAAAAATATCCACGCAGAGAATGCGAGAACCCCCACACCAACTAACGATGTGGGGGGAGCAACTCAGCACCCCAGAGCTACCAGCAAGCAGAGAAATCACATATTAGCAAGCTGGACAAACTCATAATATTCTAGGAAACATATTGAACATAGATGAGCAAGAATAAGCAAACAGAACTTAGCTTCTCATGGAGAGACTGATTACGGATGTAGACAGGAGCAATCAGAATAGCACTGAATACAACGACAGCAGGCATAGACTGAGAGTCCAAGTGAGCTTAAATAGAAAACCAGCCCACAGATAACGAGACAGCTGATACCAGTCACAAACCTGCAGAAAGACAGCACTCACACAGTACCACTTGTGACCACAAGAGGGAGCCCAGAAATAGAGTTCACAACAGTAGTGCAGGCTGCTGCACATTTTTTTCAAATAATTCCTATTAGTGACTTTCCACCCATATCCAGCTAAATTGTGGAAAAACACTACATAGGATAACGTAGAGGAGGTTTTTGGGGCCTTGCAGCGCCGTTTACGGCTGTCTGCACGGTCTCCGTGTGAGTGCAGCTCGCCCTGTAGTCTGTGTGCAGCCACAGCCGGTTGTATCCAGCTCAGGGTGGTTCACTGACTCATACAGTTCTATCCATTCCATTGTCCTTTTTTGCAAGTAGTGCAGGCTGCTGCACATTTTTTTCAAATAATTCCTATTAGTGACTTTCCACCCGTATCCAGCTAAATTGTGGAAAAACACTACATAGGATAACGTAGAGGAGGTTTTTGGGGCCTTGCAGCGCCATTTACGGCTGTCTGCACGGTCTCCGTGTGAGTGCAGCTCGCCCTGTAGTCTGTGTGCAGCCACAGCCGGTTGTATCCAGCTCAGGGTGGTTCACTGACTCATACAGTTCTATCCATTCCATTGTCCTTTTTTGCAAGTAGTGCAGGCTGCTGCACATTTTTTTCAAATAATTCCTATTAGTGACTTTCCACCCGTGTCCAGCTAAATTGTGGAAAAACACTACATAGGATAATGTAGAGGAGGTTTTTGGGGCCTTGCAGCGCCGTTTACGGCTGTCTGCACGGTCTCCGTGTGAGTGCAGCTCGCCCTGTAGTCTGTATGCAGCCACAGCCGGTTGTATCCAGCTCAGGGTGGTTCACTGACTCATACAGTACTATCCATTCCATTGTCCTTTTTTGCAAGTAGTGCAGGCTGCTGCACATTTTTTTCAAATAATTCCTATTAGTGACTTTCCACCCGTATCCAGCTAAATTGTGGAAAAACACTACATAGGATAACGTAGAGGAGGTTTTTGGGGCCTTGCAGCGCCGTTTACGGCTGTCTGCATGGTCTCCGTGTGAGTGCAGCTCTCCCTGTTGTCAGTTCATCCCCAAAAAAATAAATAAAGAATAAAGTTCACCAAACACACCACTTTACAGTTGTGTAGGCCACATTAGCTCATATTAAAGTCTAGTCCACACTTTAGAAAATTAGTGTTTCTTATACCTGTTAGGAGCTGTTCAGGAATAAGCACACTAAGCCGTACTTTTCTGCTTATCTTTATCAGTCAACCAAGATGGAGAAGGCAGGGAGTAAGGCACGTGGGCGTGGGCGCGGAGCAGGGAGAGGACGTGGGGATTCTGTGCCTGCTGCGGGCACCGGTGACTCATCATCACCCAGTTTCAGCAGGGAACAGTCCTTCATGCGCAGCTTTGTCGGAGAGGGCTGTACACCGCTGCTGCGTGAAGACCAAATTGAAGCCGTTGTCGGATGGATGGCAGCTAACGCATCGACTTCAATTAGTGCCACATCCTCTCAGACACAGAGCACTGGAGAGCACCCATCTGTCTCTTCGCCACCTGCCAAATTGCCCAGGCAGACAGAGAACCCAGGACAGGAGCCGTCTCTACTTCTGTTCTCTGAATCTCTTGGCTTGGAAACAGGGGGCCAGCCAAGCAGCATTGGAGAAATGGAAGAAGAGGCAGTGTGCAGTGATGCCCAACAGCTTTTTCTCTCTGAGTCTGAAGAGGCGGGTGGGCCAGTGCCTCCGGTCACCACACCGCAGAACGCATCCGCTGATGACACTCAGGTGCCACTTTCTGGTGCGTGCTCTGCTGCTGAGACTACCCAGGAGGAGCAGTTGGTGGCAGAGGGTAGTGTAGATGATGAGGTCTTTGACCCATCATGGCGTGAGGGACAGGAAGGTGGTGGGAGCAGCTCTGAGGAAGAGATTCCCCGAATGGGCCAAAGAGGGAGAGGGAGGGGGAAGACTGCGGATCCTGTAGCCTCCACTTTGGCACCCGTTAGGAGCGTGTCTCTTCCAAAAGCCAAAAAGGGCGCTCCCAAGACTTGCAGTGCCTGGTCCTTTTTTGACACAGTTGCAGATGACATTTGCTATGTCAAATGCAAGGTGTGTCATCACAAAGTCAAAAGAGGGAGAAATGTCAGCAACCTCAATACCTCCAACATGTGGAAACATGTGCGGACCAGGCACGCGGCGGAGTTACAGAAACACACTGAAGAGCTAGGCCAACCAACAGCGGCAGCTACCACCTCTTCAGCTCGTGTTGCCTCTTCCTCCAGCTCACACACAGCTGGTTCGGCTTCTGTCATGATCTCTGCAGGCAGAGATCATAGCAAGCCTATAGAGAGACAAGCTCTCGGAAGATGGAACTATACTGACCATGAACTAAGCCTGCCGCGCAACTAGAAATAGCCAGGTAGCATTTCCTATTAATCGCTAGATGCCCAGCTCTGGCCTAAGACCTAAATAGCTAGCAGAGGGAAATATAAGACCTGGCTCACCTCTAGAGAAATATTCCAAAGAAGACAGTAGCCCCCCACATATAATGACGGTGAGTTCAGATGAAACAACAAACGCAGCAGGAAAATAGTCTTAGCAAATTTGAGGTCCGCTTACTAGATAGCAGAAGACAGATAGTATACTTTCATGGTCAGCAGAAAAACACTAACAAAACACCATCCAGAGATTACCTTAAACTCTGGCATTAACTCATAACGCCAGAGTAGCAATCCCTGATCAACGAGAGCTTTCCAGACACAGTAACAAAACTTCAGCTGTGAACTGGAACAAATAGGCAAAACAAAACATGGACAAAAGTCCAACTTATCTAGTAGTTGTCTAGAAGCAGGAACAAGCACTGAGAAGCATCAGATAACATTGTTGACCGGCAAGAAACCACCAGAGAAATGAGCTTAAATAGCGACACCCACTACTGATGGAACCAGGTGAAACAGGAAAGAGGATGACAAGTGCAATTCCACAAGCGGCCACCGGGGGAGCCCAGAATCCAAATTCACAACAGTACCCCCCCCTCAAGGAGGGGGCACCGAACCCTCACCAGATCCACCAGGGCGACCAGGATGAGCCCTATGGAAGGCACGAACAAGATCAGAAGCATGAACATCAGATGCATTGACCCAAGAATTATCCTCCTGGCCGTAACCCTTCCAGTTGACCAGATACTGGAGTCTCCGTCTGGAAACACGAGAGTCCAAAATTTTCTCCACAACGTACTCCAACTCACCCTCAACCAACACCGGAGCAGGAGGCTCAACTGAAGGTACAACAGGTACCTCATACCTGCGCAATAACGACCGATGAAAAACGTTATGAATGGAAAAGGACGCAGGGAGGTCCAAACGGAAAGAAACAGGATTAAGAATCTCCAATATTCTATAAGGGCCGATGAACCGAGGTTTAAACTTAGGAGAAGAGACCCTCATAGGGACAAAACGAGAAGACAACCACACCAAATCTCCAACACAAAGCCGAGAACCAACACGACGATGACGGTTGGCAAAACGCTGAGTCTTCTCCTGGGACAACTTCAAATTGTCCATAACCTGCCCCCAGATGTGATGCAATCTCTCCACCACCGCATCCACTCCAGGACAATCCGAGGATTCCACCTGACCGGAGGAAAATCGAGGGTGAAACCCCGAATTACAGAAAAACGGGGACACCAAGGTGGAAGAGCTGGCCCGATTATTGAGGGCGAACTCTGCCAATGGCAAAAAAGCAACCCAATCATCCTGGTCAGCAGAGACAAAACACCTCAGATATGTCTCCAGGGTCTGATTAGTCCGCTCGGTCTGGCCATTAGTCTGAGGGTGAAAAGCAGATGAAAAAGACAAATCCATGCCCATCCTAGCACAGAATGCCCGCCAAAATCTAGACACAAATTGGGTACCTCTGTCAGAAACAATATTCTCAGGAATACCGTGCAATCGGACAACATTCTGAAAAAACAGAGGAACCAACTCAGAAGAAGAAGGCAACTTGGGCAGAGGAACCAAATGGACCATTTTAGAGAAACGGTCACAGACCACCCAGATGACAGACATCTTCTGGGAAACAGGCAGATCTGAAATAAAATCCATCGAGATGTGTGTCCAAGGCCTCTTAGGAATAGGCAAGGGCAACAGCAGTCCGCTAGCCCGAGAACTACAAGACTTGGCCCGAGCACAAACGTCACATGACTGCACAAAGACTCGCACATCTCGTGACAGGGAAGGCCACCAGAAGGATCTTGCCACCAAATCCCTGGTACCAAAAATTCCGGGATGACCTGCCAATGCAGAAGAATGTACCTCAGAGATGACTCTGCTGGTCCAATCATCCGGAACAAACAGTCTATCAGGCGGACAACGATCCGGTCTATCCGCCTGAAACTCTTGCAAGGACCGCCGCAGATCAGGAGAAACGGCCGACAAAATTACTCCCTCCCTAAGGATACCTGTGGGTTCAGAATTACCAGGAGAGTCCGGGTCAAAACTCCTAGAAAGGGCATCTGCCTTAACATTCTTAGAACCCGGTAGGTATGACACCACAAAATTAAAGCGAGAAAAAAATAAAGACCAGCGCGCCTGTCTAGGATTCAGGCGTCTGGCAGTCTCAAGATAAATCAAATTTTTGTGGTCAGTCAATACCACCACCTGATGCCTAGCCCCCTCGAGCCAATGGCGCCACTCCTCAAACGCCCACTTCATGGCCAAAAGCTCCCGATTCCCAACATCATAATTCCGCTCTGCGGGCGAAAATTTGCGAGAAAAGAAGGCACAAGGCCTAATGACGGAGCAGTCGGAACCTTTCTGCGACAACACTGCCCCAGCTCCGATCTCCGAAGCGTCAACCTCAACCTGAAAAGGCAGATTCACATCAGGCTGACGCAACACAGGGGCAGAGGCAAAACGGTGCTTAAGCTCCTGAAAGGCCTCTACAGCATGAGGGGACCAATTAGCAACATCAGCGCCTTGTCTGGTCAAATCAGTCAGTGGTTTAACGACATCCGAAAAACCAGCAATAAATCGGCGGTAAAAGTTGGCAAAGCCCAAAAATCTCTGAAGACCCTTAAGAGAGGAGGGCTGAGTCCAGTCACAAATAGCTTGCACCTTGACGGGATCCATCTCAATGGAAGAGGGAGAAAAAATATACCCCAAAAAGGAAATTTTCTGGACCCCAAAAACGCACTTAGACCCCTTCACACATAAAGAATTAGACCGCAGAACCTGAAAAACTCTCCTGACCTGCTGGACATGAGAGTCCCAGTCATCAGAAAAAATCAGAATATCATCCAGATATATTATCATAAATTTATCCAGAAAATCGCGGAAAATATCATGCATAAAAGACTGGAAAACTGAAGGGGCATTAGAAAGACCAAAAGGCATGACCAAATACTCAAAGTGGCCCTCGGGCGTATTAAATGCGGTCTTCCACTCATCCCCCTGCCTGATCCGCACCAAATTATACGCCCCACGAAGATCAATTTTAGAGAACCACTTAGCACCCTCTATACGAGCAAACAAATCAGTAAGCAATGGCAATGGGTATTGATACTTAACAGTGATCTTATTCAGAAGCCGATAATCAATACATGGTCTCAAAGAGCCGTCTTTTTTTGAGACAAAGAAAAACCCAGCTCCCAAGGGAGAAGAAGATGGACGAATATGTCCCTTTTCCAAAGACTCCTTTATATATTCCCGCATAGCAGCATGTTCCGGCACAGACAGATTAAACAAACGACCCTTTGGATATTTACAACCCGGTATCAAATCTATGGCACAATCGCACTCACGGTGCGGAGGTAACGACCCAAGCTTGGGTTCGTCAAAGACGTCTTGATAATCAGAGAGGAACTCAGGGACTTCAGAGGGAATGGACGACGAAATAGAAACCAAAGGTAAGTCCCCATGAATACCCTTACATCCCCAGCTCAACACAGACATTGCTCTCCAGTCCAAGACTGGGTTGTGAGACTGCAACCATGGCAATCCCAGTACCAAATCGTCATGTAAATTATACAGCACCAGGAAACGAATAATCTCCTGGTGATCCGGATTGATACGCATGGTTACTTGTGTCCAGTATTGTGGTTTATTATTAGCCAATGGGGTGGAGTCAATCCCCTTCAGAGGAATAAGAGTCTCCAAAGGCTCTAAATCAAAACCACAACGATTGGCAAAGGACCAATCCATAAGACTCAGAGCGGCGCCAGAGTCAACATAGGCGTCCGTGGCAATGGATGACAAAGAGCAAATCAGGGTTACAGACAAAATAAACTTAGACTGAATGGTGCCAATGGAAACAGACTTATCAAGCTTCTTTGTACGCCTAGAGCATGCTGATATAACATGAGTAGAATCCCCACAATAGAAACACAATCCATTCTGCCGTCTAAAATTCTGTCGCTCGCTCCTGGACAGAATTCTATCACACTGCATACTTTCTGGCGTCTTTTCCATAGACACCGCCAGATGGTGCACCGGTTTGCGCTCCCGCAGACGCCTATCAATCTGAATAGCCATTGTCATGGACTCATTCAGACCTGCAGGCACAGGGAACCCCACCATAACATCTTTAACGGCATCAGAGAGACCTTCTCTGAAAGTTGCCGCCAAGGCGCACTCATTCCACTGAGTAAGCACAGACCATTTACGGAATTTTTGGCAGAAAACTTCAGCTTCGTCTTGCCCCTGAGATAGTGCCATCAAAGTTTTTTCTGCCTGAAGTTCCAAATGAGGTTCCTCATAAAGCAAGCCCAAGGCCAGAAAAAACGCATCCACATCGCGTAACGCAGGATCCCCTGCTGGCAATGAGAAGGCCCAATCTTGAGGGTCACCCCTGAGCAAGGAAATCACAATCCTAACCTGCTGAGCAGGGTCTCCAGCTGAACGAGACTTCAGGGACAAATAAAGCTTACAATTATTTCGGAAATTCTGGAAGCTAGCTCTATTCCCTGTGAAGAACTCCGGCAAAGGAATTCTCGGCTCAGATACCGGAGCATGTACCACAAAATCTTGTAAATCTTGTACTTTCGTGATGAGATTATTCAAACCCGCAGTTACACTCTGGAGATCCATTATTGTCAGGTGCACACAGAGCCATACAGAGATTAGGAGGAGAGAGAGAAAAAAGACTGCAGCAAGGCAGACTGGAGGAAAAAAAAAAAAAAATTCCAGCAGACTTCTTATAACTCTCCTTTCTCAACCTGGGTCTTTAACACTTTACTGGCCGGTCAAACTGTCATGATCTCTGCAGGCAGAGATCATAGCAAGCCTATAGAGAGACAAGCTCTCGGAAGATGGAACTATACTGACCATGAACTAAGCCTGCCGCGCAACTAGAAATAGCCAGGTAGCATTTCCTATTAATCGCTAGATGCCCAGCTCTGGCCTAAGACCTAAATAGCTAGCAGAGGGAAATATAAGACCTGGCTCACCTCTAGAGAAATATTCCAAAGAAGACAGTAGCCCCCCACATATAATGACGGTGAGTTCAGATGAAACAACAAACGCAGCAGGAAAATAGTCTTAGCAAATTTGAGGTCCGCTTACTAGATAGCAGAAGACAGATAGTATACTTTCATGGTCAGCAGAAAAACACTAACAAAACACCATCCAGAGATTACCTTAAACTCTGGCATTAACTCATAACGCCAGAGTAGCAATCCCTGATCAACGAGAGCTTTCCAGACACAGTAACAAAACTTCAGCTGTGAACTGGAACAAATAGGCAAAACAAAACATGGACAAAAGTCCAACTTATCTAGTAGTTGTCTAGAAGCAGGAACAAGCACTGAGAAGCATCAGATAACATTGTTGACCGGCAAGAAACCACCAGAGAAATGAGCTTAAATAGCGACACCCACTACTGATGGAACCAGGTGAAACAGGAAAGAGGATGACAAGTGCAATTCCACAAGCGGCCACCGGGGGAGCCCAGAATCCAAATTCACAACAGGCTTCCTCCCAGGATCGCCATGGAAGAACCTCTGGCACTGTTGTCCAGAGACCCACTGTAATTCCACCCGCAGCACCACTTTCCCAGTCATCCTCACACTCCCAGCCCAGTCTACAGCCATCGGTAGTACAGGCATGGGAGAAAAGGCGGCCTTTCTCGGCAAACCACCCATGAGCACAGGCTCTGACTGCAGGCATTGCCAAACTTCTGTCACTGGAAATGCTGTCATTCAGGCTGGTGGAGACTGACAGCTTCCGTGACTTGATGTCATTGGCAGTCCCACAGTACAATGTGCCCAGCCGCTTTTATTTCAGCAGGCAAGCTGTCCCTGCCCTGCACAAGCATGTGGAGGGACACATAAAACACGCGCTACTGAATGCCGTCAGTAGCAAGGTCCACCTCACCACCGATGCGTGGACCAGTCAACATGGACAGGGGCGATACCTTTCCCTCACTGCCCATTGGGTTAATGTTGTTGAGCCGGGTACAGACCGTGCGAGTGGCGCAGGACGTGTCCTGCCCACTCCAAGGATTGCAGGAATCCAGTCTGTACGCATTGACTCCTCCTCTTACACAAGTTCCTCAGAATCGTCGCTGCAGGAGCTGTCACAGTCCACCTCCACATGGACCCGTGAACGTTTACCTGTTACGACCGACATGAGCACAGCCGTGGCCAAATGTCAAATTAATTTCTTTGGGGAATCGAAGCCACACAGCGCAGGAGCTCTGGAATGCCATCAAGCAGGAGAGCGATGTGTGGTTTGTGCCAGCGAATCTCCAGCCAGGCATGGTAGTGTGTGATAATGGCCGAAATCTGGTGGCAGCTCTGGGCCTCGGCAACCTCACTCACATCCCATGTCTGGCACATGTGCTCAACTTGGTCGTGCAGAGTTTTTTGAGGGACTATCCAGATCTTGATGCACTGCTGCACAAGGTCCGCCTAGAGTGTGCTCACTTGCGGCGTTCCAGCACGGCAAAATCACGCATTGCGGCTCTGCAGCGCCGATTCCGCCTTCCGGAACATCGCATCATATGTGACCTACCTACCAGGTGGAATTCCACGTTACATATGTTGGAGCAGTTGTGTGAGCAGCAGCAAGCAGTAATGAGTACCAGCTGCATCAGGCGCAAAGAAGTCGCACTCCGCTCCGTTCAGACTTCACAACCACAGAGAGGGCCACTATGAAGGACGTCTACCAGGTTTTGTGTCCCTTCGATTATTCCACGCGGATGGCGAGTGCAGATGATGCGCAAGTCAGCATGACTGTCCCCCTTATCTGCCTGCTTGAAAAATCACTGCAAACGCTAAGGGATGATATTGTGGAAGAGGTGGAGGATGAGGATTCACCATTTCCATCATCTTCTGGACAGTCAGCGCCACGTGGTTCCTCACAAACGCGTAGGCAGGGGACATTTTGTGAGGAGGATGAGGAGGAGTCAATGGAGGAGGAAGACATCCGTCTAGAGGAGGGAGTTACACAATTGTCCTGTAGTCAGTGTGTACAGCGAGGGTGGGGTGATGACGATCGGGCAGAGATCACGCCTCAAGCAGGGGACAGCATTTCTTGGCCAGTTGGCAGTCTGCAGCACATGGTTGATTACATGCTGCAGTGCCTGAGAAACAACGGCCGCATCACCCACATTCTCAACATGTCTGATTATTGGGTGTTCACCCTCCTCGATCCTCGCTACCGGGACAACGTAGAAAGCCTCATCACACCGTTGAACCGGGAGCGTAAAATGCGGGAGTACCAAGACACACTGGTGAATTCCATCATCTTCTCCAGTCCAACTGAGAGAAGTGCTGCTAGTGCTTTACAAAGCAGCTCAGTGCGTCCAGGCAGTGGAGGAGGCTCTGCACAAAGAGGGAGCAGAAGCAGTGCCTCTGCCCAAGGCAAGACCAGTATGGCCCAACTGTGGCACAGTTTTCTGTGCCCGCCACAAATGTCTACACCATCACAGACGGCTCCAGTCAGCAGGAGGCAACGGTTCCGTCAGATGGTGACAGACTACATGTCTTGCCCTCTTGCTGTACTCCCAGACGGCTCTTCCCCCTTCAAGTTTTGGGTCTCTAAGCTGGATACATGGCCAGAGCTAAGCCAGTATGCATTGGAGGTGCTGGCTTGCCCTGCGGCTAGTGTATCATCGGAACGCGTCTTTAGTGCTGCAGGTGGTGTACTAACAGACAGTCGCATGCGACTATCTTCCGATAAAGTTGACCGGCTTACTTTCCTGAAGATGAACCAGGCCTGGATCTCGCAGGAATTTGCCACTCCTGTTCCTGATTACATAATTGGGTGACTGTCTACAGTATCCAGGTCTCCTGTTGTGTTCATCTTTCTACCACCTGAACTGTGGGCTCCAACACCGCCAGTTGAGGCTCAGAAGTGCCGTCTGCACAGTCAAAACATACGACCCAGTGTTATTGGGTGTCAGTAACGTCAGCTGATCCCCAGCTGTATAGCCGGCAATGTGTCCTGCGACTGCCACGCTGACACAACAACTGAAATGTAAGGGAACCTGTCCCCCCCCCCCAGGCATTTGTTACTGAAATAGCCGTGCAGTTATGCTGCACAAGGAAAAGGTAACTATTTTTGTTTAGCTCCTTGCACACGCAGAACTTAACACTTTTAAAGTGTGTCCACTGATACCGTAAAACCATCCCAGAGGTGGGACTTTCCTTTGTAATGTGACGCAGCACACCCGTCATTCCTACCCCCTTGGCGCCTTGCGCCGCCTCCTCCGCGTTGTTTAATTCTGTCCCGGAGCCAGCGCTGTTATGTTATCCCTTGGCCAGGCACACTTTGCAGTGCCCGTCTTCTGACATCATTTGGTGTCAGGCTGGCTGCGCCTGTGCAGCCGCGCCGGACGAGTTCCCGCCTCGCAGTGTGTTCTGATTTAATCACACTGCGGGCCTGGGATCCATGGGCATGCGCAGTGCATATCTTCACCTCCGCCTCTCACTCATCTCCCTTCGCTTTCTTCAGACTGTGCGTGGTCAGCTGATCCCTAATAGCATGCCACGGCCGTGACACCGCACAGTCTGAAGAAGCCACGGATCCCAGGCCCGCGGTGGGATTACATTAGATGACACTGCGAGGTGGGATCTCGGCCAGCGCGGCCGCACAGGCGCAGCCAGCCTGACGCAAAATGATGTCAGAAGACGGGCACTGTGTGTGCTGCAATACCTCCTCTCTGCTCCTCCTACTGTCCCTGGGCTCTAACACCGCCAGTTGGTGCCTGGAAGTGCTGTCCGCACAGTCAACAGTCACTCCTCTGTTATTGGGGTTCAGTAACGTCAGCTGCTCCCCTGCTGTGTGTGCTGCAATACCTCCTATCTGCTCCTCCTGCTGTCTCTGGGCTCTATCACCGCCAGTTGGTGCCTGGAAGTGCTGTCCGCACAGTCAACAGTCGCTCCTCTGTTATTGGGGTTCAGTAACGTCAGCTGCTCCCCTGCTGTGTGTGCTGCAATACCTCCTATCTGCTCCTCCTGCTGTCCCTGGGCTCTAACACCGCCAGTTGGTGCCTGGAAGTGCTGTCCGCATAATCAACAGTCGCTCCTCTGTTATTGGGGTTCAGTAACATCAGCTGCTCCCCTGCTGTGTGTGCTGCAATACCTCCTATCTGCTCCTCCTGCTGTCCCTGGGCTCCAACACCGCTAGTTGGTGCCTGGAAGTGCTGTCCGCACAGTCAACAGTCCCTCCTCTGTTATTGGGGTTCAGTAACGTCAGCTGCTCCCCTGCTGTGTGTGCTGCAATACCTCCTATCTGCTCCTCCTGCTGTCCCTGGGCTCTAACACCACCAGTTGGTGCCTGGAAGTGCTGTCCGCACAGTCAACAGTCACTCCTCTGTTATTGGGGTTCAGTAACGTCAGCTGCTCCCCTGCTGTGTGTGCTGCAATACCTCCTATCTGCTCCTCCTGCTGTCCCTGGGCTCCAACACCGCTAGCTGGTGCCTGGAAGTGCTGTCCGCACAGTTAACACTTGCTGCCGTGTTATTGGGGTTCAGTAACGTCAGCTGCTCCCCTGCTGTGTGTGCTGCAATACCTCCTATCTGCTCCTCCTGCTGTCCCTGGGCTCTAACACTGCCAGTTGGTGCCTGGAAGTGCTGGATGCACAGTTAACACTTGCTGCCGTGTTATTGGGGTTCAGTAACGTCAGCTGCTCCCCTGCTGTGTATCCGGCAACGTGTCATGCGACTGCCACGCTGGCACAACTAACAGACATTTACATGCCTCCAGTGCAGGCTTCGGCCTACACTCTGCTCCTCCGGCTGTCCCTGGGCTCCAAAACTGCTGGTTGCTGCCCGGAAGTGCTGTTTGCACAGAGCCAAACACCTCGCCAATGTGATAGTGGGGTTCAGTAACGTCAGCTGCTCCCCTGCTGTGTATCCGGTAACGTGTCATGCGACCGCCACGCTGGCACAACTCCAATTTAAGGGAACCTGTCCACCCCCACCCCCCCAGGCGTTTGTTACTGAAAGAGCCACCTTGTGCAGCAGTAATGCTGCAGAAGGAAAAGGTGGCTCTTTTAATTATGCTCCTTTCAAAGGCTGAACTACACACTTATGAAATGTGTCTCCTCACACCGTTTAACCATCCCGGAGGTGGGACTTTCCTTTGTAATGTGACGCAGCCCAGCCGTCATTCCTACCCCCTTGGCGCCGTGCGCCGCCTCCTCAGCGTTGTTTGATTCTGTCTCTGAGCCTGCGCTGTTATGTTCTCCCTTGGCCAGGCACACTTAGCGCTGCCCGCCTTCTGACATCATTTGGTGTCAGGCTGGCTGCGCCTGTGCAGCCGCGCCCTGGACGAGATAGCGCCTCGCAGTGTCTTCTGATTTAATCACACTGCGGGCCTGGGATCCATGGGCATGCGCAGTGCATATCTTCACCTCCGCCTCTCACTCATCTCCCTTCGTCTTCTTCAGACTGTGCACCGTCAGCTGATCCCTAATAGCATGCCACGGCCGTGACACCGCACAGTCTGAAGAAGCCGGAGGGAGGGGAGTGAGAGGCGAGGATATGCACTGCGCATGGCCACGGATCCCAGGCCTGCGGTGGGATTACATTAGACGACACTGCGAGGCGGGATCTCAGCCAGCGCGGCCACACAGGCGCAGCCAGCCTGATGCAAATTGATGTCAGAAAATGCGCAGCGCTAAATGTGCCTGGCCAAGGGATAACATAACAGCGCAGGCTCAGTGACAGAATCAAACAATGCTGAGGAGGCAGTGCACGGTGCCAAGGGGGTAGGAATGACGGCTGGGCTGCGTCACATTACAAAGGAAAGTCCCACCTCCGGGACGGATTAACGGTGTGAGGGGACACATTTCATAAGTGTCTAGTTCAGCCTTTGAAATGAGCATAATTAAAAGAGCCACCTTTTCCTTTTGCATTACATTAGTGCTGTACAAGATGGCTCTTTCAGCAACAAACGCCTGGGGTGGGGGTTAAAGTTTCCCTTTCAACTTGCTCCAGTGCAGGCTTCGGCCTACAGTCTGCTCCTCCTGCTGACCCCGGGCTCTAACACCGCCAGTTGGCGCCCGGAAGTGCTAGCTGCACAGAGAAAAACACCAGCCAATGTGTCAGTGGGGTTCAGCAACGCCAGCTGTTCCCCTGCTGTGTAGCCGGCATAGTGTCCTGCAAACGCCACGCAGACACAACAGACCTAAAACTGCCTCCAGTGCAGGCTTCGGCCTACACCCTGCTCCCTCTCCTCTTGCTGTCCCTGGGCTCTAACACCGCCAGTTGGTGCCTGGAAGTGCTGGATGCACAGTTAACACTTGCTGCCGTGTTATTGGGGTTCAGTAACGTCAGCTGCTCCCCTGCTGTGTGTGCTGCAATACCTCCTATCTGCTCCTCCTGCTGTCCCTGGGCTCTAACACCGCTAGTTGGTGCCTGGAAGTGCTGTCCGCACAGTCAACAGTCGCTCCTCTGTTATTGGGGTTCAGTAACGTCAGCTGCTCCCCTGCTGTGTGTGCTGCAATACCTCCTATCTGCTCCTCCTGCTGACCCTGGGCTCTAACACCGCCAGTTGGTGCCCGGAAGTGCTAGCTGCACAGAGAAAAACACCAGCCAATGTGTCAGTGTGGTTCAGCAACGCCAGCTGTTCCCCTGCTGTGTAGCCGGCCTCATGTCCTGCAAACGCCATGCAGACACAAGTACTGAAATTGAAGGGAACCTGTCCCCCCCCCCAGGCGTTTGCATGTATAACAGCCACCTTGTACAGCAGTAATGCTGCATTTGTACAAGGTGGCTCATAAACTTATTCTCCTTGCACACGTGGAACTGAACATGTCTAAAATGTGTCCCCTGAGACCATTAAAATGTCCCTTGGGTGTGACTTTCCTTTGTAATGACACGCAGCAAGCCCGTTGGTAGCGCTGTCTCTTTTCACATGATTGTTTGGCTGGCTGCGTCTCTGCGGCAGCCCTGCCCGACACAACGCCCCTCGGTGTCTAATTTCTTTAGACTGCGAGGGTGTGATTGATGGGCATGACCAGTGCCTATCTTCGCCTGGCACTTATCTCCTTCCGCCTTCTTCACACTGTGCGGCCTCATGGCCGTGGCATGCCATAAGGGATCAGCTGGCGCCGCACAGTCTGAAGCAGGTGTAAGGACCCGAGTGAGAGGCGAACATATGTACTGCGCAAGGCCATGAATCCCAGCCCCGCAGTGTGAATTACTGAAAAGACACTGCGGGGCTGGGATTCATGGGCATCGCGAACCGCACCGGCTGACATTAAATGAAGTCAGAAGACGGGCAGCGGTAACAGCGCAAGGCCAAGGGATAACACGACAGCGCAGACTCCTGTACAGCAAATAACGATGCTCAGGAGGCCGCGCCCAGCACCAAGGTGGGATTCTTGACAGCTGTGCTGCATCTCATTAAGAAGGAAACTCCCGCCTACAAGACAGTTTTGACTGTATAAGGGGCTAAATGTTAAACCTGTTTCATCCAGCGTGTGCAAGATTCAAAACTTAAAGAACAACCTTTCACTTGTGCAGCATTACAGCTGCACAAGGTGTGGCTCTTCCAGTTTGTAACACCTGAGGGGGGGTTAAAGGTTACCTTTAAAATTGGTTCAATTAGGCTTCGGCCTACACTCTGCTCCCTCTCCTCCTGCTGACCCTGGGCTCTAACAACGCCAGTTGGCACCCGGAAGTGCTGGCTGCACAGAGAAAAACACCCGCCAATGTGTCAGTGGGGTTCAGCACCACCAGCTGTTTTCCTGCTATGTAGCTGGCAACGTGTCCTGCAAAAGCCACGCGGACACAAAGCTGCCACCAGTGCAGGCTTCGGCCTACACTCTGCTCCCTCTCCTCCTGCTGACCCTGGGCTCTAACAATGCCAGTTGGCGCCCGGAAGTGCTGGCTGCACAGAGAAAAACACCCGCCAATGTGTCAGTGGGGTTCAGCACCGCCAGCTGTTCCCCTGCTGTGTAGCTGGCAACGTGTCCTGAAAAAGCCACACGTACACAAAGCTGCCGCCAGTGCAGGCTTCGGCCTACACTCTGCTACCTCTCCTCCTGCTGACCCTGGGCTCTAACAACGCCAGTTGGCGCCCGGAAGTGCAGGCTGCACAGAGAAAAACACCCGCCAATGTGTCAGTGGGGTTCAGCACCGCCAGCTGTTCCCCTGCTGTGTAGCTGGCAACGTGTCCTGCAAAAGCCACGCAGACACAAGAACTGAAATTGAAGGGAACCTGCCCCCCCCCACAGCGTTGGCATGTATAACAGCCACCTTGTGCAGCAGTAATGCTGCATTTGTACAAGGTGGCTCATTAAGTTACTCTCCTTGCACACGCCGAACGCAACACGTCTAAAATGTGTCTCCTGAGACCATTAAACCATCCCTGAGGTGTGACTTTCCTTTGTAATGACACGCTGCACCCCCCTTGGTAGCGCTGCCCGTCTTCTGACATCATTGTCTGGCTGGCTGCGCCTCTGCGGCCACCCTGCCCGACACAACGCCCCTCGGTGTCTTATTTATTATGACTGCGAGGGTGTGATTGACGGGCATGAGCAGTGCCTATCTTCGCCTGTCACTCATCTCATTCCGCCTTCTTCAGACTGTACGGCTTCATGGCCTTGGCATGCGATAAGGGAGCAGCTGACGCTGCACAGTCTGTAGCAGGTGTAAGGACACGAGTGAGAGGCTAACATATTGACTGCGCAAGGCCATGAATCCCAGCCCCGCAGTGTGAATTACTGAAAAGACACTGCGGGGCTGGGATTCATGGGCATCGCGAACCGCACCGGCTGACATTAAATGAAGTCAGAAGACGGGCAGCGGTAACAGCGCAAGGCCAAGGGATAACACGACAGCGCAGACTCCTGTACAGCAAATAACGATGCTCAGGAGGCCGCGCCCAGCACCAAGGTGGGATTCTTGACAGCTGTGCTGCGTCTCATTAAGAAGGAAACTCCCGCCTACAAGACAGTTTTGACTGTATAAGGGGCTAAATGTTAAACCTGTTTCATCCAGCGTGTGCAAGATTCAAAACTTAAAGAGCAACCTTTCACTTGTGCAGCATTACAGCTGCACAAGGTGTGGCTCTTCCAGTTTGTAACACCTGAGGGGGGGTTAAAGGTTACCTTTAAAATTGGTTCAATTAGGCTTCGGCCTACACTCTGCTCCCTCTCCTCCTGCTGACCCTGGGCTCTAACAACGCCAGTTGGCGCCCCGAAGTGCTGGCTGCACAGAGAAAAACACCCGCCAATGTGTCAGTGGGGTTCAGCACCGCCAGCTGTTCCACTGCTGTGTAGCCGGCATCGTGTCCTGCAAACGCCACGCAGACACAACAGACCTCCAAATGGCTCCAGTGCAGGCTTCGGCCTACACTCTTCTCCCCCTGCTGACCCTTTGCTCAAACACCACTAGTTGGGGCTCTAGGAAGACAAGCTTGAATAGTTCCCCATCCTGGTTCCAGTACCGTCAGCTGGTTCCGGGTAGAGCCTTTGGCTTAGGTGCCTCCCTCTGGGTATCCGAGTTCCACCAACATCAGGTGGTCCTTGGTAGTGCTTTCAGGCACGGGTACCTCCTGCTTAGTAACTGGGTTCCAGTAACGTCAGCTGGTCCTCGGTAGTTCCATTGGCTCTTGGACCTTCGGTTACCCATCCGGGTTCCAGTACCGTCAGCTGGTTCTCGGCAGTGTCTTTTGCTCTTGTACCTTCTGCTCCCCATCCTGGTTCCAGTACCGTCAGCTGGTTCCGGGCAGAGCCTTTGGTTTAAGTGCCTCCCTCTGGGTATCCGAGTTCCACCAACATCAGGTGGTCCTTGGTAGTGCTTTCAGGCACGGGTACCTCCTGCTTAGTAACCGGGTTCCAGTAACGTCAGCTGGTCCATGGTAGTTCCATTGGCTCTTGGACCTTCGGCTACCCATCCGGGTTCCAGTACCGTCAGCTGGTTCTCGGCAGTGTCTTTTGCTCTTGTACCTTCTGCTCCCCATCCTGGTTCCAGTACCGTCAGCTTGTTCCGGGCAGAGCCTTTGGCTTAGGTGCCTCCCTCTGGGTATCCGAGTTCCACCAATGTCAGGTGGTCCTTGGTAGTGCTTTCAGGCACGGGTACCTCCTGCTTAGTAACTGGGTTCCAGTAACGTCAGCTGGTCCTCGGTAGTTCCATTGGCTCTTGGACCTTCGGGTAGTCATCCGAGTTCCAGTTCCATCAGCTGTTTCTCGGCATTTTCTCAGCCTTCTTGTACCTTCTGCTACATTTCCAAGTTCAAGACCCTAAAGACGATGACCCGGAAGACCACCCCTAAGATGACGACGACACCAGAGACGACAACCACTGAGATGACGACGACCCTGGAGACGATGACCCTGAAGACCACCCCGATGACGACGACCCCGTAGACGACGACCCTGGAGACGACGACGACATGGGAGACCGAGAAGCAGAAGAACAAGAGGCTGCAGAACAAAGAGCAGAAGAACATTAAGCATAACACTAAATATCAGAGCAAAAGATATTATCTAAATTATAAGCAGAAGAAGACTAAGCAGTGTATGGGGGTGAGTCCGTTCCTCCTCGTGGTGCCCCTGGATAAAGCCTGATGCTGCAGGCCAAACTGAACGCGGACAAATCTAACTCTTTTGTGACAGGCAGAACGGAAGGTGTAATCTTCAAACTTTTATAGATAATAACTACGGGAATGCCTGTCACAAATAAGAATATGATGAAGAACTTGAATATGAAGAAGAATAATAGTTAAATAAAAAGAATATGAACAATGTAACAAAAAAAAATTATAGGTAGAAGATGAAGAAGAAGATGAATAAGGTGAAGAAGAACTTGATGTCAAAGATGCTGATGATGATGAAGAAGAAAGTGTGGGAGAAGTAAAAAAGAGGGTGAAGGGCGTGGAAGTAGTGAAACATCAATATCTGACAAAATAAAAAAAATCTTAACATAGTCAATATCTTTGTAACTCCGAACGTCTTAAAAAATTTTTAAAATTTCTGCTATTCTATTTGATTGGGCTAAACCTCTATGCCTTTAATGTCTCTGCCACGTCCCCCAATACATCCTACATTATTATTAGTTGTTTTCCTTCATGTAGAATGAACCTACAAGGAAAGAAAGGGTTTATTTTAATTCCGATATTTTCGTTCCATTGACTTGCATTGGTATCGGGTATCGGTATCGGCGAGATCCGATATTTTGCCGGTATCGGCCGATACTTTCCAAAACCGATACTTTCCGATATCGGAAGGTATCGCTCAACACTAATGATGACCTATCCTTCATGACCTCTAATGTCATTATGTTTTAAACGATGTAGCAAATCGATTGGTATTTGTTTAATACCATAAAAATGTTGCAACTATGCTGAGGGTTTGGATGATATCTTTCACATTATGTAATTTGTAAACAGAGTCAGAATAGGCGGCTTCACAGGAGCGCCAAGCTGGTGATGGAAGTTTTTTAGTGCAGATAGCACGCTGCAGCTCCGGCCGAATGCCTCAGAAGAGGATAAGACTGGATGAAGTACAAATGGACCGGTTATATGGAGCGCAAGCGATCAATTTTACAAGAATATGTTATAAAATTGGATTCCTACATAAAGGACTCCTCCCATTTGATTGATCATCTCTTAGCATTATTATTATTATTTATTGTTATAGCACCATTTATTCCATGGCGCTTTACATGTGAGGAGGGGTATACATAATAAAAACAAGTACAATAATCTTAAACAATACAAGTCATAACTGGTACAGGAGGAGAGAGGACCCTGCCCGCGAAGGCTCACAATCTACAAGGGATGGGTGAGAATACAGTAGGTCAGGATAGAGCTGGTCATGCAGCGGTTTGGTTGATCGGTGGTTACTGCAGGTTGTAGGCTTGTCAGAAGAGGTGGGTCTTCAGGCTCTTTTTGAAGGTTTCGATGGTAGGCGAGAGTCTGATGTGTTGTGGTAGAGGGTTCCAGAGTAGGGGTGATACGCGAGAGAAATCTTGTATACGATTGTGGGAAGAGGAGATAAGAGGGGAGAAGAGAAGGAGATCTTGTGAGGATCGGAGGCTGCGTGTAGGTAAGTACCGGGAGACGAGGTCACAGATGTATGGAGGAGACAGGTTGTGGATGGCTTTGTACGTCATGGTTAGGGTTTTGTAGTGGAGTCTCTGGGCAATGGGGAGCCAGTGAAGGGATTGACAGAGGGGAGAGGCCAGGGAATAGCGGGGGGGCAGGTGGATTAGTTGGGCAGCAGAGTTTAGAATAGATTGGAGGGGTGCAAGAGTGTTAGAGGGGAGGCCACAGAGCAGGAGGTTGCAGTAGTCAAGGCGAGAGATGATGAGGGCATGGACTAGGGTTTTTGCAGATTCTTGGTTGAGGAATGTAACATTACCCAACATAGTGAATTGCTTCCTGATGACCATGGATGTTCAGGCCAAATATTCCCCATAATCGGGGTCGCGAAGCGGTGTCTCGATTTTTTGCAACTGATGAGCAACTACCTCCCTTACAAATGGAGTTTTTAAAAAAAAGCCATAATGTTTGTTCTTGAGAATAATGTCTTTTCTTTTGAAGGGGCTTTTTACCGCCAGGTGAGGGCTGCGCGATGGGACGAGATTTGCCCCCAGTTATGCTAATTTGTTTATGGGGGCATTCGAGTCTGTCTTCATCGCGCAGTCCCCACTGGCGTTAGGTAAAATTGCTATGTACCGTTGCTTCACTGACAACCTCCTCATCATCTGGACTGGGTCTAAACGGGAAGCACTTGATTTTGCTCAATCCCTTAATTCTAATTCCTGGGGACTCAAATTCACAGTTAATATATCCAATACAATGATCCAATTTTTGGATTTATTGGTGCACGCCGATCCATCTGGTCGGTTTTCAACCTCCACGCACTTCAAAAAGGTGGATGTAAATAGCTACCTCGGCTTCACCAGTGGCCATCTCCCTAAGTGGATCTCAAACATCCCTTATGGGCAATATTGGAGGATCAGAAAGAACTGTACGGAGGACACCAATTTCTTTAAGGAGGCTGAGATTCTAAAAGATCGTTTCAGGAGTAAGGGCTACCCTAAGATGTTGGTTGGTGATGCCTTCACCAGGGCTAGAGCATTCACACAAAGGAAGTGCATTGAGAAAATAAAATCTAGGGAGAACAGGCCAAGTAAATCTTCAGATTTATTGAACTGGAGTCTTATCACTACTTTTAACCAATCCCATGTCACCATACGTAATCTTGTTAAAAAATACTGGTTTATCCTGAAAGGGACCCAAACTATCTACACACATACCTGCACAACCCAGAACGATTTTTCGGAACTCTTAAGGTACCTTCACACTCAGCAACTTTACAACGAGAACGACAACGATCCGTGATGTTGCAGCGTCCTGGTTAGCGATCTCGTTGTGTTTGACACACAGCAGCGATCTGGATCCCGCTGTGATATCGCTGGTCGGAGCTAGAAGTCCAGAACTTTATTTGTTCGTCAGGTCGGCGTGTATCGTCGTGTTTGACAGCAAAAGCAACGATGCCAGCAATGTTTTACATGGAGCTAACAACCTGTGAGAACGATAAGTGAGTCACCGTTACGTCACAGGATTGCTCCTGCATCGTTGTGGAGCTGCTGTGTTTGACGTCTCTACAGCGACCTAAACAGCGACGCTGCAGCGATCGGCTCGTTGTCTATATCGCTGCAGCATCGCTAAGTGTGACGGTACCTTTAGGAATCTTGTTGCCCCTAGCAACACAACTCAAGTCCTCACTTCTCTCTACAACCAGGATAAATTCCAATCTGGGTTGTTTTGCATGTGGGACCTCTAAGTGCTTATGCTGTGTCTCTATATTGAATGGGGTGCGTGAATTTAAATCCCGTACCACAGGCACCAGCTTTAAAATTAACTGCCGCGTAAATTGCCAATTTTGTTACATTATTTATTTAATTCATTGTGGTTGTGGTTTGCAATACATCGGTCGGATGATACAGACGATGCATGCTGGGCTCAATAAGCACCGCAATAATATCCAGAATGGGTTCATGTTACATAGTCTTTCCAAACACTTTTCTCTAGTGCACCAAAAGAATTTGAATTCATTAAAACTTATTGTCATTGACCAGATTCCAGAGGATTTGCCTGATTGATACAATAATTTAATAAGAAGGGAGAGTTTGGGGATTTTCAAAGTCAGCATGCTGGCCCCTGAGGGGTTAAACCTCACAATTGAGAAGGTCACATAATATGTGTACGTATATGTACGTTGTTATAATTTTTTGTGTACATAAATTTTCTTGTGTACATTATTTTAATTGTCTAAATTGTTTTTAGATTGATTTTATCTTTATACTAGTGCAGCTATGTATATGTATGTGTGTGTTGTGTTTTTTTTGTTAGTGCAGCTATCATTTGCATTTTTAATTATGTGGGTGTTCTTAGAAATTGCTTTTTAATTTTCATTTGCTGTTCTTCCTTTATATACCTCCCCTGTCCTACTCTATGTATAACTGCCACCTGAAGAAGACGGAACTATTCCATTGAAACGCGTTGTGGAAATATTAAATGAAGACTTTTTAATACCAGCTGAACTGTGTCGCTTGCGCTCTATATGACCGGTCGATTTTTACTTCATTACATTATGTAATTTGGAACAGAGGGCTCTAAGAAATGGTAGCAAGTAAGAAGAGTGTTTTTCTTTTAAATCTTTTAGTGGCATCAAGTGGAACGCCTTCCAGGGTCGTGGGGTACTCGGTACCAGGTCCGGTACTTAAAGGGGGATGTCACGGTGGCAGCGACCCGGTCCGTGGCCCTGGGCGCCCATGTTAGAGGAAAAGTCTTAAAGGGCTTTTGAATAAAGCTTGTGTTTGTGATGCCACCTGTGGTATTCAGTCAGTGGGGACCGACGCTGCTTAAAGGGGTCCTCTGGGGTGATGTTATGGCAGCTAAGATGGTATAACTTCCCACAGGTGAAGTTGGGTCCCCAGGGTTCCCGCTGTATAGATGAAGATGGTGGGTGGTGCGGTAAGAAACAAACGACACAGGTTGCAGTCTCTTTACCTGGTTACTAAAGGCTTCAGGCAACCGCAGTCCAGGGCACCAGATCACAGGTACAGGCAGGGTCTTGCCGTCTTAGAAGCAAGTTCAGAGTTCCCTTTATCAGGTGGAGTTAGAAGCTTTCCTACCAGCGCTTTGGTGTAGTCCCTTGTTGCCTGTGGCTTCTATCAAGGTCCCCACAGTTCTCTCTGTCCTCAATAAAGGTGGGACACTAACCCATATGACAGGTGGCTCGAGCCTTTTTACAGGGTCTCTATCATGACCCAGACTCTAAGCGCCACTGTGTCTCCTGGGTATTAGGGCAGACAGGTGACATGCTATCCAGCTGCCCTGCCGGCTTCTGCTGTGCCTCCTAGAGTCCCACACAACCTCAGTCTTCCGGCTACTGGAATCTGCGCTCTGCAGGGAGGTAGCCCAACCGCAGCTGTTCTCCCCAGTTGTCACTCTCCTGTGCTTCGATCTCCTGCACGCTCACTACAAATCTGTTCATCTTTCTGTATTCTCCTTTTCCTTCAGGAGCTGCAGGACCCTCGTGGCTGCATGGCCCTTCTCTCATATGTCCTGCTTCAGACTGTTCCAGTCTGCTGTCTGGCACTCACTGACTTTCCCTCTAGACCAGAATGTATATATAGGGAAGTTCCCCTTGAACCGGGTTTAGAGCTCCCCCTTCTGGCCTGGAGTGTAAACATGTATGTTTGTGGTTACCTAATAGAAGAGATCTTCGCTTGCTTCCAAGCGTGACATCACTCTCCCCGTAAGGAAAGCAATGCCACTGTAACAACCAGGACCCTGGGGTGTTACACAAGCCGTACAATATACTATAAACCCATCTAGTTATTTCACCATTGTCTGGGTATCTATTGCTCATACTTACTGCCTCTGTTATATCATATACCAAATGTCATGTAGTGACTAGGGATGATGGGCCTACCTGGTCCCTCAAACTAGGAAGCACCCTCATCTATCCCTGTCCCCTGGATTACACCGGAAGCTGGAGATGCTGGGGTCCCCTACCTTGCTATGCTTCTATCTTAAACCTGATGGGAGTATTCATCAGCAGACACCAGTGCTATAAATAAATACATTTTAAAAATTATGTGGGGTCTCTTCTATTTTTGATAATCAGTGTAGGCAAAACTGACAGCTGAGGGCTGCAACCTTCAGTTGTGAGCTTTATCATGTCTGGTTATCAAAAATAGAGGGGTCCCACACAGTTTTTTTTAAATTATTTCAATAAATAAAGCTGCGTGAGGTCTCCATCATTTTTGACAATCAGCCAAACTATAGCAAACAGCTGAGAGCTGATATTCTCAGACTGGTAAGGGGAATGGATATTGATCCCCCGAGACTTAAAATAGCAGCCCACAACTGCCCCAGAAAATTTGCATCTATTAGTTGAGCCAATTCTGACTCTTTGCCCTGCTTTTCAAACTTG
Source organism: Ranitomeya variabilis (assembly GCF_051348905.1). Classification (NCBI taxonomy): domain Eukaryota; kingdom Metazoa; phylum Chordata; class Amphibia; order Anura; family Dendrobatidae; genus Ranitomeya; species Ranitomeya variabilis. The sequence goes on along the minus strand of NC_135235.1, from coordinate 383,503,229 downwards.
CCCTGATGAGGTGGCAATTGAGGTAATGGTTGTGGTGTTAACGTTAGCTGTTTTATGATTTTTTTGTGATCATTGGGATAAGTGAAATGGTTATCTTGCCTATCTCTACACAGTATTTAAATACAGAAGTAACAAACGGAAGGCAGCACTCCAAAAAGTAGTTTCAAAATAAGGTGGACTTTATTAGGCCATGTGGGCCTAATAAAGTCCACCTTATTTTGAAACTACTTTTTGGAGTGCTGCCTTCCGTTTTTTACTACTATATGTTGGCAAGTATGGATTGATTGCTGGGAGACTTTGCACCCATTTAACTTTTAGTGCTGTTCCATTTTTTCTAACTATATTTAAATACAGTGATAACATTGTACACTTGAACAAACCACTGATTCCTGAAAGTTTGTTATGCTCTAATGTGGCGTTAGTGGATTTGTGGACCCACTGTGCCACAGGGCCGGGCCTTCCCAGGATCAGGCGAAGCTAAACGGCTAACTGGTATTCACTGGGGCTCCTGATGGTGGAGACAGACTGAGCTGCAAATAGCTGCCAGGTACCACTCCTGGGCAGAACCCAGTACTGCAGCTGCTTATCCCAGGTGTCAGCTATGTTGACACTGATGGATTAGGGCTAGGGCAATGTTCAGACACACCAGTGTAGGATACTAGAACAGGGAAACGGATCGGGGACAATGTGCAGCTCTACGGCCAGGGGATGAGGTTCATGCACTGGCTGCTCTGGGGCCAGGGATGAGGTTCAGGCACTGGCCACTTCGGGGCCAAGGGACGAGGTTCTTTCACTGGCCACACTGGGACCTTAGGACAAGGTTCAGGAACTGGTAGCTTGGGGGACCATCGGACGTTGTTTGGGCACTGACTGCCCCAGGACCAAGGGACAATGTTTAGGCACTGGCTGCTCCGAGACCAGGGGACGAGGTTCAGACACTGGCTGCTCTGTGACCAAGGGACAAGGTTCAGATACTGGCAGCTCCGGGACTGGGGGGATGAGGTCAGGCACTGGCCGCTCCAAGAGCAGGGGATGAGGTTCAGATGCTGGCTGCTCCAGGGCTGGGGGACGAGGTTCAGGCTCTGGTCGCACTGGGACCAGGGGACAAGATTCAGACACCAGCTGCTCCGGGACCAAGAGAACAAGTTCAGGCACTGGCCGCTCCCGGACCAAGAGACAAGTTTCATACACTGGCCTCTCTGGGACAAGCGGACGATGTTTAGGCTCGGGCTGTTCCAGGACCAGGGGATGAGGTTCAGGCACCGGCTGCTCTGGGAAGGGGATGAGATTCAGGCACTTGCCGCTATGGGCCAAGGAATGATGTTTAGGCACTGGCTGCCCCGGGACCAGGGGATGACCAAGGGACGAGGTTCATGCCATGGCTGCTGCGGGGCCAGGGGATGATGTTTAGGCCCTAGCTGCTCTGGGAGCAGGGTACGAGGTTCAGGCACTGGCTACTCTGGGACAAAGGGACTAGGTTCAGGCATTGGCCGCTCTTGGACCAGGGGATTACGGATACAGGACTGGCCGCTCTGGGACCAGGTATACAGGTTGAGGACAGTGGCCGTGCCAGAACTAAGGGACCTCACAACTAATAGTACACCTTACTAACTAATGACTCCCTAGGGCTTGGCGCCTCCCTAGGGTAGTGGGAGTCTCTTATACAGGATACCTTCCAGCCATTGGCTGGGAGCCATTTTGCAGGTGTACTACTTATGCTAAATGCCTCTTAGCAACAAGCTGAGGGCATTAAATAAAATGAGCTCACTGCCCCTTTAAGAAAGGGGAAGCACATGCTAAGCGCACTGCCTGGACTACGGTGCGCATACAGGAAAGAGGAGCACATCTGGGACCACGCCGAAGGCCAAGGCAGTGAATAAGCTGGTATCCCTGCATGGATGGAGAATGGGACATTACCTTCTTTATGCCCCCTCTTCTTCAAGCCCACAAGGACTCTCTGCAGAAAAGTTGGAGGCCGACACCTCTTAATGGACTCCCACGACTTCTTTTCAGTACCACGACTCTGTCCACTACGTCCACTACACGAAAAGTGACTCCTCTCACCATCTTCATGACTAGGATAATTCTCTCCATCAATCCATCCTCAGCATAGGACGAAGTGGGCACAGTGCCAGGAATTGGGCATTGGGAAGTGTTTCTCAATTCGTTGAGATCAGCTACCACCATGGAGGATTCAAGGACCAACTGGAGTTTTTCCACCTGGTTGGTGGGTTGCAGAGACTTGGAAGATGCCATCGCCTTGATGTTCTCTTCACCAGACCTACTAAAGACTGAAGATACCTGCTTTGGGTCCATCTTCAGCCTGGTCTCCAAGATGACCCGTCCACGAAGTGGGGAGGTTCCTGGGGTATATCATTGGTACAATCATCAGGACTATGTGGAGACTTCACCTCTGCTTCCCTTTCTTTGGAGACACCAGCACACAGCGACTCAGCGACTAGCAGACCTAGTGGAGAAGATGGCGACACTGCTGGCTGACCTGGACATATGGGGATCAGACACCTCTTATGACTTGACTGTTCCCAACGAAGCACCACACGGATCTCCAGACTAGAACGGGCACCTGAGTTCTCAGGTGTGGACGAACAATGGGAATACCAGGCAGCAGATGAAAGGCGATCTTCTCCATATATCATTTTCCTATCTCGAGCTTAAGTTTTATAGACTTCACTTGACTGCTTCTGAGTAGGACTCATTTTTCACCTGACAACACCCTCACTGTTTTCTGTAGCTGTCGGATAGGAGTCTGACACCAACTCTTCACTGCTTGCAGCGCAAACTCTCCCACCGAACAAAGCCTCCACATGCCATGGATACAGTCAGTCGTCGGTGGGGAGGTAATACTCCCATCGAGGGCAGTGTCACGACACAGCTGTCGGGTGACCCAGGACCAGGGACTCCTTCCCTGTCCCTAACACTAGGGGGCACCCTAGCTCTCCCTGGTTGCCGGGATACTTCAGATGGTGAAGATGGTGGGGCCTCCATCCTTGCCGTATCTCCTAAGTTAGCCCTCTGTCTGTTCTCTTTCCCCACCCAGGGAAAAGGGGGTGCAACAGTGCACCGTAGTACATCAACCTGATAAACAAGACTGCACAGACAAGGGATAACTGAAAACTCCAGACATACATTCACATGTAACAGAGGAATGCACTGGGGTGTGAAGGTAAGGGAATAAACAAAAACAGAGAAGAATAAGGAACTAGATGGGTATTTCCTGAAGGAACTACAGATAGTGCTTTGGAATGGTGCCCGGGTTGCCCCAGCAAGACTTTCACACTTGGGTGCCCCTCAGGCGCTGGTTTGGTAGTTGTAGCCACTCTGGGTCCGATTTTGCGGGCGGCGCCACTCGGGGTCCGATTTGACAGGCGGCGCCACTCTGGGTCCGATTTGGCGGGCGGCGCCACTCTGGGTCCGATTTGGCTGGCGGCGCCATTCTGGGTCCGATTTGGCGGGCGGCGCCACTCTGGGTCCGATTTGGTGGGCGGCGCCACTCTGGGTCCGATTTGGCGGGCGGCGCCACTCTGGGTCCGATTTGGCGGGCGGCGCCACTCTGGGTCCGATTTGGCGGGCGGCGCCACTCTGGGTCCGATTTGGCGGGCGGCGCCACTCTGGGTCCGATTTGGCGGGCGGCGCCACTCTGGGTCCGATTTGGCAGGCGGCGCCACTCTGAGTCCGATTTGGCGGGCGGCGCCACTCTGGGTCCGATTTGACGGGCGGCGCCACTCTGGGTCTGATTTGGCGGGCGGCGCCACTCTGGGTCCGATTTGGCGGGCGGCGCCACTCTGGGTCCGATTTGGCGGGCGGCACCACTCTGGGTCCGATATGGCGGGCGGCGCCACTCTGGGTCCGATTTGGTGGGCGGCGCCACTCTGGGTCCGATTTGGCGGGCGGCGCCACACTGGGTCCGATTTGGCGGGCGGCGCCACTCTGGGTCCGATTTGGCGGGCGGCGCCACACTGGGTCCGATTTGGCGGGCGGCGCCACTCTGGGTCCGATTTGGCGGCCGGCGCCACTCTGGGTCCGATTTGGCGGCCGGCGCCACTCTGGGTCCGATTTGGCGGCCGGCGCCACTCTGGGTCCGATTTGGCGGGCGGCGCCACTCTGGGTCCGATTTTGCGTGCGGCGCCACTCTGGGTCCGATTTGGCGGGCGGCGCCACACTGGGTCCGATTTGGCGGGCGGCGCCACACTGGGTCCGATTTGGCGTTAGGCGCCACTCTGGGTCCGATTTGGCGGGCGGCGCCACTTTGGGTTCGATTTTGCGGGCGGCGCCACTCTGGGTCCGATTTGGCGGGCGACGCCACTCTGGGTCCGATTTGGTGAGCGGGGCAATAATTATAATAAGACTACAGATGCTTTGAAATTGTGCTGTGCTATCACTTTAAGAGCTGATATTATCTGGCAAAACTGTGCTGGTGTGGTCATGTACAGTTCGCAGGCGTTGGCATAGTAACTGGGCCTGACTGCGCATATCAATGAGCTAATCAGCCAGGTGGCAGGTACATTTCAAATTGCCTCAGAAACCCGGCCATTATAACCTATGGGAAAATTTCCCTATTGAAATGCATTACAATGAGGGGAAAAAACATTTTCAAATGCAAATTGCGCCAAAACTACAAATCCGATCGACGCGAAAAATACTTAGCACACCTCTTGGGGACGCTGGCTTCGAAATGACACCTCACTGGAGTCTGTGAGTGAAGCGGTTCGGGCCGCATTACGTGCGGACTGAATAATAATAAGAACTAGATGGGTATTTCCTGAAGGAACTACAGATAGTGCTTTGGAATGGTGCCCGGGCTGCCCCTGCAAGACTTTCACACTTGGGTGCCCCTCAGGCGCTGGTTTGGTAGTTGTAGCCCCTCAGGGTTGAGGCTTGGTGGGCCGGGTCACTCTGGGTCCGATTTGGTGGGCCGGGTCACTCTGGGTCCGATTTGGTGGGCCGGGTCACTCTGGGTCCGATTTGGTGGGCCGGGTCACTCTGGGTCCCATTTGGTGGGCCGGGTCACTCTGGGTCCCATTTGGTGGGCCGGGTCACTCTGGGTCCCATTTGGTGGGCCGGGTCACTCTGGGTCCCATTTGGTGGGCCGGGTCACTCTGGGTCCCATTTGGTGGGCCGGGTCACTCTGGGTCCCATTTGGTGGGCCGGGTCACTCTGGGTCCCATTTGGTGGGCCAGGTCACTCTGGGTCCCATTTGGTGGCCCGGGTCACTCTGGGTCCCATTTGGTGGCCCGGGTCACTCTGGGTCCCATTTGGTGGCCCGGGTCACTCTGGGTCCCATTTGGTGGCCCGGGTCACTCTGGGTCCGATTTGGTGGCCCGGGTCACTCTGGGTCCGATTTGGTGGCCCGGGTCACTCTGGGTCCGATTTGGTGGCCCGGGTCACTCTGGGTCCGATTTGGTGGCCCGGGTCACTCTGGGTCCGATTTGGTGGCCCGGGTCACTCTGGGTCCGATTTGGTGGCCCGGGTCACTCTGTGTCCGATTTGGTGGTCCGGGTCACTCTGGGTCCGATTTGATGGCCCGGGTCACTCTGGGTCCGATTTGGTGGCCCGGGTCACATTTGGTGGCCCGGGTCACTCTGGGTCCGATTTGGTGGCCCGGGTCACTCTGGGTCCGATTTGACGGGCGGCGCCACTCTGGGTCCGATTTGGCGGGCGGCGCCACTCTGGGTCCGATTTGGTGGGCGGCGCCACTCTGGGTCCGATTTGGCGGGCGGCGCCACTCTGGGTCCGATTTGGCGGCCCGGGTCACTCTGGGTCCGATTTGGCGGCCTGGGTCACTCTGGGTCCGATTTGGCGGCCCGGGTCACTCTGGGTCCGATTTGGCGGGCGGCGCCACTCTGGGTCCGATTTTGCGGGCTGGGTCCGATTTGGTGAGCGGGGCAATAATGATAAGACTACAGATAGTGCTTTGTAATTGTGCTGTACTGTCACTTTAAGAGCTGATATTATCTGACAAAACTTGTGACCTGGTGGGCTGGTAGAGTTTATAGGCGTTGGCATAGTAACTGGGTCTCACTGCGCATATCAATGAGGTAATCAGCCAGGTGGCAGTTATTTTTAGAAATTGCCTCAGAAATCAGGCCCATTATAAACGTATTGGAAAATTTCCCTATTGAAATGCATTGAGACACTTTTTTCAAACGCATATTGCGCCAAAACTACAAATCCGATCGACACGAAAAATACTTAGCACACCTCTCAGGAGCGCTGGCTTCGAAATGACACCTCACTGGAGTCTGTGAGTTTAGCGGTTCGGGCCGCATTACGTGCGGACTGAATAATAATAATAAGAACTAGATGGGTATTTCCTGAAGGAACTACAGATAGTGCTTTGGAATGGTGCCCGGGCTGCCCCTGCAAGACTTTCACACTTGGGTGCCCCTCAGGCGCTGGTTTGGTAGTTGTAGCCCCTCAGGGTTGAGCTTAACCCCTGGGGACCTGCTGAGGCCACTTGCGCCTCCTAGGGCCCATTTTTTGATCTTCAGAAAATGTAAGAGCAAATTAAAAATGGAAATTGCAGATCTGACATCGGCCAACATGTGGAAGATCCCCAGAACATATAAGGTGAAGTTTAAATGTGTCAAGATTAGGGTTGAGCTGAACCGTTCCCTGAGGTTCGTTATTAGTAGCGAATCTTGTGTGTTTGTATTCACTTTTGGTGCATACGAACACACGCTGAAAGTTCATTCCCCCAAATTTTTTTTTTTTCTGTCATCTTACCTGTCGGCGGCGTGGGGTCAGCAGAGCAGGTTTCCAGGATCAGCACCATTCACAGGTCCCGGCATCAGCACCATCAGCAGCTCCCGGCATCATCACCATCGGCAGGTCCTGGCCTCATCACCATCGGCAGGTCCCAGCATCATCGGCATGTCCCAACATCAGCACCATCGGGAAGGTCTCGGCATCAGCACCATCGGCAGGTCCCGGCATCAGCACCATCGGCAGGTCACAGCATCATCACCATCGGCAGGTCACAGCATCATCATCATCGGCAGGTCCCACAGCATCGGAGTAGCAGGTCCCGGCATCAGCAGCATGTGAGATGACAGCGAAAGAGCAGGTCCCGGCATCAGTGGAGTCAATGGGTTAAGAGCAGGGACTCTTCCGGAGCTCTGGAGTCCCTGCTCGTAACCCATTGACTCCACCGCCTATGCCGCTATGCATATGCATATGCGTACACATAAGACAATATGCGTACGTATATGAGAGAATATGTGTACGCATATTAGCGAATATATGTACGCATATTAGCGAATATGCATACGTACAGTATATACGCACTTTTTCCCCTATTGCGTATGTTCGTATTCGTGTGTATTAGTATTCAGATTCGTACAAAAAAAAGTTAGTATTTGGAAATGGTTCCAACTAACGGCAAAAAGACGGTTTCGGCTCATCCCTAGTCAAGATCACTAGCAATATCGTCTGCCAAAAGCGGCTACCAAAGATCTAGCAATCAGATTTCTCTAAGCTTAAACTTGGTCGAGAACCGGGCACCAAGCAATCATTTGCTCATCTCTATCTGCTAGCAGATGATATTGCAACCAATATTGTATTGTGTAAAGCCCACCATGCAAAATGATTGTATATGAGGTCTTGGTTAGTATTCTGCCCAAATTTCAGTTTTTAAAAACGTAATTTATGCAAAATGCAACTCTTAAAAAAAAAAAAGTAGCTGAAAATTTGTGCAGCAATACGTAAGCTCGCAAGCCACGTCAAGGCTCCTCATCTTCTTGCGAGTCCTAACTAACTAAAAAAAATAAAAGGGGAGACTATCTAAGCTAGGGTGGTCAAAATTTAGAGTAGCCAATGTACATTTGGCTTTGCGAATAAAAAAAAAAAGTTTGATTGCAAAAAATTCTTTTTTTTTTTTTTTTTACATTTTACTCCTTTTATTTGCATTTAGCAGAGGAGCCATTAATAATGGCGTGTATTATAGGACAGGAGCTGCGTCTCTAGTATCAGGACCCCTGTGGAGCCTGAGCTCCGGGAGACAAATCGTCCTCCTATTGTAAGACAAAAGAGACACAACTCGATGATACAGAGAAAGGCGAAGAAAACCCCCGGAGATCCGAGTCTCAGGGGGGAAAGAAAATTCCTTCCTGACCCCAAATATGGCGGTCGGTTCAGGGTCTGTCATGTTTCGTTTTTCTGCCCTGTGGGTGTCCAGCTACAGGAAACTACAAAGAGGCGAATATTGAGACGAAGCTAACAGAAAAACGAAGCATAATGGAGCCTTCATCACCCTGCATCATATCTATCCTCCTACCTAGCGCTAACCCCGCTCCTAAAAGCTTACAATCTAAAGTGATGATCAGTTCAGGTTCTTACACGTTTTGTCTTCCGCCATGTGTAGGCGCCATCTCGGTTGTCCTCTTGGGTGTCCGTCTTCTATACAGAAAACTGCAAAGAGACGGACCCCGAAATGGAGCCGACAGAATCGAAAACTTTATGAAAGAAGCGTCAGTAGTAGCCCATGCTAGCCAGAGAACACGACTAGTGGTGATGCATGCCCACATATGCCACACGTGATCCTGCAAAGCAAATCAGTTATAACCCCTTCCCCAAGTGTGGTGATGATAGGTGCAGGTTCTTTGAAAGAAGAGTCAGTTCCCCATGCTAGCCAGAGAACCCAACTAGTGGAGATGCAAGCCGTCCGCTTGCAATAAAACTATCTCATGCAAGTGGCATGCATGCCTTCAGTAAATGCCACTACATCATAGAAGTACAGTGTGATATATGCACGATATAGGTGCCGCGATTACATGCATTAGATACATGCTTGTGCTTGCATGCAAGTGCATGTTTGTGCTTCACACATAAGGTGTATGGGGTGCACGCAACTTGCACTTTCCTGCCTTCTGTGCATGTCACTAACGCCGAACAAAGGATGATACATGGTCTAACAAAGTATGATACAAAAATATATACTTTATTGATAACAATAAAACCAAGTGCAAGGAAGGGAATAATAATGGCTATACAGGGGAGATTCTGTGCATGTCGCGGTATACACTTAATGTGAGGGTGCTCGGACTTTCCTGCCTTCTGTCCAAACACTTGCACCCCATGCCTTCAGTACATGTTTGCTCTGCATATATCCTGAGCATGCTTGCGCTGCATATATCGTGTGCATGCTTGTGATGCACGCCTGCGATGCGTGCTTGCGATATGTGTCTGATAGAAGTGTGAAGCATTTCTTCAGGCATGCAAACAATTGACACGAGAAGACTTGAGAGATATGTGTGACAGGTGGGCAATGACATGTATAATAAATTTGGGTGATAGACGTGTAATAGAGATGGGTGAAAGATTGTTAACATGTTCCCCACTTGACTGACCAAAATATGTCTGCTCTGTTTCCTCTCTAGCCCCCCCCCCATCTCTAGTGTGTGTAAACCCATTGAAATCAATGGGGTGCATTTTTTTAGTGCAAATTCGCACTAATAAAACACGTGTGTAGGAGCCATAACTCAGCTTCATACATATGTATATTATATGTTCCATACCAGGGATACCGCGTCTCCCTAGATGTCACATACCGGGGATAAATCTTCTCCCAATCTTGGCTAGGTCCCCACAGATTGCCTCCCCGCATTCGATTTTTACCTACAAATTTGCACACACTCTTATTTTGACCCCTTATGCTGAAGAACGCCCTGTGTCCATCCAGTTCAGCCTATTTTAGTGTACCTATCCTGCAGTGTTGATCCAAAGGAAGGCAAAAAACCCCATGAGGTAGCAGCCAATTTTCCACATAGGGAAAAAATTCCTTCCCGACTCCAAATATGGCAGTCAGATTAAATCCCTGGATCAACAACTATTCTGTAAAATGTAGTTATTTATAACATAATATTGTTACTCACAGAAAAGAATCCATACCTTACTTGTAAAACTAAAAAAAATAATAATAAAACCCATATTCCACTGGGTCCTGAGTCAAATACACGAAAAAAAGACTGCTGTATACCTGATATAGTCTCAGGTAAATAGAGAACTAGTAAAGACAAAATAAACTACAGCAGTATAAGTAAACTTAAAAGGACTGCTGTATACCTGATATAGTCTCAGGTAAATAGAGAACTAGTAAAGACAAAATAAACTACAGCAGTATAAGTAAACTTAAAAGGACTTCTGTATACCTGATATAGTCTCAGGTAAATAGAGAACTATTAAAGACAAAATAAACTACAGCAGTATAAATAAACTTAAAAGGACTGCTGTATACCTGATATAGTCTCAGGTAAATACAGAACTAGTAAAGACAAAATAAACTACAACAGTATAAGTAAACGTAAAAGGACTGCTGAGGCAAGATACCCCACTCAGCAGTACAGGGTTAGGCTTCGTTTCCACTTGCGCCCCTCTCCATCAGAAGGTGATCCGTGATGGATTTGACATGACATGGATCACAACACATCAGGTGTTTGTCTACATCCTGGCCCTGAGTTCAGCAAAGATAAGATTGCTAGAGGGCATGTGGAATAGAGAGGAGATTAAGCCAAAACCCAGCCAACTAGTTAGTAAGCTGTAATCATACTTTAAAAGGTCCCATCACACTAAGCGACTCTCCAGCGATCCCAACAACGATCTGACCTGGCCAGGATCGCTGGAACGTCGCACAATGATCATTGGGATCACTGGTGAGATGTCAAAAACAACTACGTCCACAGCGACACAGCAACGATATGGGTCGTTGTAACGACCCATACGCCGACCTGTTAGACGAGCCACGCACCAGGAAATCGCTGTGGAGGTCGTTGCTTAGGCGTCAAACACGCTGATGCATGCCGCCCTGCGGGAGAGGAATGATCAGAAAATGGTCCAGGCCGTTACGTCACGATCAGCGATCTCACAGCGGGGGTCTGGTCGCTACTAGGTGTCAAACACAGCAAGATCGCTGCCGAGGTCGCTGTAGCATCACAAAACTGGTGACTTAGCAGCGATCTTGCTAACGATCTCATTATGTGTAATGGGGGCTTTACTCCCAGTCTCTGTGCTTCCCTCATAAAAGAGAAAAGATCCACAACACAGGTGTTTGTCTGCATCCTGGCCCTGAGTTCAGTACAGATAAGATTGCTAGAGGGCATGTGGAATAGAGAGGAGATTAAGCCAAAATCCAGCCAACTAGTTAGTAAACTGTAATCATACTTGTACTCCCAGTCTCTGCTCTTCCCTCATAAAAGAGAAAAGATCCACAGAACAGGTGTTTGTCTGCATCCTGGCCCTGAGTTCAGTAAAGATAAGATTGCTAGAGGGCATGTGGAATAGAGAGGAGATTAAGCCAAAACCCAGTCAACTAGTTAGTAAGCTGTAATCATACTTGTACTCCCAGTCTCTGCTCTTCCCTCATAAAAGAAAAGATCCACAGCACAGGTGTTTGTCTGCATCCTGGCCCTGAGTTCAGTACAGATAAGATTGCTAGAGGGCATGTGGAATAGAGAGGAGATTAAAGGTGCCGTTACACTGAGCAACTTACCAGCGATCGCGACCAGCGACGTGATCGCTGGTAAGTTGCTGTGTGGTCGCTGGGGAGCTGTCACACAGACAGCTCTCTCCAGCGACCAAGCGACTTCGGCATCGCTGAAACTGTCTTCAGCGATGCCGAAGTCCCCATGTAAAAAAAAAAAAAACACTACATACGCACCTTCTGTCGTCCTTCATGTCCCTCGGCGCTTGCCGCACTGACTGTGTCTCAGCGCCGGCCGGCCGTAACAGCGGTGCCCAGCGGTGAACCGCTGTTACTGCAGGTTCACCGCTGGGCTCTGCTTTACGGCCGGACGGCGCTGAGACAGTCAGTACGGCAAGCTCCAGGGGACGTGACGGACAACAGACGGTGAGTATGTAGTGTTTTTTTTTTTTACTTTTACCATGGTATCCATGGTAAATATCGGGTTTCTAAGCGCGGCCCTGCGCTTAGTAACCCGATGTTTACCATGGATACCAGTGAAGACATCGCTGGATCGGCGTCACACACGGCGATCCAGCGGTGTCAGCGGGAGAGTTGCGACGAAAGAAAGTTCGTCCACTCTCCCTGCAACCAGCGATATCCCAGCAGGATCCAGATCGCTGCTGCGTGCCAAACATAGCGATATCGCTATACAGGACGCTGCAACGTCACAGATCGCTGGCGATATCGCCTAGTGTGACGGTACCTTAAGGCAAAACCCAGCCAACTAGTTAGTAAACTGTAATCATACTTGCACTCCCAGTCTCTGCTATTCCCTCATAAAAGAGAAAAGATCCACAGCACAGGTGTTTGTCTGCATCCTGGCCCTGAGTTCAGTAAAGATAACATTGCTAGAGTGCATGTGGAATAGAGAGGAGATTAAGTCAAAACCCAGCCAACTAGTTAGTAAACTGTAATCATACTTTTACTCCCAGTCTCTGCGCTTCCCTCATAAAAGAGAAAAGATCCACAACACATCAGGTGCTTGCCTGCATCCTGTCCTGAGTTTAGCTCCTGCCATTTAACCCTCCACAGGGAAAGGAATGGGAGGAGAACCACATGTCTAGCAGTACTGCAGGAGATCAATTGATTACAGGAGTGCAAATTAGGTTAAAATACAATAAACAGGATTATGATAACTGTAATATGTCTGGAGTACACCAGATTCGGCACAATACTCCTGGCTGAAAATATACAAATGATCTAGAAGTGTATTCTTCTCTGTAGTAGCTGCTGTAATTAGCTGTTTGTAGCCTCTGGACTGCAGCATTTCAAATATGGGCTTCTTTCTATCTGACAATAGATCCTCATTGAAGTCACCACAAATAATTAGTGGACCATGTTGAATAATTTCTAAAGAATTCAACAAGTTAGAGAGTTGTGGCAAAAACAGATTAGTGCTGTAATCTGGAGGCCTGTAAATTACTGAAATTAGAGATGGAATTGGTGCCTCAACTCTCAAAACCAGGAACTCAAGGTCAGTCACGCTCTGCATATATTGCATTGGACTTGCTTGAATGTCATTTTTCACATAGATGGCTACTCCACCGCCATTCTTATTAGACAGATTAGAATAGGTTGAATATGAAACCTGCCTGTTTCTTTTAAACATTTGATAGTTTTGTAATTCTATGTCATTACTGACAAATTGGCCTGAAAGATGAGTTTCGGTGAAACATAAAATGTCTGCACGACACATTTCATGATGACTTCTCACATCATCAATGTGGACTGACAGTCCTTCCACGTTGTGGTGAATAAATGTTAGAAAAGGAGAACTTGGCCATTGAAGACTATTGAGTAAAGGCATAGCATTATTGACTGTTGCTATTTTCATGTTTTCCAAAGATCTTGTGATTTGTGGATCAGCATAGATTTGATTTTCATTGAAGTCAAAAATGTGTAGTCCAGAAAGGGAAGTTGTTCTACTGAGAGCAACATATGCCATGCCTGGTTCAAAAATATGCTTTAATGAAACTACTGCAGAAGTTGTAGTCATGCCTTGCACCTTATGTACTGTGCAGGCAAAAGCAAGTTTAATAGGAAACTGGTGACGAACAACTCCTTTTTTGCTCAGGGGCTCTTCTATTCTCTCTATATACACCAAGTTACCTGTTGGTGTGCATGTCCTGTTGTGATTCTTCTGTCCGGCATTTGGATTATCTAATTCAACACCAAGCTTCATTACAACTATTTTATCATCTTCTAATTGGGAAACAATAGCAGCAATTTTTCCAAATGAACCATTTACTAGTCCATCCTCCACATCTATGTTTCTAATCAGCATCACACGTGCACCCTCAGCAACTTGTAGCCTGTCTGGCAGATCCCCTTTTTGACTTGCAAAAGGTATTTTCTGCTTTTCCATCCGCCCTGTTTTAAGATCTTTTTTATAGTCATGTGCATCGATGTTTATCACTACAGAATGCAAAGCAGATATAATGGCTGCGTTATGCTCATCTACATCTTTATTTCTGGCAAACACATGAAGGACGTCCTTTGGACAATCTTCAATTTGAGTCACAAACTGCTGAGAAAGTAAGGCTCTATCTACTTCAGATATTGCCTCTTCCTTGCCTTTTAATCTAATTCTGTTTAATAGTTCGGCAAACGCTACATCCTCTTTTTGGCGCATTATTTCCGTGAGGGTAACTACCTGAAAGAGGTCCTGCCAGAAATCAAGCATGTGGTCTTCAAAAACACAGAGAGGTTTCGCTTTACCTGGAGGTGGCAACTGGTAGAAGTCTCCCACTGCTAGAACAGACATGCCTCCAAAAGTTTTTTTGATACCTTTAATGTCTTGTAGCCTCCAATTGATGTAAGCAAACAGTGGTTTGGAGACCATGGACACCTCATCAATAATAATAATTTCAGCATTTGACAGCGCTACTCTCAGTTCATCAAGACAATTTCCCAACCCCTGGTATGGTGGTTTAAGACTTCTTGGTAATTTCAAAATGGAATGTAAAGTTTTGCCTGAAATGTTAAAGGCTGCTGTGCCAGTGAAGGCTGAGAGTAGGACAGTAGGCATGGAAATATCAGTTTCCTCAGAAATCCTGGGAAGCCTCTGAAGTATCTTTGATGCCTCTAAATAGATACATTTAATGAGGTGTGATTTACCAGTACCAGCTCCACCAGTCACAAATAGAAAAAACTGTTCTGGATTTTCTCCGCACACACGTCTTACGCACCATTTACGTATTGTATAGAAAATGGATGCCTGACTTTGATTCAGATTCTGATACATCTGTTTCATCACAGCAGGGTTTGCAACAGGTCCTTCAAATGTTGCTGCTGTGGTACATTTCTTTTTGGGACTTTTACTGTATTCAGGAACATCATCTAATTCGTTCAGTTCCTCAGGGTTTATCTCCTCACGCTCTGAAATACACTCCAGTCTAATAAGCTCAGACTCTGGAGCAAGTGTCGCCCATGCATCCTCCATCGGTCCATTTTTTTTCAAGCTCTTCAATGGCCTTTTCGACTGTTTTACTGTATTTTTCGTACGGTGCCCTATTTTTTTTGACAATTGAAAACACGGTCTGAACACAGTTACTTCCAGGAAGCTGTACAGTTCCACAAGCTAAGAAAGATTCGTATGATGGGAAATCTTTTGGTTTGAGCTGTGTAGGTGAGCGGTAGGGTAGGTATAGTTTTAGTACTGTGGCATAGAATTTCTCAGGAGAATTTTTCTGGGAAAATCGAGCATATCTAATGACAGCAGGTTTTCCTTGTGTTCGTTTTTGAATGGATCCAATACCATTTAGAAGGGACAGGACATTTCTGCTTTTTCTCTGCCTACCATAGACTACTCTATAAGTGGAAGCGAATTCTGCCATGCACATGTTTTCAAACTCTGGTGTGTCTGGCCTGTTTTGATATTTTTCTGTTATTCCTGACATCCAAACATTTTCTGATTCTGGACTTTTATCATTTAAGGACCTCAAAGGCAAACTCATTTTTAAGACATTGTCATCAGTGGGTATGAATACAACAAGACGAGAACAGGATTTAAGTTTCAGACTGCATACACGGGCAACGGCTTCTTGAATACTGACCTCTCGATTTTTAGAATAGGCCTGCATAATCTGTTTCATTTCATCACGATCAGATATGTTAGCTTGTCTTGTGTCGGCAACAATTCTTTTAAGGTAATGACTCATCTCATGTTCACCTTTTGAAATGTATGATAAAATATACATTATACAAGAGTGTGGATTTAATATATACTGAATATCGATATTTGCATTCCATGCTCTTAACAAATGCTTGTTATAATTATTTACCCAGGCATCCTTTGGCTGTCGTTTCATCATTAGCGCACTAGAACTGTTTAGGAAACTTATACAACACTTGTATTCCTCATGACTTAATTTGCATTGTGCAAGTAGTTGGGATATGCTTGCAGATGAAGCCTCAGGTTTATGCAGTAAATCCCAAAGGGGTTTAAGTCTCCTTTTTGCTTTTTCAAGGGACATGACAGATGGATCACTGTCTGAATCAGCTGCTTGTTCTTCACTGGTCTGTGCTGGAACAGGTCTCGTTATATAAGTATGTTCTACTGGTGGCTTTGGAAATCCGAATCTACAATGTTTTTTTCCTTTCTTACATGACTTTGAATGTGTTTTGCTGTGAGTTTGTACTTCAGTTACAATTTTGTAAAGATCTGGGTCTGCATTAGGATCCGGTAGCTGACATGTTATATATCTATCCACGAACTCACACACTTTTTTATCGGGATCTTTCTCAAATTCAGGTGCATCTTTACACCAAGCCAAAAGATGTATATGTGGAGATCCTCTAGCTTGGTATTCCACTCGATAAAAGTAGTCAATGACCTCTCCAATAGGCTGTGCGGGTGACAAGAGTAGATGTCTTAGTAGTGCTTCTACTCTTTTTTCAAAAATACGCATAGTTGTTACAGGGTTACTATGTAAAACTTCACATTTTGAGGCCCAGTCCATCTCAGAAAAATTAACTTGCTCATTTTGCTGCGCCTTTATTATTTGAATGACTTCTGGCCATCTCATTTCTGCAGCACTAAATGTGCAGAAGAAAGTTGGAGTTCCCAACTGACGAAGCATAGCAAAAAGATCTCTCAAGGTTTTCTCCCAATAAGCTGGAGTGCCTCTCAATGGCTGCATAAATCTAGTTGCATCTTTATTCCTTACTAGTCTTTCAACTTCATTCTTATCTTTCAGCATTTGAACTGTGATTTTACGTCCATCTCTGGTCACAGGTTTTCCTTTCCGGAGCTGAATGGACATACTGGATGTTGCTAAATGCATTTCAGTGACAAACTGTGCAAAGAAAATATAATTTGAATCAATAGCAAAACGATTGTCGACAGAAAGGAGACGTACATTAAAGTACCTGCTCGGAGTCAAATTCCTAATTCTGTTCATTTGATCTAAGGTGTTAATACCAGTCGGGAACTGAACTGGAAAAGCCATAGCCTCTAGTTTTGGTACTCTAAAAAAACTCACTGGCTTTTTTCCTTCTGATGGTGCAACACAAAAGATACCCTCACCAAATGCTATAAGCTCTTGGGCAATATCAGATGGCTGTAAACAACTATCAAAGTAGCAAGCGCCATTCTGTTCATTAGTTTCTTGATCCGAAGCATGCAAGTCCTCCTGATCAATGTTTTCTTCTGAGGGTTCTGGGAGTTGGCTATTGGGTCTTGCTTCTTCGTTTACTGTAATGTTATCCCAATTGTCTGTTTCCATTAAATCAATTGCTTGTTGAATATCATCTCTAATTTCAGATATGTTTTCTATTATATCATCTTCATTTGTTAAGTCATGACATAGCTGATCAAAGTGACAGCTATCATGAATGATATCTATATTTTTGTATTCTGAATGTACTTCTTTCAGTTTAAGCAGTGCAGTTAGTATTTTGCACATATTTAACGTTTGGAATTGGTAGTGTCCTTTGTAATTAAGTCGTCTTTTTAGTTTTACTTTTAACAACTGAGACTGACTAATGGGTCTCGGTAAAGCATTGACTGTTGTCTCCACTTCTGATGGAACACACACAACAGAACCATGGATCGCTCTCTGTTGCCCTTTAGGGAGAGTGATTATTTTTGCAAATGGTATATATAGTGCTATTATGTGTCTTTCGAGTATGTTTAAGTCAGCAAGTTCAGCTGGAATTGGCGCCAGTTCTAACTTATTAAAAACTGCAATTGGAGGAACATTTCCTGTCATTAGGTTTTCGTGGCAGCTGTGGCAAATCCACTCTGTCATCCTTTCAGGTACTGCACATAGTTCTACATGTTGACAGCCATCACTACAAACATGAACATATTTCCCTGTAAGACAATGTGATACCATGGCTGTGTTTTTTTTATATTTCTCACGTTTACACACTTTCACCTGTTTGGGGAACAGGGCTCTGTGACAGCTTGTGCAGATGTGAGTTGGTCCACTCTGTATTTCCATATGAAAGGCGTCAATGGCTTGTTGCATTATAGCACTAACCCTGTCATCAGAATTTGATTTAACTGCTTTCATTTTTTGTCGAATTAGTTGAAGTTTAGACTGCTTATATTTTTGTTGTATCCTGAAAGCACATAACATTTTATGAAACATTCTGAAATAAGTTTCATTTTTGTATTTTTCTACAAAACGTTGCTTCCTATTCTGTTTGTTTTGAAGGTCTGATGCATACTGTCGCATGTAGTTTTTCCGTTTTCTTTGAAATTCAGGGTAATTGAGATAACGTTTCTTCATGTATGCTATCCGTTTAAATCTGTAGTCTGCATCACAGGCATAACGTACATTTACATATGATTTTTTCCTCAGTCTGTAATCTGGATCATGGGCATAACGTACATTTACATATGATTTTTGCCTCAGTCTGTACTCTGGATCATGAGCATAACGTACATTTGCACATGATTTTTTCCTCAGTCTGTAATCTGCATCCCTAGAATAATGCAACTTGACATATAATTGTTGCTTCATCCTGTAGTGCGCATCACGGGAATATCGATCTGTAATAAATGCTTTTTGTTTCATTCTAAAATGAGAATAATTTAAATACTTGTCTTTTTGGTTCTTTAACATGTTTGTCTTATTTTTTTCATAATAAATATGATTTCTCAATTTGATGACCTCTTTATGGTACATTTTCTTTTGTTTATTATAGTGCTTTGGAACAAAGCACTATACTGTTATTCCACCGTGGTAAACTTCTTCTTATTCTTATTATTCAGTCCGCACGTAATGCGGCCCGAACCGCTAAACTCACAGACTCCAGTGAGGTGTCATTTCGAAGCCAGCGTTCCTGAGAGGTGTGCTAAGTATTTTTCGTGTCGATCGGATTTGTAGTTTTTGCGCAATTTGTGTTTGAAAAAAGTCTTTCAATGCGTTTCAATGGAGAAATTTTCCTATACGTTTATAATGGGCTGGTTTCTGAGGCAATTTCTAAAAATAACTGCCACCTGGCTGATTAGCTCATTGATATGCGCAGTCAGACACAGTTACTATGCCAACTCCTATGAAATCTACATCAGCTCACCAGGTCACAAGTTTTGTCAGATAATATCAGCTCTTAAAGTGACAGTACAGCACAATTCCAAACCACTATCCGTAGTCTTATGATTATTAGACTGTGGCCCGATTCTAACTCATCGGGTATTCTAGAATATGCATGTCCACGTAGTATATTGCACAGCCACGCAGTATACAGTGCAGAGCCGTGCAGTACACAGCGCAGAGCCGCGCAGTACACAGTGCAGAGCCGCGCAGTACACAGCGCAGAGCCGCGCAGTATAAAGCGCAGAGCCGCGCAGTACACAGCGCAGAGCTGCGCAGTACACAGCGCAGAGCCGTGCAGTACACAGCGCAGAGCCGCGCAGTATAAAGCGCAGAGCCGTGCAGTACACAGCGCAGAGCCGCGCAGTACACAGCGCAGAGCCGTGCAGTACACAGCGCAGAGCCGCGCAGTATAAAGCGCAGAGCCGTGCAGTACACAGCGCAGAGCCGCGCAGTACACAGCGCAGAGCCGCGCAGTACACAGCGCAGAGCCGCGCAGTATAAAGCGCAGAGCCGCGCAGTACACAGCGCAGAGCCGCGCAGTGCACAGCGCAGAGCCGTGCAGTACACAGCGCAGAGCCGCGCAGTACACAGCGCAGAGCCGTGCAGTACACAGCGCAGAGCCGCGCAGTATAAAGCGCAGAGCCGTGCAGTACACAGCGCAGAGCCGCGCAGTACACAGCGCAGAGCCGCGCAGTATAAAGCGCAGAGCCGCGCAGTATAAAGCGCAGAGCCGCGCAGTACACAGCGCAGAGCCGCGCAGTACACAGCGCAGAGCCGTGCAGTACACAGCGCAGAGCCGCGCAGTATAAAGCGCAGAGCCGTGCAGTACACAGCGCAGAGCCGCGCAGTACACAGCGCAGAGCCGTGCAGTACACAGCGCAGAGCCGCGCAGTATAAAGCGCAGAGCCGTGCAGTACACAGCGCAGAGCCGTGCAGTACACAGCGCAGAGCCGCGCAGTACACAGCGCAGAGCCATGCAGTACACAGCGCAAAGCCGCGCAGTATAAAGCGCAGAGCCGCGCAGTATAAAGCGGAGAGCCGCGCAGTACACAGCGCAGAGCCGCGCAGTACACAGCGCAGAGCCACGCAGTACACAGCGCAGAGCCGCGCAGTACACAGCGCAGAGCCGCGCAGTACACAGCGCAGAGCCGAGCAGTACACAGCGCAGAGCCGCGCAGTACACAGCGCAGAGCCGCGCAGTACACAGCGCAGAGCCGCGCAGTATACAGCGCAGAGCTGCGCAGTACACAGCGCAGAGCCGCGCAGTACAGAGCGCAGAGCCGCACAGTATAAAGCGCAGAGCCGCGCAGTACACAGCGCAGAGCCGCGCAGTACACAGTGCAGAGCCGCACAGTACACAGCACAGAGCCGCGCAGTACACAGCGCAGAGCCACCCAGTATACAGCGCAGAGCCGCGCAGTACGCAGCGTAGAGCCACGCAGTATGCAGCGCAGAGCCGCGCAGTATACAGCGCTGAGCCGCGTAGTATACAGCGCAGAGCCCCGCAGTATACAGTGCAGAGCCCCGCAGTATACAGCGCAGACACGCGCAGTACACAGCACGGACACGCGCAGTACACAGCGCAGAGCCGCGCAGTACACAGCGCAGAGCCGCGTAGTATACAGCGAAGAGCCACGCAGTATATAGCGCAGAGCCGCGCAGTACAAAGCGCAGAGCTGCGCAGAGCTGCGCAGTATACAGCGCAGAGCCGCGCAGTATACAGCGCAGAACGCGCAGTACACAGTGCAGAGCCGCGCAGTACACAGCGCAGAGCCGTGCAGTACACAGCGCAGAGCCGCGCAGTACACAGCGCAGAGCCACGCAGTATACAGCGCAGAGCCGCGTAGTATACAGCGCAGAGCCACGCAGTATACAGCACAGAGCCACGCAGTATACAGCGCAGAGCCACGTAGTTATACTGCCCAGTCACGTAGTATATTGTCCAGTCACATAGTATACTGCATATCCCTGTTAAAAAAAAAAAGAATTAAAATAAAAAAGTTACATACTCACCTCCTGGAGCGGCCGGTATCTGATGGTTGTTGCACCTCCTAGAGCGGCCGGTACACGATGCTTGTTGCACCTGGAGTGGCCGGTACCCGATGCTTGTTGCGCGCTCCGGTCCCAAGAGTGCATTGCGGTCTCACGAGATGATGACGTAGCGGTGTTGTGAGACAGAAAGACGGAAGTGCCCTTAGATAATTAGATAGTAGATTACCCCGCTCACCAATTCGGAACCCGAGAGGCCCGGCCCACCAAATCGGACCCCGAGGGGCCCGGCCCACCAAATCGGACCCAGAGTGACCCCGCCCCCTAAATCAGACCCAGAGTGACCCCGCCCACCAAATCGGACACAGAGTGGCTCCGCCCACCAAATCGGACCCAGAGTGACCCCTTCCACCAAATCAGACCCAGAGGGACCCCTTCCACCAAATCGGACCCAGAGTGACCCCTTCCACCAAATCGGGCCCAGAGTGACCCCGCCCACCAAATCGGACCCAGAGTGACCCCACCCACCAAATCGGACCCTGAGGTGCCCAGCCCACCAAATCAGACCCTGAGGTGCCCAGCCCACCAAATCGGACCGAGTGACCCCACCCACCAAATTGGTCCCTAAGGTGCCCCGCCCACCAAATCGGACCCAGAGTGGCTCCGCCCACCGAATCGGACCCAGAGTGGCCGCGCCCACAGAATCGGACCAAAAGTGACCCCGCCCACCGAATCGGACCTAGATTTACCCCGCCCACAAAATCAGACCCAGATTGACCCAACCCACCAAATCGGACCGCCTGAGGGGCACCCAAGTGTGAAAGTCTTGCAGGGGCAGCCCGGGCACCATTCCAAAGCACTATCTGTAGTTCCTTCAGGAAATACCCATCTAGTTCTTATTATTATTATTCAGTCCGCACGTAATGCGGCCCGAACCGCTAAACTCACAGACTCCAGTGAGGTGTCATTTCGAAGCCAGCGTTCCTGAGAGGTGTGCTAAGTATTTTTCGTGTCGATCGGATTTGTAGTTTTGGCGCAATTTGCGTTTGAAAAAAGTGTCTCAATGCATTTCAATAGGGAAATTTTCCAATACGTTTATAATGGGCCTGATTTCTGAGGCAATTTCTAAAAATAACTGCCACCTGGCTGATTACCTCATTGATATGCGCAGTGAGACCCAGTTACTATGCCAACGCCTATAAACTCTACCAGCCCACCAGGTCACAAGTTTTGTCAGATAATATCAGCTCTTAAAGTGACAGTACAGCACAATTACAAAGCACTATCTGTAGTCTTATCATTATTGCCCCGCTCACCAAATCGGACCCAGCCCACCAAATCGGACGAGAGTGCCCCCGCTTGCCAAATCGGACCCAGAGTGCCCCCGCCCGCCAAATCGGACCCAGAGTGGCGCCGCCCGTCAAGTCAGACCCAGAGTGGCGCCGCCCGCCAAATCGGACCCAGAGTGGCGCCGCCCGCCAAATCGGACCCAGAGTGGCGCCGCCCGCCAAATCGGACCCAGAGTGGCGCCGCCCGCCAAATCGGACCCAGAGTGGCGCCGCCCGCCAAATCGGACCCAGAGTGGCGCCGCCCGCCAAATCGGACCCAGAGTGGCGCCGCCCGCCAAATCGGACCCAGAGTGGCGCCGCCCGCCAAATTGGACCCAGAGTGGCGCCGCCCGCCAAATCGGACACAGAGTGACCCGGGCCACCAAATCGGACCCAGAGTGACCCGGGCCACCAAATCGGACCCAGAGTGACCCGGGCCACCAAATCGGACCCAGAGTGACCCGGGCCAACAAATCGGACCCAGAGTGACCCGGCCCACCAAATCGGACCCAGAGTGATCCGGCCCACCAAGTCGGACCCAGAGTGACCCGGGCCACCAAATCGGACCCAGAGTGACCCGGGCCACCAAATCGGACCCAGAGTGACCCGGCCCACCAAACTGGACCCAGAGTGACCCGGCCCACCAAACCGGACCCAGAGTGACCCGGCCCACCAAATCGGACCCAGAGTGACCCGGCCCACCAAATCGGACCCAGAGTGACCCGGCCCACCAAATCGGACCCAGAGTGATCCGGCCCACCAAGTCGGACCCAGAGTGACCCGGGCCACCAAATCGGACCCAGAGTGACCCGGGCCACCAAATCGGACCCAGAGTGACCCGGCCCACCAAACCGGACCCAGAGTGACCCGGCCCACCAAATCGGACCCAGAGTGACCCGGCCCACCAAATCGGACCCAGAGTGACCCGGCCCACCAAATCGGACCCAGAGTGGCCTCAACCCTGAGGGGCTACAACTACCAAACCAGCGCCTGAGGGGCACCCAAGTGTGAAAGTCTTGCAGGGGCAGCCCGGGCACCATTCCAAAGCACTATCTGTAGTTCCTTCAGGAAATACCCATCTAGTTTGCTATTACTATTCTGCGTCTTCTATTTTTGTTATGCTTTAGCATGTTTAATGTGTTTAAATTTGAAGTACCACATTCGTCGACTGGTGCATTCTTTTCGCTCACTGCAGATTGTATATTAGAAGAACTGTTTGCCTGCTGACTGTCCATTGTACAGATAAACATAACTGGCATAAACTCATAAATGCAGTCATCAGGTGTTGGTAGCAATGCATGAAATAAAAGCAGTCTTTCAATCATGTCATTCAGATATTCAAAAGTCACCATTACAGCAGTACCTGTGTCAGAGAACAATCCTTCAGGAGACCTACAGTGAGGATCGAAAAAACCAAAGTGGCCTAAACTATTGCAGAACACAGCAATAGTCAGACTGCTCATTGTGAGTAGTGCATATTTTATATCTGAAGACAGACACTGTAATCTTTCAGAAAGTTCCAAAAAGTCTGGCGCACCATCAGGTCCCCGCTTCCTTAAATATCCATACTGTGAGGGAAATTTAATAACACTGTATGTATGCATATTGTACACAACAGTGTCTGGAAGCTCATCATGAGCTAAAAAGTCATGCACAAACTTGCCTTCAGTAATTAGCTTTTGCTTTGTGCTTGTATACAACAAGTCACCCTCTTTCAAAATATAATCAAGATCATTACTTGATAACTTTGAGTTCTCATTAAGGGCAATGAGAAAAATTAGGGAATTACATGTGCACTGTTTGTTTCTGGAAAATTCTGTATACCTGTAATCGCCCTGACTATGAGACGCTTGTACAGAAGTAACGCTTTTGACCTGTTCTTTTTGTAATTCAGCAGCATCACACACAATTTCTAACTGCTTCTTCTCTTCTATGCTATGACCAAGTGGCAGCTTACCAGACTTTTCACAAGCAGAAATATTGATTCTTTGCAAGCGTTTTTTTTGAGCTTCAGATCGTTTCCCTTTGCGTGGCATTCTGTACAGTAATAATGATAATGCATCCCTTTAGCAACATGTTTTCAGAAACAAAATGCTGTCAAATAACAGACATAAGGTTTACACTCTTCAATGATTGTGCAATCATTGTTCATTAGATCGGGGACATATTGTTCCATTTGTACATGGCCACAAACCTGGCATTGAACGATTTATCTCCAAAAGTTGTTAGTCATGCATAGACTGCAGGACAACACACGATTTTCAGTGAAAAATTGTTCAGTGCCAGGTTTGTGGCCATGTACAAATTGAACAATATGTACAAGATTTCACTGCAATCATAGCTCTGAATTAATAATTATTTAATCATTATAATGATAGCACAATTATTTAGGCATGTAAGCCCAGCCTACAGATGGGTTTAGACACTATGATATTAGGCTATGTTCACACTTGTCGGATTACAGACTGATTCTTCCGTCGGATTGGGCGCTGAAATTCTGCCGATAAATCCGATCCACTGCTTTTGGCATCGGATTTACCGGCGGAATTTAGGAGCGGGTTTTTTTACAATGCATTGCCCCCATCGGAGCTCCGACATGGATCCGACGAGAACAACAACATGCAGCGGAGTGAAAAATCCGGACGAATCCGGTCAGAAAATTCCCCTAGCAAGTGTGCACAGGGATTTGACTGTTTTACATTGCTGCCTATGGGTTAATTCAGATTAAGCCTACGGAACTGAAAAATCCTACTGAAAATTCTGACAGAAGAATCAGTCTGTAATCCGACAAGTGTGAACATGACCTTAGACAAATCCATCACTAGCTATAGTGGCTGTTGTGACTACACAACCAATAGTTCAGTTTTAGCGCTGCGACAATCACTAGCAGCCAAATAAGACCTAGCACACACTGTCTGACATGAGATCCAACATCCAAAGTCAGATCCAATGTCAGATGCTACTGATGGCATCTAATTGTACCCTATCCAATTTTGATGTTGGAGCCATTGATTCCTATGGATCAACATTCAATCTCACATTAAAGTCCGACAGGTCTGATCTTTAAAAATCAGATCAGACTGTCAGATAGTTGAATTGGATGCTAATTTAGGGCTGTCCCACACGTCCAGATAATTCCGGTACCGGAATAAATCGTTACCGGAGTTATCCGTGTCCGTGTGCCTGGGAACTCACGTAGGCCATACGTGCGGCACACGTGTGCTGCCCGTATGGCGAGTGGGTACCACACGGAACGTGTGGTACCCACGCGTGTGGTACCCTGCATCGTGCTGAAGCCGCGATTCATATGTTCCCTGCAGCAGCGTTTGCTGCAGAGAAAATATGAATAATAGTGTTTAAAATAAAGATCTATGTGTCTGCCGCCCCCCCACCCCCTGTGCGCCCCCCCCCCCCCCGCTGTTCAGAAAATACTCACCCACTCCCTCGTTGGCTGTCGCTCCTTCCTGGTCTGGCCCCATCTTCTCCTGTATGCGGTCACGTGGGGCTGATCATTTACAGTCATGAATATGTGGCTCCACCTCCCATAGGGGCGGAGCCGACTATTCATGATTGTAAATGAGTGGCCCCACGTGACCGCATACAGTAGAAGGCGCGGGGCAGAGAGGAAGGAGTGACAGCCAACGTGGGAGCGGGTGAGTATTTTCTGAACAGCGGGGGGGGCGCACAGGGGGTGGGAGGGCGGCGGACACATAGATCTTTATTTTGAACACTATTATTCATATTTTCTCTGCAGCAAACGCTGCTGCAGGGAACATATGAATCGCGGCTTCAGCACCATGTGGGGGGACAGCGCTTACTGTAGCACTGTCTCCTGCACGCACACGGACCCCAGACGGAGAATGTCCGTATGAGGTCCGTGTTTTACACGGACCCATTGACTTTAATGGGTCCGTGTAATACGTGCGCTCCCACGAACACTGACATGTCTCCGTGTTTGGCACACGGAGACACGGTCCGCAAAAAATCAATGACATCTGAACAGATGCATTGATTTTTATGAGTCTACGTGTGTCAGTGTCTCCGGTACGTGAGGAAACTGTCACCTCACGTACCAGAGCCACTGACGTGTGAAACTGGCCTTAGTAAGCAATGGACCCATAGAGCTCAATAGGATCTGACATTGGATGTCCAATCTCAAATAGGACAGTGTATCCTACTTCTAATAGTCGTTCACTAAAACATTTGCGTCAGTGAAAATTTGCCTCATTGGCTACACTACAAATTCATTGCAACAGTTGTGCAAATATCACTGAAAAGCAGACTGCAAATGACCTATGACTTTTGAGCAATTAATTGCGCACTGCCAGATATGTGGCTGTGTACAAAAGGAAAGATATTATATTGTATCTGCACAAATTTGCTTCCGTCAACAACCAGACATACAATGATTGTATCGTGTAAACACACCCAAAGGAGAGCTTTACACAATGTATTGCTCATGATATTGTGCAGGTGATCGCTAGTGCCAGCTGTATGTGGCCGATATTTTTCCATTTGAATGCAGCCACAAACCTGACAGAGCAATCCATCACTAATTGATTGCAGATGCTCAGCAGATTTTAGATCGCAGTAACTTTCATTATCTCAAATGGAGTGAATTGTATTGGAATGTAATAGAATTGATTTTGCATTGCAGCAGTTGAAACGACCAACCAGACAAGCTGTTTTTAACGCTAGTGATCATCTCTAAGATTGAATGCAACAAACGTTGGGTCATGCAATCACACTAGCGACAATTACTAGCAATCACTACCAAATATATTATAGTGTGTAAAGCTCCCCTAAGAGTGAACCCCCATGGGCTTGTGTGATAGTCATGCGGCACTGTTGTAACATCACACGACCTTGTCGCTTGACTATTATATTACATTGTTCTACTGTGCTGCGATACCCACAGCAGAATAACACATTAGCACTTTTTTTACTTGCCGCCATTGTGGCAAGAAAAACATCCATCTGTTTAAGCCCATTAAAAACTATGAGCTGCAACTGCTAGGAAGATTTTATCACACAACAGTTATGCGAAAGTCTTGCCCGTGTGTTTTAGTCCTATGGCTACATTTACATCTACATTATTGCATAGTTCAGTAAAACGCATTGTAACATCGTGCACTAAGTGGAGGTTTACACATGAGAATATCACTGTGAATGATCCCTGGCAGCCACAAACAGTCAAGGCTGCTAATCAGAGAGAGAAATCATAGTTTGTGATTCCACTACACCCACGGCAATAAAAATACATTGCTCAGGTCTAGTGATATTACTAGAGCTGCTTTCAAATGGCACTATCAATTAGCTATAGTGAACATCAGAATGGACCACAATCTGCTACACATCAAGCAATTAATTCATAACTGGATGCCAGAATTGCAGCCCACTTCTAATATAGTGATATTGTTCGTTAGATCGCTGGTGCCAGCCTCTAACAAACAATATTTCTAGAGATATCTGTGCATGTGACCCCCCATAACACTAAAAAGAGGAACCATAGACTAAAATAATGTTAATCTGCTAGCACTTTTTATAAACAAGGATAAAAATACTGCATACATGAGTTGTCTTTCCACTTATAAAAAGCACAAGCAAATTAACGCAATTTTAGTACATGGTCTCCTCTTGTCAGTGTTAGGGGAGGTTTACACAATGAACATCAGTATCAATGATATTGGCTGGCATCAGCCATCTAACAAGCAATATTACTAGCTTTGAATGCAGCCACAAACTGGGTACTGAGCAATAAATCATACTTAACTGCTTATGCCTGGGAGATGGCAAGTCATTCGCCTGTCACTAGCGACAGGCAAATACTGCATTTAAATGCAATTCTAGCAATACTGCTAAAACCACAGCAATGTATTTATATTGCCATATTTTAGAAGAATTGCAACCATGGCTAATTGTTCAATAAGTTGCTATGATTACTAGTGAGTATCACTGGGTCTAACCAAAGCGACCAACATACCAGCATATAGCCATGAGCGATGCTTGTCAACAATCGCTTATAGCAACATCACAGTGTTAGACCCCCTTTAGTAATAGTTTCTATGTGTGTTACCAATTCATCTTGCTGCTGAAAAGCAGAGTAGGGTGGATCTGTCAAAATGTAGATGTCAATGAACCCTGAGGACCCATTTATACACTTCAATGATTGTTTATTGATGGTTCATCACATCAGTGCTTGCTGTTAAATTGGGGACATATTCCATTTGCACATGGCCACAAATCTGGCCTTGATTGTCCACAATTTCACTGCAACCACAGATCTGCCGAACAATTGATGAACAATGATTGAAGAGTGTAAAGGGGTTCTCATACTGATCTGTTTTTTGGAGCAACTAAACTAAAAGACAGATGTATAGCGGCTAAAAAACACGGGCAAGTGTTTGCCAGAAATCTTGCACCAGAGAATCATGGCAAAAGTCTGAACGCATTGTTTTCAACAGTAAGAATCACCTCAGAATAGCAAATATAAATAGCATTTTTGTGCAACAGGGTTGTGTGATGCCACACTATATAGTCACGCAATAATTGTGCTCGTACATATGTTTTAGCATGTAACAAAATCATTTTTCTGCTATTGATTTCAATGAAGCTTGAAAAAACGGAATGGCTTCAGTTTGCTTTAGATCCATTTTGTTTTAGCTTTATACACTTAAACATCTCTGCTGCAGCCTGTGCTGTTGTGTTACTCAAAAACTGAAATAAAAATGGATCTGAAGCAAACAGATGTTTTTTTTTTTTGGTGCAGCCAAATGAAAAAAAAACTGATCAGCATAACTGAAAAAAATGAATGTGTGAACACAACCTAATAGATAAATTCTGTCTGAAAAATCCTGTCAAAGTAAGGGCAAAGACACACGGGTGAATATTCCCATCTAAATTTGGACAGGGATATCCACCCTGGATGCCTGGTCTGCAGAACTGAACTCTGCAGCTCAGGTGAGCCCCAGAGCACAGCCCGGCCTGAACACGGCACTCAGGGACTGAACTCTGAGCACCCGACAATTGCTCAGTGCTCAGAGTTCAGTCTCTGAGTGCCATGGTCGGTCTGGCCTGTACTCGGAGGCTCACCTGAGCCTCAGAGTTCTGCACTGCTTACTCGCGGCCAGAGCTTCACACACGCCCAAAAAAAGCATCTGAATTCAGATGCTTTTTTTGGCCGTGTGTTTTAGCCCTAAATGCTGACTTCTACTGTTCTGACTCCCTTTCTCTACAAGTTACTCCATCCATGAATTGAAGAAAATGGAGAAAAATTGATTCGTTTTTGTTCTCATTGAAGGCAATGGGAAATTATATGATTCATTTTATATTCATTTGTATTCTTTTCAGTTTTTTTAAACAGAAACAAAAGGGTTGCAACCTTTGCTTTTGTATTTTTAAAAACGGAAAGCATACCACAGAGGCCAAATGAATCCATTCCATTCCCACTATCAAAAAGAACAAAAATTAATACATTTTTCTCCTCTTGCCTTTCGTTCAGTTGTTTCTATGACAGAGCAGGTGACCAAAAACCTGTAACAATACTGAAAATGTAGCTTAATAGAAAAATCCTCTAAAATAACAGAGTAAGGGCCCTGTCACACTGGCAGATAACCTCTGCAATTGTGATTCTGCGACATATGTATACAATGTCATATCCCGCTGTCACATGTAGCGATAGCGCGGTCACAGCAGGATTCCTAGGAGCAAAGAAAGGGCTGAACTTTCACCTTATACAAAGAAGAGCAGGGGCCCAACCATGTACAGTATTTCACACAGTATGAAGTCAGAGTTACAAGCCTGCTACATCACAGATTGTCAAATCGTTATGACAAATCTCGTACTGTGTGATGGGGCCTTAAGAGCCTATTCACACAAGTGCTTTTTCTGGCTGCGATTATCACCACCGAAAATTCATAGTAGGACTGCGCCCTAATTATTTCAATGGGGCCAGCAAAAAGACCAGTGGTAATTGCTGATTATACAGTAGGTCACTGACCTATAATGGTAATGGTGGAGAAAATCAAAATGATAATTACCAGCAGCACTGGGCAAAAGTGGCCATGTGCATGAAGCCTAAGACCTTATTCACTCAGGCGATTTTCCCTAGCAATTATTGCTAGCGATTTTTCTAGTGAACAATCACTTTGAACAGAGACTATATTTTTACTATGGTGTCCTATGACAGGAAAGCACTGCCCTAAATTTTTAAATTTTAAATTGCTAGCAATTATTCTACCATAGGAGCCCATAGAAAAAAAATCACCTCTGTTCAAAGCAATTTTGCTAGCACTAATTTCCTGTGTGAATAAGACCTAATCTAAAAATTCTATAAAACAGATGGTGGGTCAGAAATGGATCTGTCACCATAGGTTAACAGAAAAAACCCCAAAAAGAATGCACCAGACAATAACAAAAGCCAGTAAGTAAATGTATCATCTCCAATATATTAATTACATAAAATGTCTCTAACCTGTTCACTGTAATATGCTAATTGAATTGATGATGATGTGTTCGGTTACACAGGCTGTAGCAAAGTTGAAGGTAAAAATGCTCCCGTTCAGCTTTTTCTGTGATAGGAAACCTGTAACAGTAGTGGGAATATAGCAAAATAGAAAAATCCTCTCAGAACAATCCTACCAAATAACAGAGTAATGGAAAAATCCTGTCATAAAACAACTGGCGACTCCAAAATGTGTCTGTCCCATAAGTTACCAACAAATGTTAAAAAAAATGCACCAGACAATAACAAGAGCCAATAAGTAAATGTATGATCACTAATATATTAATTACATATAATTTTTCTAACCTGTTCAGTGTAATATGACAATTGAATAGATGTTGAAGTGCTCTCTCACACAGGCTGAGGTAAAGTGAAAGTAAAAATCCTAGGTTGCATCACAGCAATCAACTTCAGCTGACCACACAGCTGATTGACAAAAAAATAAGCATATTATCAATTTTTTGTGTAATTTAAGTTTTCTGTTTGAAGATGTGCCTTCAGCTCGAATCCATAACTATTAGAAAGCCAAAACATACACAATAGGCTTTTCCCCCTCAATTAGATACAGTAGAACTGAGAGCAAGGAATTATCAAAATAGTGTTTTTTTCAAAGCACTATAATAAATTAGCAGCGTTCAGATTACAAGATAGTGCTTTTCAAAGCACTATAATAACTAGACAATTACCTCACGGTACTAGCAGCTCTGAGGCGTTTTCCTCTCCCAGAGCGTTACCTCACAATATGGCCCACTCTGAGGCATTTGCCTCATCCAAAGATCTACTGTACATAACATAACATAACCAGTTATGAGGTGCTCACCTCTCCCAGAGGTTTACTTCACGATTCTCAAAAATCCTATGGACAAGTAGACAACTCAGGGCGTGAGATATTCTGAAGTGTTCGCATCACTCAGTATTTTACCTCAGGTTTTGAGATATTCTGAGGTGTTTGCATTACTCAGGTGCTGATTTGGTGGGTGGGGCCACTCTGGAACCGATTTGGTGGGTGGGGCCACTCTGGAACCGATTTGGTGGGTGGGGCCACTCTGGGTCCGATTTGGTGGGTGGGGCCACTCTGGAACCGATTTGGTGGGTGGGGCCACTCTGGGTCCGATTTGGTGGGTGGGGCCACTCTGGAACCGATTTGGTGGGTGGGGCCACTCTGGGTCCGATTTGGCGGGCGGCGCCACTCCGGGTCCGATTTGGCGGGCGGCGCCACTCCGGGTCCGATTTGGCGGGCGGCGCCACTCCGGGTCCGATTTGGCGGGCGGCGCCACTCCGGGTCCGATTTGGCGGGCGGCGCCACTCTGGGTCCGATTTGGCGGGCGGCGCCACTCCGGGTCCGATTTAGCGGGCGGCGCCACTCCGGGTCTGATTTGGCGGGCGGCGCCACTCCAAGTGCGATTTGGTGGGCGGCGCCACTCCGGGTCCGATTTGGCGGGCGGCGCCACTCCGGGTCCGATTTGGCGGGCGGTGCCACTCCGGGTCCGATTTGGTGGGCGGCGCCACTCCGGGTCCGATTTGGCGGGCGGCGCCACCCCGGGTCCGATTTGGCGGGCGGCGCCACCCCGGGTCCGATTTGGCGGGCGGCGCCACCCCGGGTCCGATTTGGTGGGCGGCGTCATTCCGGGTCCGATTTGGCGGGCGGCGCCACTCCGGGTCCGATTTGGCGGGCGGAGTTACTCTGGGTCCGATTTGGCGGGCGGCGCCACTCCGGGTCCGATTTGGTGGGCGGGCCACTCTGGGTCCGATTTGGCGGGCGGCGCCACTCCGGGTCCGATTTGGCGGGCGGCGCCACTCCGGGTCCGATTTGGCAGGCGGCGCCACTCCGGGACCGATTTGGCGGGTGGCGCCACTCCGGGTCCGATTTGGCGGGCGGCGCCACTCCGGGTCCGATTTGGCGGGCGGCGCCACTCCGGGTCCGATTTGGCGGGCGGCGCCACTCCGGGTCCGATTTGGCGGGCGGCGCCACTCCGGGTCCGATTTGGCGAGCGGCGCCACTCCGGGTCCGATTTGGCGGGCGGCACCACTCCGGGTCCGATTTGGCGGGCGGCGCCACTCCGGGTCCGATTTGGCGGGCGGCGCCACTCCGGGTCCGATTTGGCGGGCGGCGCCACCCCGGGTCCGATTTGGCGGGCGGCGCCACCCCGGGTCCGATTTGGCGGGCGGCGCCACCCCGGGTCCGATTTGGCGGGCGGCGCCACCCCCGGGTCCGATTTGGCGGGCGGCGCCACCCCGGGTCCGATTTGGCGGGCGGCGTCACTCCGGGTCCGATTTGGCGGGCGGAGTTACTCTGGGTCCGATTTGGCGGGCGGCGCCACTCCGGGTCCGATTTGGTGGGCGGGCCACTCCGGGTCCGATTTGGCGGGCGGCGCCACTCAGGGTCCGATTTGGCGGGCGGCGCCACTCCGGGTCCGATTTGGCGGGCGGCGCCACTCCGGGTCCGATTTGGCGGGCGGCGCCACTCCGGGTCCGATTTGGCGGGCGGCGCCACTCCGGGTCCGATTTGGCGGGCGGCGCCACTCCGGGTCCGATTTGGCGGGCGGCGCCACTCCGGGTCCGATTTGGCGGGCGGCGCCACTCCGGGTCCGATTTGGCGGGCGGAGTCACTCCGGGTCTGATTTGGCGGGCGGAGTCACTCTGGGTCCGATTTGGCGGGCGGCGCCACTCCGGGTCCGATTTGGTGGGCGAGGCCACTCTGGGTCCGATTTGTTGGGCGAGGCCACTCGGGGTCCAATTTGGTGGGCTGCGCACCTCGGGATCCGATTGGTGGGTGGGTCACTTTAAGAGTTGATATTATCTGGCAAAACTGTCATGGTAGAGTTCGTAGGCGTTGGCATAGTAACTGAGTCTGACTGCGCATATCAATGAGCCAATCAGCCAGGTGGCAGTTGGCAGTTATTTTTAGAAATTGCCTCAGAAATCAGGCCCATTATAAACGTATGGTAAAATTTCCGTATTGAAATGCATTGAAACACTTTTTTCAAACGCAAATTGCGCCAAAACTACAAATCCGATCGACACGAAAAATACTTAGCACACCTCTTGGGGACGCTGGCTTCGAAATGACACCTCACTGGAGTCTGTGAGTGAAGCGGTTCGGGCCGCATTACGTGCGGACTGAATAATAAGAATAAGAAGAAGTTTACCACGGTGGAATAACAGTATAGTGCTTTGTTCCAAAGCACTATAATAAGAAGTTTACCACGGTGGAATAACAGTATAGTGCTTGGTTCCAAAGCACTATAACTAGATGGGTATTTCCTGAAGGAACTACAGATAGTGCTTTGGAATGGTGCCCGGGCTGCCCCTGCAAGACTTTCACACTTGGGTGCCCCTCAGGCGCTGGTTTGGTAGTTGTAGCCCCTCAGGGTTGAGGCCACTCTGGGTTCGATTTGGTAGGCGGGGTCACTCTGGGTCCGAGTTGGTGGGCGGTGCCACTCTGGGTCCGATTTGGCGGGCGGCACCACTCTGGGTCCGATTTGGCGGGCGGCGCCACTCTGGGTCCGATTTGGCGGGCGGCGCCACTCTGGGTCCGATTTGGCGTGCGGCGCCACTCTGGGTCCGATTTGGTGGGCGGCGCCACTCTGGGTCCGATTTGGCGGGCGGCGCCACTCTGGGTCCGATTTGGCGGGCGGCGCCACTCTGGGTCCGATTTGGCGTTCGGCACCACTCTGGGTCCGATTTGGCGGGCGGCGCCACTCTGGGTCCGATTTGGCGGGCGGCGCCACTCTGGGTCCGATTTGGCGGGCGGCGCCACTCTGGGTCCGATTTGGCGGGCGGCGCCACTCTGGGTCCGATTTGGCGGGCGGCGCCACTCTGGGTCCGATTTGGCGGGCGGCGCCACTCTGGGTCCGATTTGGCGGGCGGCGCCACTCTGGGTCCGATTTGGCGGGCGGCACCACTCTGGGTCCGATTTGGCGTTCGGCGCCACTCTGGATCCCATTTGGCGGGCGGCGCCACTCTGGGTCCGATTTGGCGGGCGGCGCCACTCTGGGTCCGATTTGGCGGGCGGCGCCACTCTGGGTCCGATTTGGTGAGCGGGGCAATAATTATAATAACACTACAGATAGTGCTTTGAAATTGTGCTGTGCTGTCACTTTAAGAGCTGATATTATCTGGCAAAACTGTGCTGGTGTGGTCATGTACAGTTCGCAGGCGTTGGCATAGTAACTGTGTCTGACTGCGCATATCAATGAGCTAATCAGCCAGGTGGCATTTGGCAGTTAAGTTATTTTTAGAAATTGCCTCAGAAACCAGCCCATTTTAAACGTATAGCAAAATTTCCCTATTGAAATGCATTGAAACAATGCTTTCCAATGAGGGGGAAACAATTTTCAAATGCAAATTGCGCCAAAACTACAAATCCGATCGACATGAAAATAACTGAGCACACCTCTCGTGGACGCTGGCTTCGAAATGACACCTCACTGGAGTCTGTGCGTTCAGCGGTTCGGGCCGCATTAACTGCGAAAAAAAGCCTAATAATAATAATAACTAGATGGGTATTTCCTGAAGGAACTACAGATAGTGCTTTGGAATGGTGTCCGGGCTGCCCCTGCAAGACTTTCACACTTGGGTGCCCCTCAGGCGCTGGTTTGGTAGTTGTAGCCCCTCAGGGTTGAGGCTTGGTGGGCCGGGTCACTCTGGGTCCGATTTGGTGGGCCGGGTCACTCTGGGTCCGATTTGGTGGGCCGGGTCACTCTGGGTCCGATTTGGTGGGCCGGGTCACTCTGGGTCCCATTTGGTGGGCCGGGTCACTCTGGGTCCCATTTGGTGGGCCGGGTCACTCTGGGTCCCATTTGGTGGGCCGGGTCACTCTGGGTCCCATTTGGTGGGCCGGGTCACTCTGGGTCCCATTTGGTGGCCCGGGTCACTCTGGGTCCCATTTGGTGGCCCGGGTCACTCTGACTGACAGCAGGATAAGGGAATGGCTGATAACAGAGAGAAATAGACTGACAGCAGTACGGGGAGTGGCTAACTTAGCACACCTCTCGTGGACGCTGGCTTCGAAATGACACCTCACTGGAGTCTGTGCGTTCAGCGGTTCGGGCCGCATTAACTGCGAAAAAAAGCCTAATAATAATAATAACTAGATGGGTATTTCCTGAAGGAACTACAGATAGTGCTTTGGAATGGTGCCCGGGCTGCCCCAGCAAGACTTTCACACTTGGGTGCCCCTCAGGCGCTGGTTTGGTAGTTGTAGCCCCTCAGGGTTGAGGATTTGGTGGTCTGGGCACCTCAGGGTCTGATTTGGTGGGTGGGGCCCCTGGGGGTCCGATTTGGCGGGCGAAGCCCCTCGGGGTCCGATTTGGCGGGGGAGGCCCCTCGGGGTCCGAATTGGCGGGCGGGGCCCCTCGGGGTCTGAATTGGTGGGCGGGGCTCCTCGGGGTCCGAATTGGCGGGCGACGCCCCTCAGGGTCCGATTTGGCGGGCGGGGCCCCTAGGGGTCCGATTTGGTGGGCGGGGTCACTCTGGGCCCAATTTGGTGGGCGGGGTCACTCTGGGCCCGATTTGGGGGCGGAGCCACTCGGGGGTCCGATTTGGAAGGCGGGGCCACTCGGGGTCCGATTTAGGGGGCGGGGCCACTCGGTGCACTTACTTTTCACCCACGGGACCGGGGGTGCACTCACTTTTCACACACGGGACGAGAGGGTGTCATAGTCACTTTATTCTGATGTTTGACTTTGATAAATGATCATGTCCTAAAATGGACACCGTACATTTGCATAGCTGCCATCTTTGGAAGGTCAGGTTGGGGGTAATGGAAAGTTCGCCATTATTTCCTGTGGGAATTTTTTTTTTTAAATGCAATTTTAAAAAAAACTACAAATCGGATCGACACGAAAAATACTTAGCACACCTCTCGTGGACGCTGGCTTCGAAATGACGCCTCACTGGACTCTGTGCGTGCAGCGGTTCGGGCCGCATTAATTGCAGAAAAAAACTGAATAATAATAAGTTTACCACTTTCGGATTACAATAATAATACTAGATGGGTATTTCCTGAAGGAACTACAGATAGTGCTTTGGAATGGTGCCCGGGCTGCCCCTGCAAGACTTTCACACTTGGGTGCCCCTCAGGCGGTCCGATTTGGTGGGTTGGGTCAATCTGGGTCTGATTTTGTGGGCGGGGTAAATCTAGGTCCAATTCGGTGGGCGGGGTCACTTTTGGTCCGATTCTGTGGGCGCGGCCACTCTGGGTCCGATTCGGTGGGCGGAGCCACTCTGGGCCCGATTTGGTGGGCGGGGCACCTTAGGGACCAATTTGGTGGGTGGGGTCACTCGGTCCGATTTGGTGGGCTGGGCACCTCAGGGTCTGATTTGGTGGGCTGGGCACCTCAGGGTCCGATTTGGTGGGTGGGGTCACTCTGGGTCCGATTTGGTGGGCGGGGTCACTCTGGGTCCGATTTGGTGGACGGGGTCACTCTGGGTCTGATTTGGTGGAAGGGGTCACTCTGGGTCTGATTTGGTGGAAGGGGTCACTCTGGGTCCGATTTGGTGGGCGGAGCCACTCTGGGTCCGATTTGGTGGGCGGGGTCACTCTGGGTCCGATTTGGTGGGCGGGGTCACTCTGGGTCCGATTTGGTGGGCGGGGTCACTCTGGGTCTGATTTAGGGGGCGGGGTCACTCTGGGTCCGATTTGGTGGGCCGGGCCCCTCGGGGTCCGATTTGGTGGGCCGGGCCTCTCGGGTTCCGAATTGGTGAGCGGGGTAATCTACTATCTAATTGTCTAAGGGCACTTCCGTCTTTCTGTCTCACAACACCGCTACGTCATCATCTCATGAGACCGCAATGCACTCTTGGGACCGGAGCGCGCAACAAGCATCGGGTACCGGCCACTCCAGGTGCAACAAGCATCGTGTACCGGCCACTCTAGGAGGTGCAACAACCATCAGATACCGGCCGCTCCAGGAGGTGAGTATGTAACTTTTTTATTTTAATTCTTTTTTTTTTTTTTAACAGGGATATGCAGTATACTATGTGACTGGACAATTTACTACGTGACTGGGCAGTATAACTACGTGGCTCTGCACTGTATACTGCGTGGCTCTGCGCTGTATACTGCGTGGCTCTGCGCTGTATACTACGCGGCTCTGCGCTGTATACTACGCGGCTCTGCGCGGTATACTGCGCGGCTCTGCTCTTTATACTGTGCGGCTCTGCGCTGTGTACTGCGCGGCTCTGCGCTGTGTACTGTGCGGCTCTGCGCTGTGTACTGTGCGGCTCTGCGCTGTGTACTGCGCGGCTCTGCGCTTTGCACTGCGCCGCTCTGCGCTTTGCACTGCGCCGCTCTGCGCTGTGTACTGCGCGGCTCTGCGCTGTATACTGCGCGGCTCTGCGCTTTGCACTGCGCCGCTCTGCGCTGTGTACTGCGCGGCTCTGCGCTGTGTACTGCACGGCTCTGCGCTGTGTACTGCGCGGCTCTGCACTGTGTACTGCGCGGCTCTGCGCGGTATACTGCGCGGCTCTGCTCTTTATACTGTGCGGCTCTGCGCTCTGTACTGCGCGGCTCTGCGCTGTGTACTGCACGGCTCTGCGCTGTGTACTGCGTGGCTCTGCGCTGTGTACTGCGCGGCTCTGCGCTGTGTACTGCACGGCTCTGCGCTTTGCACTGCGCCGCTCTGCGCTGTGTACTGCGCGGCTCTGCGCTGTGTACTGCGCGGCTCTGCGCTGTGTACTGTGCGGCTCTGCACTGTGTACTGCGCGGCTCTGCGCTTTATACTGCGCGGCTCTGCGCTGTGTACTGCGCGGCTCTGCGCTGTGTACTGCGCGGCTCTGCGCTGTGTACTGCACGGCTCTGCACTGTATACTGCGTGGCTGTGCAATATACTACGTGGACATGCATATTCTAGAATACCCGATGAGTTAGAATCGGGCCACAGTCTAATAATCATAAGACTACGGATAGTGGTTTGGAATTGTGCTGTACTGTCACTTTAAGAGCTGATATTATCTGACAAAACTTGTGACCTGGTGAGCTGATGTAGATTTCATAGGAGTTGGCATAGTAACTGTGTCTGACTGCGCATATCAATGAGCTAATCAGCCAGGTGGCAGTTATTTTTAGAAATTGCCTCAGA
Organism: Ranitomeya variabilis; assembly: GCF_051348905.1. Taxonomy (NCBI): domain Eukaryota; kingdom Metazoa; phylum Chordata; class Amphibia; order Anura; family Dendrobatidae; genus Ranitomeya; species Ranitomeya variabilis. The sequence continues at coordinate 383,464,302 of NC_135235.1, read as the reverse complement.
AACCAGCCCATTATAAACGTATAGGAAAATTTCTCCATTGAAACGCATTGAAAGACTTTTTTCAAACACAAATTGCGCAAAAACTACAAATCCGATCGACACGAAAAATACTTAGCACACCTCTCAGGAACGCTGGCTTCGAAATGACACCTCACTGGAGTCTGTGAGTTTAGCGGTTCGGGCCGCATTACGTGCGGACTGAATAATAAGAATAAGAAGAAGTTTACCACGGTGGAATAACAGTATAGTGCTTTGTTCCAAAGCACTATAACTAGATGGGTATTTCCTGAAGGAACTACAGATAGTGCTTTGGAATGGTGCCTGGGTTGCCCCAGCAAGACTTTCACACTTGGGTGCCCCTCAGGCGCTGTTTTGGTAGTTGTAGCCACTCTGGGTCCGATTTGGCGGGCGGCGCCACTCTGGGTCCGATTTGGCAGGCGGCGCCACTCCGGGTCCGATTTGGCGAGCGGCGCCACTCCGGGTCCGATTTTGCGGGCGGCGCCACTCCGGGTCCGATTTTGCGGGCGGCGCCACTCCGGGTCCGATTTGGCGGGGGCGGCGCCACTCTGGCGGGCGGCGCCACTCCGGGTCCGATTTGGCGGGCGGCGCCACTCCGGGTCCGATTTGGCGGGCGGCGCCACTCCGGGTCCGATTTGGCGGGCGGCGCCACTCCAGGTCCGATTTGGCGGGCGGCGCCACTCCGGGTCCGATTTGGCGGGCTGCGCCACTCCGGGTCCGATTTGGCGGGCGGCGCCACTCCGGGTCCGATTTGGCGGGCGGCGCCACTCCGGGTCCGATGTGGCGGGCTGGGTCCGATTTGGTGAGCGGGGCAATAATTATAATAAGACTATAGATAGCACAGCACAATTTCAAAGCACTATCACTTTAAGAGCTGATATTATCTGCCAAAACTGTCCTGCTAGGGTCATGTACAGTTCGCAGGCGTTGGCATAGTAACTGGGCCTGACTGAGCATATCAATGAGCTAATCAGCCAGGTGGCAGGTACATTTCAAATTGCCTCAGAAACCCGGCCATTATAACCTATGTGAAAATTTCCCTATTGAAAAGCATTACAATGAGGGGAAAAAACATTTTCAAACGCAAATTGCGCCAAAACTACAAATCCGATCGACACGAAAAATACTTAGCACACCTCTTGGGGACGCTGGCTTCGAAATGACACCTCACTGGAGTCTGTGAGTGAAGCGGTTCGGGCCGCATTACGTGCGGACTGAATAATAATAAGAACTAGATGGGTATTTCCTGAAGGAACTACAGATAGTGCTTTGGAATGGTGCCCGGGCTGCCCCTGCAAGACTTTCACACTTGGGTGCCCCTCAGGCGCTGGCTTGGTAGTTGTAGCCCCTAAAGGGGTGAGGCCACTCTGGGACCGATTTGGCGGGCGGCGCCACTCTGGGTCCGATTTGGCGGGCGGCGCCACTCTGGGTCCGATTTGGCGGGCGGCGCCACTCTGGGTCCGATTTGGCGGGCGGCGCCACTCTGGGTCCGATTTGGCGGGCGGCGCCACTCTGGGTCCGATTTGGCGGGCGGCGCCACTCTGGGTCCGATTTGGCGGGCGGCGCCACTCTGGGTCCGATTTGGCGGGCGGCGCCACTCTGGGTCCGATTTGGCGGGCGGCGCCACTCTGGGTCCGATTTGGCGGGCGGCGCCACTCTGGGTCCGATTTGGCGGGCGGCGCCACTCTGGGTCCGATTTGGCGGGCGGCGCCACTCTGGGTCCGATTTGGCCGAACGGCGCCACTCTGGGTCCGATTTGGCCGAACGGCGCCACTCTGGGTCCGATTTGGCGGGCGGCGCCACTCTGGGTCCGATTTGGCGGGCGGCGCCACTCTGGGTCCGATTTGGCGGGCGGCGCCACTCTGGGTCCGATTTGGCGGGCGGCGCCACTCTGGGTCCGATTTGGCGGGCGGCGCCACTCTGGGTCCGATTTGGCGGGCGGCGCCACTCTGGGTCCGATTTGGCGGGCGGCGCCACTCTGGGTCCGATTTGGCGGGCGGCGCCACTCTGGGTCCGATTTGGCGGGCGGCGCCACTCTGGGTCCGATTTGGCGGGCTGGGTCCGATTTGGTGAGCGGGGCAATAATTATAATAAGACTATAGATAGTGCTTTGAAATTGTGCTGTGCTATCACTTTAAGAGCTGATATTATCTGCCAAAACTGTCCTGCTAGGGTCATGTACAGTTCGCAGGCGTTGGCATAGTAACTGGGCCTGACTGAGCATATCAATGAGCTAATCAGCCAGGTGGCAAGTACATTTCAAATTGCCTCAGAAACCCGGCCATTATAACCTATGGGAAAATTTCCCTATAGAAAAGCATTACAATGAGGGGAAAAAACATTTTCAAACGCAAATTGCGCCAAAACTACAAATCCGATCGACACGAAAAATACTTAGCACACCTCTTGGGGACGCTGGCTTCGAAATGACACCTCACTGGAGTCTGTGAGTGAAGCGGTTCGGGCCGCATTACGTGCGGACTGAATAATAATAAGAACTAGATGGGTATTTCCTGAAGGAACTACAGATAGTGCTTTGGAATGGTGCCCGGGTTGCCCCAGCAAGACTTTCACACTTGGGTGCCCCTCAGGCGCTGTTTTGGTAGTTGTAGCCACTCTGGGTCCGATTTGGCGGGCGGCGCCACTCTGGGTCCGATTTGGCGGGCGGCGCCACTCCGGGTCCGATTTGGCGGGCGGCGCCACTCCGGGTCCGATTTGGCGGGCGGCGCCACTCCGGGTCCGATTTGGCGGGCGGCGCCACTCCGGGTCCGATTTGGCGGGCGGCGCCACTCTGGTGGGCGGCGCCACTCCGGGTCCGATTTGGCGGGCTTCGCCACTCCGGGTCCGATTTGGCGGGCGGCGCCACTCCGGGTCCGATTTGGCGGGCTTCGCCACTCCGGGTCCGATTTGGCGGGCGGCGCCACTCCGGGTCCAATTTGGCGGGCGGCGCCACTCCGGGTCCGATTTGGCGGGCGGCGCCACTCCGGGTCCGATTTGGCGGGCGGCGCCACTCCGGGTCCGATTTGGCGGGCGGCGCCACTCCGGGTCCGATTTGGCGGGCGGCGCCACTCCGGGTCCGATTTGGCGGGCGGCGCCACTCCGGGTCCGATTTGGCGGGCGGCGCCACTCCGGGTCCGATTTGGCGGGCGGCGCCACTCCGGGTCCGATTTGGCGGGCGGCGCCACTCCGGGTCCGATTTGGCGGGCGGCGCCACTCTGGGTCCGATTTGGCGGGCGGCGCCACTCTGGGTCCGATTTGGCGGGCGGCGCCACTCTGGGTCCGATTTGGCGGGCGGCGCCACTCTGGGTCCGATTTGGCGGGCGGCGCCACTCTGGGTCCGATTTGGCGGGCGGCGCCACTCTGGGTCCGATTTGGCGGGCGGCGCCACTCTGGGTCCGATTTGGCGGGCGGCGCCACTCTGTGTCCGATTTGGCGGGCGGCGCCACTCTGGGTCCGATTTGGCGGGCGGCGCCACTCTGGGTCCGATTTGGCGGGCGGCGCCACTCTGTGTCCGATTTGGCGGGCGGCGCCACTCTGGGTCCGATTTGGCGGGCGGCGCCACTCTGGGTCCGATTTGGCGGGCGGCGCCACTCCGGGTCCGATTTGGCGGGCGGCGCCACTCTGGGTCCGATTTGGTGAGCGGGGCAATAATTATAATAAGACTACAGATAGTGCTTTGAAATTGTGCTGTGCTATCACTTTAAGAGCTGATATTATCTGGCAAAACTGTGCTGGGGTCATGTACAGTTCGCAGGCTTTGGCATAGTAACTGGGCCTGACTGCACATATCAATGAGCTAATCAGCCAGGTGGCAGGTACATTTCAAATTGCCTCAGAAACCCGGCCATTATAACCTATGGGAAAATTTCCCTATTGAAATGCATTACAATGAGGGGAAAAAACATTTTCAAACGCAAATTGCGCCAAAACTACAAATCCGATCGACACGAAAAATACTTACCACACCTCTTGGGGACGCTGGCTTCGAAATGACACCTCACTGGAGTCTGTGAGTGAAGCGGTTCGGGCCGCATTACGTGCGGACTGAATAATAATAAGAACTAGATGGGTATTTCCTGAAGGAACTACAGATAGTGCTTTGGAATGGTGCCCGGGCTGCCCCTGCAAGACTTTCACACTTGGGTGCCCCTCAGGCGGTCCGATTTGGTGGGTTGGGTCAATCTGGGTCTGATTTTGTGGGCGGGGTAAATCTAGGTCCGATTCGGTGGGCGGGGTCACTTTTGGTCCGATTCTGTGGGCGCGGCCACTCTGGGTCCGATTCGGTGGGCGGAGCCACTCTGGGTCCGATTTGGTGGGCGGGGCACCTTAGGGACCAATTTGGTGGGTGGGGTCACTCGGTCCGATTTGGTGGGCTGGGCACCTCAGGGTCTGATTTGGTGGGCTGGGCACCTCAGGGTCCGATTTGGTGGGTGGGGTCACTCTGGGTCCGATTTGGTGGGCGGGGTCACTCTGGGCCCGATTTGGTGGAAGGGGTCACTCTGGGTCCGATTTGGTGGAAGGGGTCACTCTGGGTCTGATTTGGTGGAAGGGGTCACTCTGGGTCCGATTTGGTGGGCGGAGCCACTCTGGGTCCGATTTGGTGGGCGGGGTCACTCTGGGTCTGATTTAGGGGGCGGGGTCACTCTGGGTCCGATTTGGTGGGCCGGGCCCCTCGGGGTCCGATTTGGTGGGCCGGGCCTCTCGGGTTCCGAATTGGTGAGCGGGGTAATCTACTATCTAATTATCTAAGGGCACTTCCGTCTTTCTGTCTCACAACACCGCTACGTCATCATCTCGTGAGACCGCAATGCACTCTTGGGACCGGAGCGCGCAACAAGCATCGGGTACCGGCCACTCCAGGTGCAACAAGCATCGTGTACCGGCCGCTCTAGGAGGTGCAACAACCATCAGATACCGGCCGCTCCAGGAGGTGAGTATGTAACTTTTTTATTTTAATTCTTTTTTTTTTTAACAGGGATATGCAGTATACTATGTGACTGGACAATATACTACGTGACTGGGCAGTATAACTACGTGGCTCTGCGCTGTATACTGCGTGGCTCTGTGCTGTATACTGCGTGGCTCTGCGCTGTATACTACGCGGCTCTGCGCTGTATACTACGCGGCTCTGCGCTGTATACTGCGTGGCTCTGCGCTGTGTACTGCGCGGCTCTGCGCTGTGTACTGCACGGCTCTGCGCTGTGTACTGCGCGGCTCTGCACTGTGTACTGCGCGTTCTGCGCTGTATACTGCGCGGCTCTGCGCTGTATACTGCGCAGCTCTGCGCAGCTCTGCGCTTTGTACTGCGCGGCTCTGCGCTATATACTGCGTGGCTCTTCGCTGTATACTACGCGGCTCTGCGCTGTGTACTGCGCGTGTCCGTGCTGTGTACTGCGCGTGTCTGCGCTGTATACTGCGGGGCTCTGCACTGTATACTGCGGGGCTCTGCGCTGTATACTACGCGGCTCAGCGCTGTATACTGCGCGGCTCTGCGCTGTATACTGGGTGGCTCTGCGCTGTGTACTGCGCGGCTCTATGCTGTGTACTGTGCGGCTCTGCGCTGTGTACTGCGCGGCTCTGCGCTGTGTACTGCGCGGCTCTGCGCTTTATACTGTGCGGCTCTGCGCTCTGTACTGCGCGGCTCTGCGCTGTGTACTGCGCAGCTCTGCGCTGTGTACTGCGCGGCTCTGCGCTGTGTACTGCGCGGCTCTGCGCTGTGTACTGCGCGGCTCTGCGCTGTGTACTGCGCGGCTCTGCGCTGTGTACTGCGCGGCTCTGCGCTGTGTACTGCTCGGCTCTGCGCTGTGTACTGCTCGGCTCTGCGCTGTGTACTGCGCGGCTCTGCGCTGTGTACTGCGCGGCTCTGCGCTGTGTACTGCGCGGCTCTGCGCTGTGTACTGCGCGGCTCTGCGCTGTGTACTGCACGGCTCTGCGCGGTATACTGCGCGGCTCTGCGCTTTATACTGTGCGGCTCTGCGCTCTGTACTGCACGGCTCTGCGCTGTCTACTGCGCGGCTCTGCGCTGTGTACTGCTCGGCTCTGCGCTGTGTACTGCGCGGCTCTCCGCTTTATACTGCGCGGCTCTGCGCTTTATACTGCGCGGCTTTGCGCTGTGTACTGCATGGCTCTGCGCTGTGTACTGCGCGGCTCTGCGCTGTGTACTGCACGGCTCTGCGCTGTGTACTGCACGGCTCTGCGCTTTATACTGCGCGGCTCTGCGCTGTGTACTGCACGGCTCTGCGCTGTGTACTGCGTGGCTCTGCGCTGTGTACTGCACGGCTCTGCGCTTTATACTGCGCGGCTCTGCGCTGTGTACTGCACGGCTCTGCGCTGTGTACTGCGCGGCTCTGCGCTGTGTACTGCGCGGCTCTGCGCTTTATACTGCGCGGCTCTGCGCTTTATACTGCGCGGCTCTGCGCTGTGTACTGCGCGGCTCTGCGCTGTGTACTGCACGGCTCTGCGCTTTATACTGCGCGGCTCTGCGCTGTGTACTGCACGGCTCTGCGCTGTGTACTGCGCGGCTCTGCGCTGTGTACTGCACGGCTCTGCGCTTTAAACTGCGCGGCTCTGCGCTGTGTACTGCACGGCTCTGCGCTGTGTACTGCTCGGCTCTGCGCTGTGTACTGCGCGGCTCTGCGCTGTGTACTGCGCGGCTCTGCGCTGTGTACTGCGCGGCTCTGCGCTGTGTACTGCGCGGCTCTGCGCTGTGTACTGCACGGCTCTGCGCGGTATACTGCGCGGCTCTGCGCTTTATACTGTGCGGCTCTGCGCTCTGTACTGCACGGCTCTGCGCTGTCTACTGCGCGGCTCTGCGCTGTGTACTGCTCGGCTCTGCGCTGTGTACTGCGCGGCTCTGCGCTTTATACTGCGCGGCTCTGCGCTTTATACTGCGCGGCTTTGCGCTGTGTACTGCATGGCTCTGCGCTGTGTACTGCGCGGCTCTGCGCTGTGTACTGCACGGCTCTGCGCTGTGTACTGCACGGCTCTGCGCTTTATACTGCGCGGCTCTGTGCTGTGTACTGCACGGCTCTGCGCTGTGTACTGCGCGGCTCTGCGCTGTGTACTGCACGGCTCTGCGCTTTATACTGCGCGGCTCTGCGCTGTGTACTGCACGGCTCTGCGCTGTGTACTGCGCGGCTCTGCGCTGTGTACTGCGCCGCTCTGCGCTTTATACTGCGCGGCTCTGCGCTTTATACTGCGCGGCTCTGCGCTGTGTACTGCGCGGCTCTGCGCTGTGTACTGCGCGGCTCTGCGCTGTGTACTGCACGGCTCTGCGCTTTATACTGCGCGGCTCTGCGCTGTGTACTGCACGGCTCTGCGCTGTGTACTGCGCGGCTCTGCGCTGTGTACTGCACGGCTCTGCGCTTTAAACTGCGCGGCTCTGCGCTGTGTACTGCACGGCTCTGCGCTGTGTACTGCGCGGCTCTGCGCTGTGTACTGCGCGGCTCTGCGCTTTATACTGAGCGGCTCTGCGCTGTGTACTGCGCGGCTCTGCGCTGTGTACTGCGCGGCTCTGCGCTGTGTACTGCGCGGCTCTGCGCTGTGTACTGCACGGCTCTGCGCTTTATACTGCGCGGCTCTGCGCTGTGTACTGCACGGCTCTGCGCTGTGTACTGCGCGGCTCTGCACTGTGTACTGCACGGCTCTGCGCTTTATACTGCGCGGCTCTGCGCTGTGTACTGCACGGCTCTGCGCTGTGTACTGCGTGGCTCTGCGCTGTGTACTGCACGGCTCTGCGCTTTATACTGCGCGGCTCTGCGCTGTGTACTGCACGGCTCTGCGCTGTGTACTGCGCGGCTCTGCGCTGTGTACTGCGCGGCTCTGCGCTTTATACTGCGCGGCTCTGCGCTTTATACTGCGCGGCTCTGCGCTGTGTACTGCGCGTCTCTGCGCTGTGTACTGCGCGGGTCTGCACTGTATACTGCGTGGCTGTGCAATATACTACGTGGACATGCATATTCTAGAATACCCGATGAGTTAGAATCGGGCCACAGTCTAATAATCATAAGACTACGGATAGTGGTTTGGAATTGTGCTGTACTGTCACTTTAAGAGCTGATATTATCTGACAAAACTTGTGACCTGGTGAGCTGATGTAGATTTCATAGGAGTTGGCATAGTAACTGTGTCTGACTGCGCATATCAATGAGCTAATCAGCCAGGTGGCAGTTATTTTTAGAAATTGCCTCAGAAACCAGCCCATTATAAACGTATAGGAAAATTTCTCCATTGAAACGCATTGAAAGACTTTTTTCAAACACAAATTGCGCAAAAACTACAAATCCGATCGACACGAAAAATACTTAGCACACCTCTCAGGAACGCTGGCTTCGAAATGACACCTCACTGGAGTCTGTGAGTTTAGCGGTTCGGGCCGCATTACGTGCGGACTGAATAATAAGAATAAGAAGAAGTTTACCACGGTGGAATAACAGTATAGTGCTTTGTTCCAAAGCACTATAACTAGATGGGTATTTCCTGAAGGAACTACAGATAGTGCTTTGGAATGGTGCCCGGGCTGCCCCTGCAAGACTTTCACACTTGGGTGCCCCTCAGGCGGTCCGATTTGGTGGGTTGGGTCAATCTGGGTCTGATTTTGTGGGCGGGGTAAATCTAGGTCCGATTCGGTGGGCGGGGTCACTTTTGGTCCGATTCTGTGGGCGCGGCCACTCTGGGTCCGATTCGGTGGGCGGAGCCACTCTGGGTCCGATTTGGTGGGCGGGGCACCTTAGGGACCAATTTGGTGGGTGGGGTCACTCGGTCCGATTTGGTGGGCTGGGCACCTCAGGGTCTGATTTGGTGGGCTGGGCACCTCAGGGTCCGATTTGGTGGGTGGGGTCACTCTGGGTCCGATTTGGTGGGCGGGGTCACTCTGGGCCCGATTTGGTGGAAGGGGTCACTCTGGGCCCGATTTGGTGGAAGGGGTCACTCTGGGTCTGATTTGGTGGAAGGGGTCACTCTGGGTCCGATTTGGTGGGCGGAGCCACTCTGGGTCCGATTTGGTGGGCGGGGTCACTCTGGGTCTGATTTAGGGGGCGGGGTCACTCTGGGTCCGATTTGGTGGGCCGGGCCCCTCGGGGTCCGATTTGGTGGGCCGGGCCTCTCGGGTTCCGAATTGGTGAGCGGGGTAATCTACTATCTAATTATCTAAGGGCACTTCCGTCTTTCTGTCTCACAACACCGCTACGTCATCATCTCGTGAGACCGCAATGCACTCTTTGGACCGGAGCGCGCAACAAGCATCGGGTACCGGCCACTCCAGGTGCAACAAGCATCGTGTACCGGCCGCTCTAGGAGGTGCAACAACCATCAGATACCGGCCGCTCCAGGAGGTGAGTATGTAACTTTTTTATTTTAATTCTTTTTTTTTTTAACAGGGATATGCAGTATACTATGTGACTGGACAATATACTACGTGACTGGGCAGTATAACTACGTGGCTCTGCGCTGTATACTGCGTGGCTCTGTGCTGTATACTGCGTGGCTCTGCGCTGTATACTACGCGGCTCTGCGCTGTATACTGCGTGGCTCTGCGCTGTGTACTGCGCGGCTCTGCGCTGTGTACTGCACGGCTCTGCGCTGTGTACTGCGCGGCTCTGCACTGTGTACTGCGCGTTCTGCGCTGTATACTGCGCGGCTCTGCGCTGTATACTGCGCAGCTCTGCGCAGCTCTGCGCTTTGTACTGCGCGGCTCTGCGCTATATACTGCGTGGCTCTTCGCTGTATACTACGCGGCTCTGCGCTGTGTACTGCGCGGCTCTGCGCTGTGTACTGCGCGTGTCCGTGCTGTGTACTGCGCGTGTCTGCGCTGTATACTGCGGGGCTCTGCACTGTATACTGCGGGGCTCTGCGCTGTATACTACGTGGCTCAGCGCTGTATACTGCGCGGCTCTGCGCTGCATACTGCGTGGCTCTACGCTGCGTACTGCGCGGCTCTGCGCTGTATACTGGGTGGCTCTGCGCTGTGTACTGCGCGGCTCTGTGCTGTGTACTGTGCGGCTCTGCACTGTGTACTGCGCGGCTCTGCGCTGTGTACTGCGCGGCTCTGCGCTTTATACTGTGCGGCTCTGCGCTCTGTACTGCGCGGCTCTGCGCTGTGTACTGCGCAGCTCTGCGCTGTATACTGCGCGGCTCTGCGCTGTGTACTGCGCGGCTCTGCGCTGTGTACTGCGCGGCTCTGCGCTGTGTACTGCTCGGCTCTGCGCTGTGTACTGCGCGGCTCTGCGCTGTGTACTGCGCGGCTCTGCGCTGTGTACTGCGCGGCTCTGCGCTGTGTACTGCGCGGCTCTGCGCTGTGTACTGCGCGGCTCTCCGCTTTATACTGCGCGGCTCTGCGCTTTATACTGCGCGGCTTTGCGCTGTGTACTGCATGGCTCTGCGCTGTGTACTGCGCGGCTCTGCGCTGTGTACTGCACGGCTCTGCGCTGTGTACTGCACGGCTCTGCGCTTTATACTGCGCGGCTCTGCGCTGTGTACTGCACGGCTCTGCGCTGTGTACTGCGCGGCTCTGCGCTGTGTACTGCACGGCTCTGCGCTTTATACTGCGCGGCTCTGCGCTGTGTACTGCACGGCTCTGCGCTGTGTACTGCGCGGCTCTGCGCTGTGTACTGCGCGGCTCTGCGCTTTATACTGCGCGGCTCTGCGCTTTATACTGCGCGGCTCTGCGCTGTGTACTGCGCGGCTCTGCGCTGTGTACTGCGCGGCTCTGCGCTGTGTACTGCACGGCTCTGCGCTTTATACTGCGCGGCTCTGCGCTGTGTACTGCACGGCTCTGCGCTGTGTACTGCGCGGCTCTGCGCTGTGTACTGCACGGCTCTGCGCTTTAAACTGCGCGGCTCTGCGCTGTGTACTGCACGGCTCTGCGCTGTGCACTGCGCGGCTCTGCGCTGTGTACTGCGCGGCTCTGCGCTTTATACTGCGCGGCTCTGCGCTGTGTACTGCGCGGCTCTGCGCTGTGTACTGCACGGCTCTGCGCTTTATACTGCGTGGCTCTGCGCTGTGTACTGCACGGCTCTGCGCTGTGTACTGCGCGGCTCTGCGCTGTGTACTGCACGGCTCTGCGCTTTATACTGCGCGGCTCTGCGCTGTGTACTGCACGGCTCTGCGCTGTGTACTGCGCGGCTCTGCGCTGTGTACTGCGCGGCTCTGCGCTTTATACTGCGCGGCTCTGCGCTGTGTACTGCGCGGCTCTGCGCTGTGTACTGCGCGGCTCTGCGCTGTGTACTGCACGGCTCTGCACTGTATACTGCGTGGCTGTGCAATATACTACGTGGACATGCATATTCTAGAATACCCGATGAGTTAGAATCGGGCCACAGTCTAATAATCATAAGACTACGGATAGTGGTTTGGAATTGTGCTGTACTGTCACTTTAAGAGCTGATATTATCTGACAAAACTTGTGACCTGGTGAGCTGATGTAGATTTCATAGGAGTTGGCATAGTAACTGTGTCTGACTGCGCATATCAATGAGCTAATCAGCCAGGTGGCAGTTATTTTTAGAAATTGCCTCAGAAACCAGCCCATTATAAACGTATAGGAAAATTTCTCCATTGAAACGCATTGAAAGACTTTTTTCAAACACAAATTGCGCAAAAACTACAAATCCGATCGACACGAAAAATACTTAGCACACCTCTCAGGAACGCTGGCTTCGAAATGACACCTCACTGGAGTCTGTGAGTTTAGCGGTTCGGGCCGCATTACGTGCGGACTGAATAATAAGAATAAGAAGAAGTTTACCACGGTGGAATAACAGTATAGTGCTTTGTTCCAAAGCACTATAACTAGATGGGTATTTCCTGAAGGAACTACAGATAGTGCTTTGGAATGGTGCCCGGGCTGCCCCTGCAAGACTTTCACACTTGGGTGCCCCTCAGGCGGTCCGATTTGGTGGGTTGGGTCAATCTGGGTCTGATTTTGTGGGCGGGGTAAATCTAGGTCCGATTCGGTGGGCGGGGTCACTTTTGGTCCGATTCTGTGGGCGCGGCCACTCTGGGTCCGATTCGGTGGGCGGAGCCACTCTGGGTCCGATTTGGTGGGCGGGGCACCTTAGGGACCAATTTGGTGGGTGGGGTCACTCGGTCCGATTTGGTGGGCTGGGCACCTCAGGGTCTGATTTGGTGGGCTGGGCACCTCAGGGTCCGATTTGGTGGGTGGGGTCACTCTGGGTCCGATTTGGTGGGCGGGGTCACTCTGGGCCCGATTTGGTGGAAGGGGTCACTCTGGGCCCGATTTGGTGGAAGGGGTCACTCTGGGTCTGATTTGGTGGAAGGGGTCACTCTGGGTCCGATTTGGTGGGCGGAGCCACTCTGGGTCCGATTTGGTGGGCGGGGTCACTCTGGGTCTGATTTAGGGGGCGGGGTCACTCTGGGTCCGATTTGGTGGGCCGGGCCCCTCGGGGTCCGATTTGGTGGGCCGGGCCTCTCGGGTTCCGAATTGGTGAGCGGGGTAATCTACTATCTAATTATCTAAGGGCACTTCCGTCTTTCTGTCTCACAACACCGCTACGTCATCATCTCGTGAGACCGCAATGCACTCTTTGGACCGGAGCGCGCAACAAGCATCGGGTACCGGCCACTCCAGGTGCAACAAGCATCGTGTACCGGCCGCTCTAGGAGGTGCAACAACCATCAGATACCGGCCGCTCCAGGAGGTGAGTATGTAACTTTTTTATTTTAATTCTTTTTTTTTTTAACAGGGATATGCAGTATACTATGTGACTGGACAATATACTACGTGACTGGGCAGTATAACTACGTGGCTCTGCGCTGTATACTGCGTGGCTCTGTGCTGTATACTGCGTGGCTCTGCGCTGTATACTACGCGGCTCTGCGCTGTATACTGCGTGGCTCTGCGCTGTGTACTGCGCGGCTCTGCGCTGTGTACTGCACGGCTCTGCGCTGTGTACTGCGCGGCTCTGCACTGTGTACTGCGCGTTCTGCGCTGTATACTGCGCGGCTCTGCGCTGTATACTGCGCAGCTCTGCGCAGCTCTGCGCTTTGTACTGCGCGGCTCTGCGCTATATACTGCGTGGCTCTTCGCTGTATACTACGCGGCTCTGCGCTGTGTACTGCGCGGCTCTGCGCTGTGTACTGCGCGTGTCCGTGCTGTGTACTGCGCGTGTCTGCGCTGTATACTGCGGGGCTCTGCACTGTATACTGCGGGGCTCTGCACTGTATACTGCGGGGCTCTGCGCTGTATACTACGTGGCTCAGCGCTGTATACTGCGCGGCTCTGCGCTGCATACTGCGTGGCTCTACGCTGCGTACTGCGCGGCTCTGCGCTGTATACTGGGTGGCTCTGCGCTGTGTACTGCGCGGCTCTGTGCTGTGTACTGTGCGGCTCTGCACTGTGTACTGCGCGGCTCTGCGCTGTGTACTGCGCGGCTCTGCGCTTTATACTGTGCGGCTCTGCGCTCTGTACTGCGCGGCTCTGCGCTGTGTACTGCGCAGCTCTGCGCTGTATACTGCGCGGCTCTGCGCTGTGTACTGCGCGGCTCTGCGCTGTGTACTGCGCGGCTCTGCGCTGTGTACTGCTCGGCTCTGCGCTGTGTACTGCGCGGCTCTGCGCTGTGTACTGCGCGGCTCTGCGCTGTGTACTGCGCGGCTCTGCGCTGTGTACTGCGCGGCTCTCCGCTTTATACTGCGCGGCTCTGCGCTTTATACTGCGCGGCTTTGCGCTGTGTACTGCATGGCTCTGCGCTGTGTACTGCGCGGCTCTGCGCTGTGTACTGCACGGCTCTGCGCTGTGTACTGCACGGCTCTGCGCTTTATACTGCGCGGCTCTGCGCTGTGTACTGCACGGCTCTGCGCTGTGTACTGCGCGGCTCTGCGCTGTGTACTGCACGGCTCTGCGCTTTATACTGCGCGGCTCTGCGCTGTGTACTGCACGGCTCTGCGCTGTGTACTGCGCGGCTCTGCGCTGTGTACTGCGCGGCTCTGCGCTTTATACTGCGCGGCTCTGCGCTTTATACTGCGCGGCTCTGCGCTGTGTACTGCGCGGCTCTGCGCTGTGTACTGCGCGGCTCTGCGCTGTGTACTGCACGGCTCTGCGCTTTATACTGCGCGGCTCTGCGCTGTGTACTGCACGGCTCTGCGCTGTGTACTGCGCGGCTCTGCGCTGTGTACTGCACGGCTCTGCGCTTTAAACTGCGCGGCTCTGCGCTGTGTACTGCACGGCTCTGCGCTGTGCACTGCGCGGCTCTGCGCTGTGTACTGCGCGGCTCTGCGCTTTATACTGCGCGGCTCTGCGCTGTGTACTGCGCGGCTCTGCGCTGTGTACTGCACGGCTCTGCGCTTTATACTGCGTGGCTCTGCGCTGTGTACTGCACGGCTCTGCGCTGTGTACTGCGCGGCTCTGCGCTGTGTACTGCACGGCTCTGCGCTTTATACTGCGCGGCTCTGCGCTGTGTACTGCACGGCTCTGCGCTGTGTACTGCGCGGCTCTGCGCTGTGTACTGCGCGGCTCTGCGCTTTATACTGCGCGGCTCTGCGCTGTGTACTGCGCGGCTCTGCGCTGTGTACTGCGCGGCTCTGCGCTGTGTACTGCACGGCTCTGCACTGTATACTGCGTGGCTGTGCAATATACTACGTGGACATGCATATTCTAGAATACCCGATGAGTTAGAATCGGGCCACAGTCTAATAATCATAAGACTACGGATAGTGGTTTGGAATTGTGCTGTACTGTCACTTTAAGAGCTGATATTATCTGACAAAACTTGTGACCTGGTGAGCTGATGTAGATTTCATAGGAGTTGGCATAGTAACTGTGTCTGACTGCGCATATCAATGAGCTAATCAGCCAGGTGGCAGTTATTTTTAGAAATTGCCTCAGAAACCAGCCCATTATAAACGTATAGGAAAATTTCTCCATTGAAACGCATTGAAAGACTTTTTTCAAACACAAATTGCGCAAAAACTACAAATCCGATCGACACGAAAAATACTTAGCACACCTCTCAGGAACGCTGGCTTCGAAATGACACCTCACTGGAGTCTGTGAGTTTAGCGGTTCGGGCCGCATTACGTGCGGACTGAATAATAAGAATAAGAAGTTTACCACGGTGGAATAACAGTATAGTGCTTTGTTCCAAAGCACTATAACTAGATGGGTATTTCCTGAAGGAACTACAGATAGTGCTTTGGAATGGTGCCCGGGTTGCCCCAGCAAGACTTTCACACTTGGGTGCCCCTCAGGCGCTGGCTTGGTAGTTGTAGCCCCTAAAGGGGTGAGGCCACTATGGGTCCGATTTGGTGGGCGGGGTCACTCTGGGACCAATTTGGTGGGCGGGGTCACTCTGGGACCAATTTGGTGGGCGGGGTCACTCTGGGACCGATTTGGCGGGCGGCACCACTCTGGGTCCGATTTTGCGGGCGGCGCCACTCTGGGTCCGATTTGGCGGGCGGCGCCACTCTGGGTCCGATTTGGCGGGCGGCGCCACTCTGGGTCCGATTTGGCGGGCGGCGCCACTCTGGGTCCGATTTGGCGGGCGGCGCCACTCTGGGTCCGATTTGGCGGGCGGCGCCACTCTGGGTCCGATTTGGCGGGCGGCGCCACTCTGGGTCCGATTTGGCGGGCTGGGTCACTCTGGGTCCGATTTGGCGGGCTGGGTCACTCTGGGTCCGATTTGGTGGCCCGGGTCACTCTGGGTCCGATTTGGTGGCCCGGGTCACTCTGGGTCCGATTTGGTGGCCCGGGTCACTCTGGGTCCGATTTGGTGGGCCGGGTCACTCTGGGTCCGATTTGGTGGGCCGGGTCACTCTGGGTCCGATTTGGTGGGCCGGGTCACTCTGGGTCCGATTTGGTGGGCCGGGTCACTCTGGGTCCGATTTGGTGGGCCGGGTCACTCTGGGTCCGATTTGGTGGGCCGGGTCACTCTGGGTCCGATTTGGTGGCCCGGGTCACTCTGGGTCCGATTTGGTGGCCCGGGTCACTCTGGGTCCGATTTGGTGGCCCGGGTCACTCTGGGTCCGATTTGGTGGCCCGGGTCACTCTGGGTCCGATTTGGTGGCCCGGGTCACTCTGGGTCCGATTTGGTGGCCCGGGTCACTGTGGGTCCGATTTGGTGGCCCGGGTCACTCTGGGTCCGATTTGGTGGCCCGGGTCACTCTGGGTCCGATTTGGTGGCCCGGGTCACTCTGGGTCCGATTTGGTGGGCCGGGTCACTCTGGGTCCGATTTGGTGGCCCGGGTCACTCTGGGTCCGATTTGGTGGGCCGGGTCACTCTGGGTCCGATTTGGTGGGCCGGGTCACTCTGGGTCCGATTTGGTGGGCCGGGTCACTCTGGGTCCAATTTGGTGGGCCGGGTCACTCTGGGTCCGATTTGGTGGGCCGGGTCACTCTGGGTCCGATTTGGTGGGCCGGGTCACTCTGACTGACAGCAGGATAAGGGAATGGCTGATAACAGAGAATAGACTGACAGCAGGACAAGGGAATGGCTGATAACAGAGAGAATAGACTGACAGCAGGACAGGGGAATTGCTGATAACAGAGAGAAATAGACTGACAGCAGGACGGGGAATGGCTGATAACAGAGAGAATAGACTGACAGCAGGACAGGGGAATGGCTGATAACAGAGAGAATAGACTGACAGCAGGACAGGGGAATGGCTGATAACAGAGAGAATAGACTGACAGCAGGACGGGGAATGGCTGATAACAGAGAGAATAGACTGACAGTAGGACAGGGGAATGGCTGATAACAGAGAGAAATAGACTGACAGCAGTACGGGGAATGGCTGATAACAGAGAGAAATAGATGGGTATTTCCTGAAGGAACTACAGATAGTGCTTTGGAATGGTGCCCGGGTTGCCCCAGCAAGACTTTCACACTTGGGTGCCCCTCAGGCGCCGGTTTGGTAGTTGTAGCCACTCTGGGTCCGATTTGGTGGGTGGGGCCCCTCAGGGGCCGATTTGGTGGGCGCTGTATACTGCGGGGCTCTGCGCTGTATACTGCGGGGCTCTGCGCTGTATGCTGCGGGGCTCTGCGCTGTATACTGCGGGGCTCTGCGCTGTATACTGCGGGGCTCTGCGCTGTATGCTGCGGGGCTCTGCGCTGTGTACTGCGCGGCTCTGCGCTGTGAACTGCACGGCTCTGCGCTTTATACTGCGCGGCTCTGCGCTGTGTACTGCACGGCTCTGCGCTGTGTACTGCGCGGCTCTGCGCTGTGTACTGCACGGCTCTGCGCTTTATACTGCGCGGCTCTGCGCTGTGTACTGCACGGCTCTGCGCTGTGTACTGCGCGGCTCTGCGCTGTGTACTGCGCGGCTCTGCGCTTTATACTGCGCGGCTCTGCGCTGTGTAGTGCGCGGCTCTGCGCTGTGTACTGCGCGGCTCTGCACTGTATACTGCGTGGCTGTGCAATATACTACGTGGACATGCATATTCTAGAATACCCGATGAGTTAGAATCGGGCCACAGTCTAATAATCATAAGACTACAGATAGTGGTTTGGAATTGTGCTGTACTGTCACTTTAAGAGCTGATATTATCTGACAAAACTTGTGAGCTGATGTAGATTTCATAGGAGTTGGCATAGTAACTGTGTCTGACTGCGCATATCAATGAGCTAATCAGCCAGGTGGCAGTTATTTTTAGAAATTGCCTCAGAAACCAGCCCATTATAAACGTATGGGACAATTTCCCTATTGAAACGCATTGAAAGACTTTTTTCAAACACAAATTGCGCAAAAACTACAAATCCGATCGGCACGAAAAATACTTAGCACACCTCTTGGGGACGCTGGCTTCGAAATGACACCTCACTGGAGTCTGTGAGTTTAGCGGTTCGGGCCGCATTACGTGCGGACTGAATAATAAGAATAAGAAGAAGTTTACCACGGTGGAATAACAGTATAGTGCTTTGTTCCAAAGCACTATAACTAGATGGGTATTTCCTGAAGGAACTACAGATAGTGCTTTGGAATGGTGCCCGGGCTGCCCCTGCAAGACTTTCACACTTGGGTGCCCCTCAGATGCTGGTTTGGTCGTTGTAGCTCCTTAGGGTTGAGGATTTGGTGGGCGGGGCCACTCTGGGTCCGATTTGGTGGGCTGGGTCACTCTGGGTCCGATTTGGTGGGCCGGGCCACTATGGGTCCGATTTGGTGGCCCGGGCCACTCTGGGTCCGATTTGGTGGCCCGGGCCACTCTGGGTCCGATTTGGTGGGCCGGGTCACTCTGACTGACAGCAGGATAAGGGAATGGCTGATAACAGAGAATAGACTGACAGCAGGACAAGGGAATGGCTGATAACAGAGAGAATAGACTGACAGCAGGACAGGGGAATTGCTGATAACAGAGAGAAATAGACTGACAGCAGGACGGGGAATGGCTGATAACAGAGAGAATAGACTGACAGCAGGACAGGGGAATGGCTGATAACAGAGAGAATAGACTGACAGCAGGACAGGGGAATGGCTGATAACAGAGAGAATAGACTGACAGCAGGACGGGGAATGGCTGATAACAGAGAGAATAGACTGACAGTAGGACAGGGGAATGGCTGATAACAGAGAGAAATAGACTGACAGCAGTACGGGGAATGGCTGATAACAGAGAGAAATAGATGGGTATTTCCTGAAGGAACTACAGATAGTGCTTTGGAATGGTGCCCGGGTTGCCCCAGCAAGACTTTCACACTTGGGTGCCCCTCAGGCGCCGGTTTGGTAGTTGTAGCCACTCTGGGTCCGATTTGGTGGGTGGGGCCCCTCAGGGGCCGATTTGGTGGGCGCTGTATACTGCGGGGCTCTGCGCTGTATACTGCGGGGCTCTGCGCTGTATGCTGCGGGGCTCTGCGCTGTATACTGCGGGGCTCTGCGCTGTATACTGCGGGGCTCTGCGCTGTATGCTGCGGGGCTCTGCGCTGTGTACTGCGCGGCTCTGCGCTGTGAACTGCACGGCTCTGCGCTTTATACTGCGCGGCTCTGCGCTGTGTACTGCACGGCTCTGCGCTGTGTACTGCGCGGCTCTGCGCTGTGTACTGCACGGCTCTGCGCTTTATACTGCGCGGCTCTGCGCTGTGTACTGCACGGCTCTGCGCTGTGTACTGCGCGGCTCTGCGCTGTGTACTGCGCGGCTCTGCGCTTTATACTGCGCGGCTCTGCGCTGTGTAGTGCGCGGCTCTGCGCTGTGTACTGCGCGGCTCTGCACTGTATACTGCGTGGCTGTGCAATATACTACGTGGACATGCATATTCTAGAATACCCGATGAGTTAGAATCGGGCCACAGTCTAATAATCATAAGACTACAGATAGTGGTTTGGAATTGTGCTGTACTGTCACTTTAAGAGCTGATATTATCTGACAAAACTTGTGAGCTGATGTAGATTTCATAGGAGTTGGCATAGTAACTGTGTCTGACTGCGCATATCAATGAGCTAATCAGCCAGGTGGCAGTTATTTTTAGAAATTGCCTCAGAAACCAGCCCATTATAAACGTATGGGACAATTTCCCTATTGAAACGCATTGAAAGACTTTTTTCAAACACAAATTGCGCAAAAACTACAAATCCGATCGGCACGAAAAATACTTAGCACACCTCTTGGGGACGCTGGCTTCGAAATGACACCTCACTGGAGTCTGTGAGTTTAGCGGTTCGGGCCGCATTACGTGCGGACTGAATAATAAGAATAAGAAGAAGTTTACCACGGTGGAATAACAGTATAGTGCTTTGTTCCAAAGCACTATAACTAGATGGGTATTTCCTGAAGGAACTACAGATAGTGCTTTGGAATGGTGCCCGGGCTGCCCCTGCAAGACTTTCACACTTGGGTGCCCCTCAGGCGGTCCGATTTGGTGGGTTGGGTCAATCTGGGTCTGATTTTGTGGGCGGGGTAAATCTAGGTCCGATTCGGTGGGCGGGGTCACTTTTGGTCCGATTCTGTGGGCGCGGCCACTCTGGGTCCGATTCGGTGGGCGGAGCCACTCTGGGTCCGATTTGGTGGGCGGGGCACCTTAGGGACCAATTTGGTGGGTGGGGTCACTCGGTCCGATTTGGTGGGCTGGGCACCTCAGGGTCTCATTTGGTGGGCTGGGCACCTCAGGGTCCGATTTGGTGGGTGGGGTCACTCTGGGTCCGATTTGGTGGAAGGGGTCACTCTGGGTCTGATTTGGTGGAAGGGGTCACTCTGGGTTCGATTTGGTGGGCGGAGCCACTCTGGGTCCGATTTGGTGGGCGGGGTCACTCTGGGTCCGATTTGGTGGGCGGGGTCACTCTGGGTCCGATTTGGTGAGCCGGGCCCCTCGGGGTCCGATTTGGTGAGCGGGGTAATCTACTATATAATTGTCTAAGGGCACTTCCGTCTTTCTGTCTCACAACACCGCTACGTCATCATCTCATGAGACCGCAATGCACTCTTGGGACCGGAGCGCGCAACAAGCATCGGGTACCGGCCACTCCAGGTGCAACAAGCATCGTGTACCGGCCGCTCTAGGAGGTGCAACAACCATCAGATACCGGCCGCTCCAGGAGGTGAGTATGTAACTTTTTTATTTTAATTCTTTTTTTTTTTTTAACAGGGATATGCAGTATACTATGTGACTGGACAATATACTACGTGACTGGGCAGTATAACTACGTGGCTCTGCGCTGTATACTGCGTGGCTCTGCGCTGTATACTGCGTGGCTCTGCGCTGTATACTACGCGGCTCTGCGCTGTATACTACGCGGCTCTGCGCTGTATACTGCGCGGCTCTGCGCTTTGTACTGCGCGGCTCTGCGCTATATACTGCGTGGCTCTTCGCTGTATACTGCGCGGCTCTGCGCTGTGTACTGCGCGGCTCTGCGCTGTGTACTGCGCGTGTCCGTGCTGTGTACTGCGTGTGTCTGCGCTGTATACTGCGCGGCTCTGCGCTGTGTACTGCGCGGCTCTGCACTGTGTACTGCACGGCTCTGCGCTGTATACTGCGGGGCTCTGCACTGTATACTGCGGGGCTCTGCGCTGTATACTACGCGGCTCTGCGCTGTATACTGCGCGGCTCTGCGCTGTATACTGCGTGGCTCTACGCTGTGTACTGCGCGGCTCTGCGCTGTATACTGCGCGGCTCTGCGCTGTATACTGGGCGGCTCTGCGCTGTGTACTGCGCGGCTCTGCGCTGTATACTGCGCGGCTCTGCGCTGTATACTGCACGGCTCTGCGCTGTGTACTGCGCGGCTCTGCGCTGTGTACTGCGCGGCTCTGCGCTGTGTACTGCGCGGCTCTGCGCTGTGTACTGCGCGGCTCTGCGCTGTATACTGGGCGGCTCTGCGCTGTGTACTGCGCGGCTCTGCGCTGTATACTGCGCGGCTCTGCGCTGTATACTGCACGGCTCTGCGCTGTGTACTGCGCGGCTCTGCGCTGTGTACTGCGCGGCTCTGCGCTGTGTACTGCGCGGCTCTGCGCTGTGTACTGCGTGGCTCTGCGCTGTGTACTGCGCGGCTCTGTGCTGTGTACTGCGCGGCTCTGCGCTGTGTACTGCGCGGCTCTGCGCTTTACACTGCGCGGCTCTGCGCTTTATACTGCGCGGCTCTGCGCTGTGTACTGCGCGGCTCTGCGCTGTGCACTGCACGGCTCTGCGCGGTATACTGCGCGGCTCTGCGCTCTGTACTGCGCGGCTCTGCGCTGTGTACTGCGCGGCTCTGCGCTGTATACTGCGCGGCTCTGCGCTGTGTACTGCGCGGCTCTGCGCTGTGTACTGCGCGGCTCTGCGCTGTGTACTGCGCGGCTCTCCGCTTTATACTGCGCGGCTCTGCGCTGTGTACTGCGCGGCTCTGCGCTGTGTACTGCGCGGCTCTGCGCTTTCTACTGCGCGGCTCTGCGCTTTGTACTGCGCGGCTCTGCGCTGTGTACTGCGCGGCTCTGCGCTGTGTACTGCGCGGCTCTGCGCTGTGTACTGCGCGGCTCTGCGCTGTGAACTGCGCGGCTCTGCGCTGTATACTGCGCGGCTCTGCGCTGTGTACTGCGCGGCTCTGCGCTGTGTTCTGCGCGGCTCTGCGCTGTGTACTGCGCGGCTCTGCGCTTTATACTGCGCGACTCTGCGCTTTGTACTGCGCGGCTCTGCGCTGTGTACTGCGCGGCTCTGCGCTGTGTACTGCGCGGCTCTGCGCTGTGTACTGCGCGGCTCTGCGCTGTGTACTGCGCGGCTCTGCGCTGTGTACTGCGCGGCTCTGCGCTGTGTACTGCGCGGCTCTGCGCTTTATACTGCGCGACTCTGCGCTTTGTACTGCGCGGCTCTGCGCTGTGTACTGCGCGGCTCTGCGCTGTGTACTGCGCGGCTCTGCGCTGTGTACTGCGCGGCTCTGCGCTGTGTACTGCGCGGCTCTGCGCTGTGTACTGCGCGGCTCTGCGCTGTGTACTGCGTGGCTCTGCGCTTTATACTGCGCGACTCTGCGCTTTGTACTGCGCGGCTCTGCGCTGTGTACTGCGCGGCTCTGCGCTGTGTACTGCGCGGCTCTGCGCTGTGTACTGCGCGGCTCTGCGCTTTATACTGCGCGACTCTGCGCTTTGTACTGCGCGGCTCTGCGCTGTGTACTGCGCGGCTCTGCGCTGTGTACTGCGCGGCTCTGCGCTGTGTACTGCGCGGCTCTGCGCTGTGTACTGCGCGGCTCTGCGCTGTATACTGCGTGGCTCTGCGCTGTGTACTGCGCGGCTCTGCGCTGTGTACTGCGCGGCTCTGCGCTGTGTACTGCGCGGCTCTGCGCTTTATACTGCGCGACTCTGCGCTTTGTACTGCGCGGCTCTGCGCTGTGTACTGCGCGGCTCTGCGCTGTGTACTGCGCGGCTCTGCGCTGTGTACTGCGCGGCTCTGCGCTTTATACTGCGCGACTCTGCGCTTTGTACTGCGCGGCTCTGCGCTGTGTACTGCGCGGCTCTGCGCTGTGTACTGCGCGGCTCTGCGCTGTGTACTGCGCGGCTCTGCGCTGTGTACTGCGCGGCTCTGCGCTGTATACTGCGCGGCTCTGCTCTGTGTACTGCGCGGCTCTGCGCTGTGTACTGCGTGGCTCTGCGCTTTATACTGCGCGGCTCTGCGCTTTGTACTGCGCGGCTCTGCGCTGTGTACTGCGCGGCTCTGCGCTGTGTACTGCGCGGCTCTGCGCTGTGTACTGCGCGGCTCTGCGCTTTATACTGCGCGACTCTGCGCTTTGTACTGCGCGGCTCTGCGCTGTGTACTGCGCGGCTCTGCGCTGTGTACTGCGCGGCTCTGCGCTGTGTACTGCGCGGCTCTGCGCTGTGTACTGCGCGGCTCTGCGCTGTGTACTGCGCGGCTCTGCACTGTATACTGCGTGGCTGTGCAATATACTTCGTGGACATACATATTCTAGAATACCCGATGAGTTAGAATCGGGCCACAGTCTAATAATCATAAGACTACAGATAGTGGTTTGGAATTGTGCTGTACTGTCACTTTAAGAGCTGATATTATCTGACAAAACTTGTGACCTGGTGAGCTGATGTAGATTTCATAGGAGTTGGCATAGTAACTGTGTCTGACTGCGCATATCAATGAGCTAATCAGCCAGGTGGCAGTTATTTTTAGAAATTGCCTCAGAAACCAGCCCATTATAAACGTATAGGAAAATTTCTCCATTGAAACGCATTGAAAGACTTTTTTCAAACACAAATTGCGCAAAAACTACAAATCCGATCGGCACGAAAAATACTTAGCACACCTCTCGGGAACGCTGGCTTCGAAATGACACCTCACTGGAGTCTGTGAGTTTAGCGGTTCGGGCCGCATTACGTGCGGACTGAATAATAAGAATAAGAAGAAGTTTACCACGGTGGAATAACAGTATAGTGCTTTGTTCCAAAGCACTATAACTAGATGGGTATTTCCTGAAGGAACTACAGATAGTGCTTTGGAATGGTGCCCGGGCTGCCCCTGCAAGACTTTCACACTTGGGTGCCCCTCAGATGCTGGTTTGGTCGTTGTAGCTCCTTAGGGTTGAGGATTTGGTGGGCGGGGCCACTCTGGGTCCGATTTGGTGGGCTGGGTCACTCTGGGTCCGATTTGGTGGGCCGGGCCACTATGGGTCCGATTTGGTGGCCCGGGCCACTCTGGGTCCGATTTGGTGGCCCGGGCCACTCTGGGTCCGATTTGGTGGCCCGGGCCACTCTGGGTCCGATTTGGTGGCCCGGGCCACTCTGGGTCCGATTTGGTGGCCCGGGCCACTCTGGGTCCGATTTGGTGGCCCGGGCCACTCTGGGTCCGATTTGGTGGCCCGGGTCACTCTGGGTCCGATTTGGTGGCCCGGGTCACTCTGGGTCCGATTTGGTGGCCCGGGTCACTCTGGGTCCGATTTGGTGGCCCGGGTCACTCTGGGTCCGATTTGGTGGCCCGGGTCACTCTGGGTCCGATTTGGTGGCCCGGGTCACTCTGGGTCCGATTTGGTGGCCCGGGTCACTCTGGGTCCGATTTGGTGGGCCGGGTCACTCTGGGTCCGATTTGGTGGGCCGGGTCACTCTGGGTCTGATTTGGTGGGCCGGGTCACTCTGGGTCCGATTTGGTGGGCCGGGTCACTCTGACTGACAGCAGGATAAGGGAATGGCTGATAACAGAGAATAGACTGACAGCAGGACAAGGGAATGGCTGATAACAGAGAGAATAGACTGACAGCAGGACAGGGGAATGGCTGATAACAGAGAGAAATAGACTGACAGCAGGACGGGGAATGGCTGATAACAGAGAGAAATAGACTGACAGCAGGACGCGGAATGGCTGATAACAGAGAGAAATAGACTGACAGCAGGACAGGGGAATGGCTGATAACAGAAAGAAATAGACTGACAGCAGGACAGGGGAATGGCTGATAACAGAGAGAAATAGACTGACAGCAGTACGGGGAATGGCTGATAACAGAGAGAAAAAGATGGGTATTTCCTGAAGGAACTACAGATAGTGCTTTGGAATGGTGCCCGGGTTGCCCCAGCAAGACTTTCACACTTGGTTGCCCCTCAGGCGCTGGTTTGGTAGTTGTAGCCACTCTGGGTCCGATTTGGTGGGCGCTGTATACTGCGCGGCTCTGCGCTGTATGCTGCGCGGCTCCGCGCTGTATGCTGCGCGGCTCCGCGCTGTATGCTGCGCGACTCCGCCCTGTATGCTGCGCGGCTCCGCGCTGTATGCTGCGCGGCTCCGCGCTGTATGCTGCGCGGCTCCGCGCTGTATAATGCGCGGCTCCGCGCTGTATGCTGTGGGGCTCCGCGCTGTATGTTGCGGGGCTCCGCGCTGTATGCTGCGCGGCTCCGCGCTGTATGCTGCGCGGCTCCGCGCTGTATAATGCGCGGCTCCGCGCTGTATAATGCGCGGCTCCGCGCTGTATGCTGCGGGGCTCCGCGCTGTATGC
Organism: Ranitomeya variabilis; assembly: GCF_051348905.1. Taxonomy (NCBI): domain Eukaryota; kingdom Metazoa; phylum Chordata; class Amphibia; order Anura; family Dendrobatidae; genus Ranitomeya; species Ranitomeya variabilis. Next base: position 383,438,957 of record NC_135235.1, on the reverse strand, counting down.
TGCGGGGCTCCGCGCTGTATGCTGCGCGGCTCCGCGCTGTATGCTGCGCGGCTCCGCGCTGTATGCTGCGCGGCTCCGCGCTGTATAATGCGGAGCTCTGCGCTTTATGCTGCGGGGCTCTGCGCTGTATAATGCGGAGCTCCGCGCTGTATACTGCGGGGCTCCGTGCTGTATGCTGCGCGGCTCCGCGCTGTATGCTGCGCGGCTCCGCGCTGTATAATGCGGAGCTCTGCGCTGTATACTGCGGGGCTCTGCGCTATATGCTGCGCGGCTCTGCGCTGTATGCTGCGGGGCTCTGCGCTTTATACTGTAATAATAATAAGACTACAGATAGTCCTTTGTTCCAAAGCACTATAATTACCATGCACACATACCAAGCAACAGTCCCTAATAAATCCTTCAACTCTCCTCATATGTATTCCTCTACCACCGATAGCCATGTAGCAAATGCTAGCTCTGATGAGGATTAGAAACAGAGCCCAGATTATGAAGGGAAAAGGAGTGGCTAACCAAGCACATCTGTGAGCACAGGGATTTCCAATATGGCCAATTAACCCCCGTTCTGCTAGAAGAAATAAACACATTTAAAATGAAGGAGAATTGCTTCTTCTCAGCGCCAGAGTAGGAGCAATCAGACGCTGCGGTCTTCTGGCTCCACACTGTCACAGTAACCCTAACATGCCTTTATTGTTACAGGTTGTTGGACTTTATTTTCAAAGGACATTAGTTCTATAGCAAAATCCCTTATGGAATTTCAGGCGGGGAGTATGCTGTTCTCCAGATATAATTACTATTCAGCCATTCAGTTGGCGTATTTTACAGTATAAGTTTTGCATTGCTTCATCAGTTATGTGTATTACTATTGTTATACATATTGCTATGCGCCATCTGTTGGCCAATAGTCATTACTCATGACATCTGTAATTCTAATTTATTATTCATATGGGTGTGTCTTCACTGCAGTTCATGGGTCACTTCCTCTCAGCAGCCTTTTTCTTTTCATCTTGCTGTGAGAAAAGTCACACATTTACTGGGCCTGTGAAAGCATCAATTTCTGACCAACAACAATACCTCAAACCATCAGCAAACAACTGCAACTAGTGATTTCAGAGAAGTTACTGCATTGTACCCACAAGTATTGGGTTGTATCCAGGTTGTAAATAAACTCAGATTTAAATTGTACCAACACTGTGGTTCTACATTCAAACCTGTGGACGCTGAATATGGAAATGGTCCTGTCTGTTCTTCATCTAGGAATACAGAGGTAAGAATTCTCACAGCCTCATATCAGTAAGGTAAACCTCCATTTGCCTTATGTGGAGACAGAACAAGAAGAGACACATAGAAGGAATTGGGGATTCGCAAAGAGGCCGGGAGTTTGAGTTTGTAGGCAACTGTATTCATTTATTTCAACACCTCGAAGGGACCAATGAAGCGAGGACCCAACTTACAGGATGGTATCTTGAGACGGGAGAAAACAGATGCGAATGCAGACGTCTCTTGTCCACGTGTCTTTTCATCCGCTCAGAGGATTTTACTAAGGACTAGTTGATGTGAGCGAGTATACTCGTTGCTCGGGTGATCTCCGAGTATTTCTTAGGGTTCGGAGATTTAGTTTTCATCGCGGCAGCTGAATGATTTACAGCTATTAGCCAGGCTGAGTACATGTGGGGATTGCCTGGTTGCTAGGGAGTCCCCACATGTAATAAAGACTGTGCCCTGCTATCTGCCACCATCGCACTCTAACCAGCATGACTATTCTTCCTACAGGTATGTTCATCCACCCAGCTAACCAGAATCCCTCAATGTCTATGGAAAGATGACAGGGAATATTTTAAAATATATATGTTTATTTAATAGCAATAGAGAAAACCATTAAAATATACAAAAATAAAATTAAAATCATGTTAATATGTATATGTATACATGAGCACATATCCAATTACATAAGGCAGGTCAATTTCTGTTATATGCTATATACCCCAATGGGCAAAACAAATATCAAAAGAAGGGGGACCATGTATTCCATATGCTGTAAAAAGTGATGAAGTTAAAGAAACCATAAAAAAGTGTATAAAATATCAAAAAATATATATCATACCAAAAATACACAATGAAACGTGCAAAAAGTGCTATGTGCAATATCCTCAAAGGCCACTTGCTTCTAAGGATATCTTAACTATGATATCAATTTGATGTATTTCTTTTAGGTATTCACAATTTTATTTTTTTTCTATATATTTGTTTATACCTGTATCTGTATTAATTTTGATATTTTGTTTTTTCTTATTGATATACAGTATTTGGTAATTTTATGATACATATGAAATCTCATGTACATCATCATGGAATCAATGGTGCTATATAAATAAATAAATAATAATAATAATAATAATAATTGATCTGGTGGGATGTGGGGTTAATCACTAATGCCAATGGGGCATGCTAATTATATTTATTCATTGGGACTTTTTACGTTACGTGTCACATTTGGCTTGTTTTTATTTCCGTTTTGTGATGCTTATTTAATAAAGAATTACATTTTTATGGTTCTGGCTCTGGATATCATCATCCCTTCCTACATTTGTCTACTGGGAGAAACCAATCCCGAAGATCCATGCTTTGAATATTTCCTGAATCTATGGACATTATATCACAATTGGTAAGCTGGTAGCATTTTTTTTTCTTTTCTTTTGACTAATAATTCATGCCCACAAAGCTGAACGAAATGAAGTGTCCTTTTGAATGAAAATAAAATGAACATATTCCGCAGTAGTAATTTTGGCGCTCTGTATCTCCACAATGGAGTGCAGAAAATAAAGAAGAAAAAAAGGTTTTAATCCACATTCCTACTACTATGTCCAGAAATATATGGTTTGTAAAGACACAATTTGTGAATGGTCCTTTTATAAATGCATAAACAAAAGATGCTTCAACTGGATCTTATGTACATGTGTGAGGGGTAGCAGGGCCGTTGTCATGGCTGACATATAGCTTAATCGCGCCCCGGTCCCCCATTACATGAAAACAATATCCCCTCTTCAGCGTACCTTCGGCTACACCTTCTGCACTGTCAGGGTCCCATCTAGGCAGCTGAAGTACTGCTGCTGGCATTGTTATACAAAAAGAGACAAAGTCCAGGTCCAACTCAACAATAAAAAATTTACTTTCTTCAGTACACAGTAGGTCCATTTCAGTTACAGCCATGTCATAAGGTTCCACACAGTATGCATCCTTCGCTTTCACTGTGTCTTCCCTCATTCCTTCCAGGGTGTTCCTGGGACTCACCAACCCATTCGGTACTGCAGCGTCCTCCTCCCTGTCCGGCTTAACTACTTTCAGGAGTTCTCCTGTCCGCTTCACACCAGATATAAGGGCATCTGCCCACATAGTAAGCTGCCGCATCTTGGAGCAACCTGCGTCTCTGTTCTGCTGTGACTTCTGCTTTCATTGCTACTCTCACTTCTGCTGTAACCTTCGGCCACTATCAGGCCCTGGACCAACTGGGCTCTTTACTTGAACGTTGCGGAGTCACTGCGCTGTCCCAGGCTCTAAAGCCCTACAGGACACCTTCTGACTAAAAACAGGAAATGCTCTTGGCTTACCCACAGCAGACTCTTCCTATTAGTTAACTATATACACTAGTGTGCTTATGTGTCCCCATATAGCGGGCTAACTTAAGTACTGCACTTTCCCTACAACATACATATTTACACATTACACTATACCGTAGCAGCATCACAGCACATACCATGAGCAACATTTAACAACGTTTAAACAGGTCTTGCTTGGGGTATAAAACAGTCTCTGTAACCCCTTACACATGTACAGTGGCATGTAAAAATTTGGGCACCCCTGTTATTGTGAACAGTTAAAGAAGTTGTCCAGTACTATAACTTTTTTTTTTTTCATACATCTTGCTATTATGTGCCACTCAAAACATCCACTGTGTTTATTTTAGCAATATTACTTTTTATCATGCTGTGGCAGCACATCCTCAGTGCTGGCTCCAGCTCTCATGGGATGAATCGACAACTTCCTTTCTCATGACTTATTGTGCTCTAATAAAAGTTCCATGATGCATTGCACTGGCCTGTAAGCCAGCACTTAGCACATCCACAACCCCCCCCCCCCAAAAAAAAAGATTTGTGATGTCATTTCTGTCCAACCTCCTCTTTTACATTTGTCCAACCCACACTCCATTACACACACAGATAGACAGAAAGATAGATAGATATGGGATAGATAGATATGGGATGGATAGATAGATATATACAGAGATATATCCATATATATATCTATAGATATATCTATAGGTATATCCATAGATATATCCATAGATATATCCATAGATATTTCCATACATATAGATATATCCATATCCATGTTTCTTAATGAACAATATGTTTCAGTTAACTTCAGAGGGGGGAAAGCCGGCGGCCGGGGACCAATATTTGTAGCCTGGGAAGGGGGTAATACCCATGGCCCCTTCCAAGGCTATGAATATCAGCCCACAGCTGTCTGCATAGCCTTTACTGGCTATTAAAATAGGGGCATCCCCCAAAAAATGACGTGGGGTCCCCCTATATTTTATAGCCAGAAAGGCTACGCAGACAGCTGCAGGCTGATATTCATAGCCTAGGAAGGGGCCATGGATATTGCCCCCCTGGCTACAAATACCAGCCTGCAGCCGAACCAGAAATCGCGCATCTCTAAGATGCACCAATTCTGGCACTTAGCCCCTCTCTTTCCACTCCCATGTAGCAGTGAGATATGGGGAAATAAGGGGTTAATGTCACCTTGCTATTGTAAGTGGACATTAAGCCCGGAAGCCCGGTTAATAATGGAGAGGCGTCGATAAGATGCCTATCCATTATTAATCCTATAGTAGGAAAGAGTTAAAAAAACACTCACACATAAGACTAAAGTATTGTAATGAAATAAAACACAACACGGTTTTCATATTTTTATTGCATGCCCAGAACCAAGCGACACACTCAGTCTCTTATAATAAAAAGTAAAAAAATAAACCAGCCGAATATTCCCTGTCCAACGGAGTACAATTAATAACGAGTGTCCCACGACAATTTCCCCTATAGAACAGTGACATCAGGTGATGTCACTGCTCTATAGGGTCTCTCAGTGATGAACTGACAGGAGACTGTTGTGATCTGGTGACCTTGGAGCCGCATGAAACTTTCTCTGGAGTCGGTGGAACCTGTACTGACCGCAAATCCTGAACTAACACCGCAACTAGAAGTAGCCATGGGGTGTGCCTAACAAACCCTAGACACCTCGACACAGCCGGAGGACTAAATACCCCTATAGATGGAAATAGGAATGCTACCTTGCCTCAGAGCAGACCCTCAAAGGATAGGCAGCCCCCCACGAATAATGACTGTGAGTAGGAGAAGAATAGACACACGCAGGTAGAAAACAGGATTTAGCAAAAGAGGCCACTCTAGCTAAATAGGAAAGGATAGGACAGATTACTAGGCGGTCAGTATTAAAACCCTTCCAAAAATATCCACAGCAGATAATACAAAAAGTTCCACAATCTAACTCCACTCTGCCACTCCAGAGAATCCAACGAGACTGAGAAAATACTGACACAATCTAAGCTGGACAAGAAAACAAAGAATAGCACTGAATTGTGAATTGTGTGCCACAGGAAAAAAAAAACAGACACTTATCTTTGCTGATTTGGCAGAAAGGCAGGAGGAACCAAGCAGAGGTCCAACACCTCCCGACAACAATTGACAACTGGCAAGGACTAATGAATTCTGCACGCCTAAATACCCCAGTCAGAACTGCACTCAGCAGATACACCTGACCAGGACTGCAACTCAGGGGCAACTGCATTACCACCTACAACCAACGGAGGGAGCCCAAAAGCAAAATTCACAACAGTACCCCCCCTTGAGGAGGGGTCACCGAACCCTCACCAGAGCCCCCAGGCCGATCAGGACGAGCCAGATGAAAAGCATGAACCAAATCAGCAGCATGGACATCAGAAGCAAAAACCCAAGAATTATCCTCCTGGCCATAACCCTTCCATTTGACAAGGTACTGAAGCCTCCGCCTCGAAAAACGAGAATCCAAAATCTTCTCAACCACATACTCCAACTCCCCATCAACCAAAACAGGGGCCGGAGGATCAACAGAGGGAACAACGGGCACCACATACTTCCGCAATAAAGATCTATGGAAGACATTATGGATAGCAAAAGAGGCCGGAAGAGCCAATCGAAAAGACACCGGATTAATAATCTCAGAAATCCTATAAGGACCAATAAACCGGGGCTTAAACTTAGGGGAAGAGACCTACATAGGAACATGACGGGAAGACAACCAAACCAAATCCCCAACCCGAAGCCGGGAACCAACACACCGACGACGGTTAGCAAAACGTTGAGCCTCCTCCTGAGACAACACCAAATTGTCCACCACATGAGCCCAAATCTGCTGCACCTGTCAACCACAGAATCCACACCAGGACAGTCAGAAGGCTCAACCTGCCCAGAAGAAAAACGAGGATGAAAACCAAAATTACAAAAAAAAGGCGAAACCAAAGTAGCCGAACTAGCCCGATTATTAAGGGCAAACTCGGCCAATGGCAAAAAGGCCACCCAATCATCCTGATCGGCAGACACAAAGCATCTCAAATAAGTCTCCAAAGTCTGATTAGTTCGCTCGGTCTGGCCATTTGTCTGAGGATGAAATGCAGAAGAAAAAGACAAATCAATGCCCAGCCTAGCACAAAAGGCCCGCCAAAACCTAGAAACAAACTGGGAACCTCTGTCGGACACAATATTCTCCGGAATACCATGCAAACGAACCACATGCTGAAAAAACAATGGAACCAACTCTGAAGAGGAAGGCAATTTAGGCAAAGGCACCAAATGAACCATCTTAGAAAACCGGTCACAAACAACCCAGATAACCGACATCCTCTGGGAAACCGGAAGATCAGAAATGAAATCCATAGAAATATGCGTCCAGGGCCTCTCAGGGACCGGCAATGGCAAAAGTAACCCACTAGCACGGGAACAACAAGGCTTGGCCCGCGCACAAGTCCCACAGGACTGCACAAAAGAACGCACATCACGTGACAACGAAGGCCACCAAAAAGACCTACCAACCAAATCTCTGGTACCAAAAATACCAGGATGACCAGCCAACACAGAACAGTGAACCTCAGAAATCACTCTACTAGTCCATCTGTCAGGAACAAACAATTTCCCCACAGGACAGCGGTCAGGTCTATCAGCCTGAAATTCCTGAAGAACCCGCCGTAAATCAGGGGAAATGGCAGAAAGGACCACCCCTTCTTTCAGAATGCCGACCGGTTCACGGACCTCAGGAGAATCAGGCAAAAAACTCCTAGAAAGGGCATCAGCCTTAATATTCTTAGAACCCGGAAGATACTAAACCACGAAATCAAAACGGGAAAAAAACAAGGACCATTGAGCCTGTCTAGGACTCAGCCGTTTGGCAGACTCTAGGTAAATCAAATTCTTATGATCGGTCAGGACCACAATACGGTGCTTAGCTCCCTCAAGCCAATGTCGCCACTCCTCAAACGCCCACTTCATAGCCAACAACTCCCGATTGCCGACATCATAATTGCGTTCAGCAGGCGAAAACTTGCGGGAGAAGAAGGCACACGGTTTCATCAAAGAACCAACAGAATCCCTCTGAGACAAAACGGCCCCTGCCCCAATCTCAGAAGCATCAATCTCAACCTGAAACGGAAGAGAAACATCTGGTTGGCGCAACACCGGAGCAGAAGTAAATTGGCGTTTAAGCTCCTGAAAGGCAGAGACAGCCGCAGAGGACCAATTCGCCACATCAGCGCCTTTTTTCGTCAAATCAGTCAAGGGTTTAACCACGCTGGAGAAGTTAGCAATGAAACGGCGATAAAAATTTGCAAAACCCAAAAATTTCTGAAGGCTCTTCACGGATGTGGGTTGAATCCAGTAATGAATGGCCTGAACCTTAACCGGATCCATCTCCATAGATGAGGGAGAAAAAATAAAGCCCAAAAAAGAAACCTTCTGCACCCCAAAGAGACACTTAGACCCCTTCACAAACAAGGCATTGTCACAAAGGATCTGAAATACCATCCTGACCTGTTCCACATGAGACTTCCAATCATCGGAAAAAATCAAAATATCGTCCAAATATACAATCAAGAATTTATCAATATAAGTCCGGAAGATATCATGCATGAAGGATTGAAAAACAGATGGAGCGTTAGTGAGCCCGAATGGCATCACAAGGTATTCAAAATGGCCTTCGGGCGTATTAAACGCAGTTTTCCATTCATCACCCTGCTTAATACGAACAAGATTATATGCCCCCCCGAAGGTCAATCTTCGTAAACCAACTAGCCCCCTTAATCCTAGCAAACAAATCGGAAAGCAAAGGTAAAGGGTATTGAAACTTGACCGTGATCTTATTCAAGAGGCGATAATCAATACAAGGTCTCAAGGAGCCATCCTTCTTAGCAACAAAAAAAAAAAACCCGCTCCCAACGGCGAAGATGGCTGAATATGCCCTTTCTCCAAAGACTCCTTAACATAACTCCGCATGGCGGTATGTTCAGGCACAGACAGGTTGAAAAGTCGGCCCTTAGGAAACTTACTGCCTGGAATCAAGTCAATCGCACAATCACAGTCCCCATGCGGTGGAAGGGAACTGGACTTGGGCTCATCGAGTACATCCTGAAAATCAGACAAAAACTCAGGAATTTCAGAAGAGGAAGAAGAGGAGATTGACATCAAAGGAACATCATTATGAACCCCCTGACAACCCCAACTAGTCACAGACATAGATTTCCAATCCAACACAGGATTATGTACCTGCAACCACGGGAAACCCAGCACGATAACATCATGCAAATTATGCAACGCCAGAAATCGACAATCTTCCTGATGGGCTGGCGCCATGTGCATGGTCACCTGTGTCCAAAACTGGGGCTTATTTTTAGCCAAAGGTGTAGCATCAATCCCCCTTAAAGGAATAGGGTTCTGCAAAGGCTGCAAGGGAAACCCACAACGCCTGGCAAACTCAAAATCCATTAAGTTCAAGGCGGCGCCTGAATCCACAAACGCCATGACAGAAAATGATGACAATGAGCAGATCAAGGACACCGATAACAGAAATTTAGGTTGTACAGTACTGATAGTAAATGAACTAACGATCCTTTTTGTCCGCTTAGGGCAGACTGAAATGACATGAGAAGCGTCGCCACAATGACTTTGCTCTAAGGATGACGCCACAGCACGCACAGTTTGACGCTCCCGCAAGCGCCGATCAATCTGAATGGCCAGAGACATAGAATCACTCAGACCGGAAGGCGTGGGAAACCCCACCATAACATCTTTAACGGATTCAGAAAGACCCTTTCTGAAAATTGCTGCCAAAGCATCATCATTCCATTTAGTCAACACAGACCATTTTCTAAATTTCTGACAATACAATTCTGCCGCCTCTTGACCCTGAGACAGGGCCAACAAGGTTTTCTCCGCTTGATCCACGGAATTCGGTTCATCATATAATAATCCTAAAGCCTGAAAAAAGGAATCTACATTAAGCAAGGCCGGATTCCCAGATTCCAGGGAAAATGCCCAATCCTGTGGATCGCCACGCAGCAGGGAGATGACAATTTTAACCTGCTGAATGGAATCACCGGAGGATCGCGGTCTCAGAGCAAAAAACAGTTTACAATTGTTTTTAAAACCCCAAAATTTGGACCTATCACCAAAAAACAAATCAGGAGTAGGAATCTTCGGCTCTTAAGCAGGAATCTGAACTATATAATCAGAAATACCCTGTACCCTAGCAGCAAGCTGGTCTACACGAGAAGCTAATTCCTGAACATCCATGCTGGCACAAGACTCCTCAGCCACCCACAAATAAAGAGGGAAGAAAAGACAAAACAGACTACAGAAAAAAAAATGGCTCAACACCTTTCTTCCCTTCTTCTGAGATGCATTTAACTCATTATGGGCCAGTTGTACTGTTGTGATATGGTGACCTTGGAGCCGCATGAAACTTTCTCTGGTGTCGGTGGAACCTGTACTGACCGCAAATCCTGAACTAACACCGCAACTAGAAGTAGCCGTGGGGTGTGCCTAACAAATCCTAGACACCTCGACACAGCCGGAGGACTAAATACCCCTATAGATGGAAATAGGAATGCTACCTTGCCTCAGAGCAGACCCCCAAAGGATAGGCAGCCCCCCACGAATAATGACTGTACCACACTCAGGTAGAAAACAGGATTTAGCAAAAGAGGCCACTCTAGCTAAATAGGAAAGGATAGGACAGATTACTAGGCGGTCAGTATTAAAACCCTTCCAAAAATATCCACAGCAGATAATACAAAAAGTTCCACAATCTAACTAAAGACATGGAATGTATATCTGCCACTCCAGAGAATCCAACAAGACTGAGAAAATACTGACACAATCTAAGCTGAAGAAGAAAACACAAAGAATAGCACTGAATTGTGAAGCACATAGCATGTGTGCTACAGGAAAAAAAAACAGACACTTATCTTTGCTGATTTGGCAGAAAGGCAGGAGGAACCAAGCAGAGGTCCAACACCTCCCAACAATTGACAACTGGCAAGGACTAATGAATCCTGCACGCCTAAATACCCCAGTCAGAACTGCACTCAGCAGATACACCTGACCAGGACTGCAACTCAGGGGCAACTGCATTACCACCTACAACCACCGGAGGAAGCCCAAAAGCAGAATTCACAACAGGAGACAATGGCTCCTGCAGTGCATTACTGAGGTTACAGTACCTGAGTTCAGACTCTCACTTTACAGCAATGCTGCGTGAAAATTAGGGTTAGAGTTAGGGTTATGGGACCTCTTTCCCGGCAGCGGAGGGATACACAGCAGAGGATTACCTCTGCCTATCATTTCATCGCTGGAGCCTCTGTAGAGCACTGACATCACCTGATGTCAGTGTTCTACACGGGAGATCGTTGTGGGACCCTCGTTATTAATTGGACTATGGCAGAAAGGTAAGTGTAGGTTGCTTTATTATGTTATTTTTATTAAAGGAGACGAGGGCTTCAGGGAAATAGGTGATTGGTAAGTATGTAATCTATGTTATGTGTTGTATGTTATATGTATGTTCTGTATGTTATATGTTGTATGTTCTGTATGTTTTTTTTTAGCCGGATGATGGGACTACTAATGTCCTGTCATTGGCTAATGTGTCACTTACTGACAGTGTAGCAGGCATGGCCCGATGGGACTTGCAGTCCCATTGGACGATGCCTGCATACGCAAACACACACACAGCCTGCAGACCCTCCGCACAGCCCGCAGACCCCTAGCACAGCCCACAGACCCCCCTGCACAGCCCGCAGACCCCAGCACCGCCCACAGCCCAGTCAATCTTGATGAGTGACCACTGTCTGTGGAGGCTGGGTCACGCCTGCTGATGATGTCACATCAATTTCCAGAGTCAGGAAATTAACGTAATGTCGGTGGATAGCGGCGGCTGCAGCCTGGGGGTGACGTGACCCGGACTCAGCCGCTGGCATAGCGCCGCTCACAGGCAGTATCGGCAACAGAAGGTATTTACAAAATTCATTAGGGGCCCCGGGGGGATACATTGGGGGTTAATTGAAAGTAGTGGACAACCCTTTTAAGCAAGTTGAAGATGAAATGATCTATAGAAGGCCTAAAATTAAAGATGACATATTTCCTTTGTATTTTAAGCAAAAATAAAAATCTCTATATATTTTTTACATTTTACAAATTGCAAAAATGAAAATGGGCTGATGCAAATGTTTGGGCACCCTTCATGGTTAATACCTAATAGCACCCACTTTTGAAAGTATCACAGCTAGTGTTGAGCATTCCGATACCGCAAGTATCGGGTATCGGCCGATACTTGCGGTATCGGAATTCCGATACCGGTATTCCGATACTTGCCGCGTATCGGATACCGGAATCGGAAGTTCCCAGATTCAAAATGCACAAATTCATCCAATGAGAATGATTCCAAGTGTGGGCACATCCTGTTCAGCATGGAGGGCATGAAACTACTGGCATGGCTGTGATTGGCTGCTGAAATGATGTCATGATGCAGTTTAAAAGTCGCTGGCACCATTTTGCGATCACTCTGCTGTGAATTCAGTTAGTGACAGGACGCTGTTTGCTGACTGAGGGCCAGTTTAGAGATAGCAATTTGCTTCTTTGTGCTTTCCAAAGGCTAATTTAGCAACCGCTGTGTTCACCTACTATTCACCTTGCTTTTGCCTTGTAGCGCTTTTTTTTTTTTTTTCCAAGTAGTGTAGTCTGCTGCTAATTTTTTCAAAAAAATTCTATTAGTGTCTTTCCACCCGTCTCCAGCTAATTTGTGGAAAAACACTACATAGAGGGTTTTTGGGCCTTGCAGCGCCGTTTACGGCTGTCTGCACGGTCTCCGTGTGACTGCAGCTCGCCCTGTAGTCTGTGAGCAGCCATAGCCTGGTTGTCTCCAGCTCAGGGTTCTTCACTGCGTCATACCGCCAAATCAATTTTCATTTTGTTTTAAGTAGTGCAGGCTGCTGCACATTTTTTCAAAAAATTCCTATTAGTGTCTTTCCACCCGTCTCCAGCTAATTTGTGGAAAAACACTACATAGGATAACGTAGAGGAGGGTTTTTGGGCCTTGCAGCGCCGTTTACGGCTGTCTGCACGGTCTCCGTGTGACTGCAGCTCGCCCTGTAGTCTGTGAGCAGCCATAGCCTGGTTGTCTCCAGCTCAGGGTTCTTCACTGCGTCATACCGCCAAATCAATTTTCATTTTGTTTTAAGTAGTGCAGGCTGCTGCACATTTTTTAAAAAAATTCCTATTAGTGTCTTTCCACCCGTCTCCAGCTAACTTGTGGAAAAACACTACATAGGATAACGTAAAGGAGGGTTTTTGGGCCTTGCAGCGCCGTTTACGTCTGTCTGCACGGTCTCCGTGTGACTGCAGCTCTATCTGTTGTCAGTTCAGCCCCCAAAAAATAAATAAATAATAAAGTTCACCAAACACACCAGTGACACCACTTTACATTTGTGTAGGCCACATTAGCTCATATTAAAGTCTAGTCCACACTTTAGAAAATTAGTGTTTCTTATACCGGTTAGGAGGAGTTGTTCAGGAATAAGCACACAAATCCGTTAGTACTTTTCTGCTTATCTTTATCAGTCAACCAAGATGAAGAAGGCAGTGAGTAAGGCACGTGGGCGTGGGCGTGGGCGCGGAGCAGGGAGGGGACGTGGGGATTCTGTGCCTGCTGCGGGCACCGGTGACTCATCAGCACCCACTTTCACAAGGGAACAGTCATTCATGCGCAGCTTTGTCGCAGAGCGCCGTACACCGCTGCTGCGTGAAGAACAAATTGAAGCCGTTGTCGGATGGATGGCAGCTAATGCATCAACTTCAATTAGTGCCACATCCTCTCAGACACAGAGCACTGGAGAGCAGCCATCTGTCTCTTCACCACCTGCCAAATTGCCCAGGCAGACAGAGATCCCAGGACAGGAGCCGTCTCTACTTCTGTTCTCTGAATCTCTTGGCTTGGAAACAGGGGGCCAGCCAAGCAGCATTGGAGAAATGGAAGAAGAGGCAGGGTGCAGTGATGCCCAACAGCTTTTTCTCTCTGAGTCTGAAGAGGCGGGTGGGCCAATGGCTCCGGTCACCACATCGCAGGCCGCATCAGCTGATGATGACACTCAGGTGCCACTTACTGGTGCGTGCTCTGCTGCTGAGACTACCCAGGAGGAGCAGTTGGGGGCAGAGGGTAGTGTAGATGATGAGGTCCTTGACCCATCTTGGCGTGAGGGACAGGAAGGTGGTGGGAGCAGCTCTGAGGAAGAGATTCCCCGTATGGCCCAAAGAGGGAGAGGGAGGGGGAAGACTGCGGATCCTGCAGCCTCCGCTTTGGCACCCATTAGGAGCATGTCTCTTCCAAAAGCCAAAAAGGGCGCTCCCAAGACTTGCAGTGCCTGGTCCTTTTTTGACACAGTTGCAGATGACATTTGCTATGTCAAATGCAAGGTGTGTCATCACAAAATAAAAAGAGGGAAAAATGTCAGCAACCTCAATACCTCCAACATGTGGAAACATGTGCGCACCAGGCACCCGGCGGAGTTACAAAAACACACTGAAGAGCTAGGCCAACCAACAGCGGCAGCTACCACCTCTTCAGCTCGTGTTGCCTCTTCCTCCAGCTCACACGCAGCTGGTTCGGCTTCCTCCCAGGATCGCCGTGGAAGAACCTCTGGCCCTGTTGTCCAGAGACCCGCTGTAATTCCACCCGCAGCACCACTTTCCCAGTCATCCACACACTCCCAGCCCAGTCTACAGCCATCGGTAGTACAGGCATGGGAGAAAAGGCGGCCTTTCTCGTCAAACCACCCACGAGCACAGGCTCTGACTGCAGGCATTGTCAAACTTCTGTCACTGGAAATGCTGTCATTCAGGCTGGTGGAGACTGACAGCTTCCGTGACTTGATGTCATTGGCAGTCCCACAGTACAATGTGCCCAGCCGCTTTTACTTCAGCAGGCAAGCCGTCTCTGCCCTGCACAAGCATGTGGAGGGACACATAAAACACGCGCTACTGAACGCCGTCAGTAGCAAGGTCCACCTCACCACCGATGCGTGGACCAGTCAACATGGACAGGGGCGATACCTTTCCCTCACTGCCAATTGGGTTAATGTCGTTGAGCCGGGTACAGACCGTGCGAGTGGCGCAGGACGTGTCCTGCCCACTCCAAGGATTGCAGGAATCCATTCTGTACGCATTGACTCCTCCTCCTACACCAGTTCCTCAGAATCATCGCTGCAGGAGCCGTCACAGTCCACCTCCACATGGACCCGTGATGAACGTGTACCTGTTACGACCGACATGAGCACAGCCGTGGCCAAACGTCAACAGGCCGTCTTGAAATTAATTTATTTGGGGAATCGAAGCCACACAGCGCAGGAGCTCTGGAATGCCATCAAGCAGGAGAGCGATGTGTGGTTTGTGCCAGCGAATCTGCAGCCAGGCATGGTAGTGTATGATAATGGCCGAAATCTGGTGGCAGCTCTGGGCCTCGGCAACCTCACTCACATCCCATGTCTGGCACATGTGCTCAATTTGGTCGTGCAGAGTTTTCTGAGGGACTATCCGGATCTTGATGCACTGCTGCACAAGGTCCGCCTAGAGTGTGCTTACTTGCGGCGTTCCAGCACGGCAAAAGCGCGCATTGCGGCTCTGCAGCGCCGACACCGCCTGCCGGAACATCGCATCATATGTGACCTACCTACCAGGTGGAATTCCACGTTACATATGTTGGAGCGGTTGTGTGAGCAGCAGCAAGCTGTAATGGAGTACCAGCTGCTTCTGGCGCAAAGAAGTCGCAGTCAGCACCGTACAGACTTCACAACCACAGAGTGGGCCACTATGAATGACGTCTGCCAGGTTTTGCGTCCCTTTGATTATTCCACGCGGATGGCGAGTGCAGATGATGCACTAGTCAGCATGACTGTCCCCCTTATCTGCCTGCTTGAAAAATCACTGCAAGCGCTAAGGGATGATGTTGTGGAAGAGGTGGAGGATGAGGATTCAGCATTTCCATCATCTTCTGGACAGTCAGCGCCACGTGGTTCCTCACAAACGCGTAGGCAGGGGACAGTTTGTGAGGAGGATGAGGAAGAGTCAATGGAGGAGGAAGACATCCGTCCAGAGGAGGGAGTTACACAATTGTCCAGTACTCAGTGTGTACAGCGAGGGTGGGGTGATGACGAGTGGGCAGAGATCACGCCTCCAGCAGGGGACAGCGTTTCTTGGGCAGTTGGCAGTCTGCAGCACATGGTGGATTACATGCTGCAGTGCCTGAGAAACGACCGCCGCATCGCCCACATTCTCAACATGTCTGATTATTGGGTGTTCACCCTCCTCGATCCTCGCTTCCCGGGACAACGTAGAAAGCCTCATCACACCGTTGAACCGGGAGCGAAAAATGCGGGAGTACCAAGACACACTGGTGAATTCCATCATCTTCTCCATTCCAACTGAGAGAAGTGCTGCTAGTGCATTCCAAAGCAGCTCAGTGCGTCCAGGCAGTGGTGGAGGCTCTGCACAAAGAGGGAGCAGAAGCAGTGCCTCTGCCCAAGGCAAGACCAGTATGGCCCAACTGTGGCACAGTTTTCTGTGCCCGCCACAAAAGTCTACACCATCACAGATGGCTCCAGTCAGCAGGAGGCAACGGTTCCGTCAGATGGTGACAGACTACATGTCTTGCCCTCTTGCTGTACTCCCAGACGGCTCTTCCCCTTTCAAGTTTTGGGTCTCAAAGCTGGATACATGGCCAGAGCTAAGCCAGTATGCATTGGAGGTGCTGTCTTGCCCTGCGGCCAGTGTATTATCGGAACGTGTCTTTACTGCTGCAGGTGGTGTACTAACTGACCGTCGCATGCGACTATCCTCCGATAACATTGACCGGCTTACTTTCCTGAAAATGAACAAGGCCTGGATCTCGCAGGAATTTGCCACTCCTCTTCCTGATTAAATAATTAGGTGACTGTCTACAGTATCCAGGTCTCCTGTTGTGTTCATCTTTCTACCACCTGAACTTAAATTCCTGGGCTCCAACACCGCCAGTTGAGGCTCAGAAGTGCCGTCTGCACAGTCAAAACATACGACCCAGTGTTATTGGGTTTCAGTAACGTCAGCTGATCCCCAGCTGTGTAGCCGGCAATGTGTCCTGCGACCGCCACGCTGACACAACAACTGAAATGTAAGGGAACCTGTCCCCCCCCCCCCAAGGCGTTTGTTACTGAAAGAGCCACCTTGTACAGCAGTAATGCTGCACAAGGAAAAGGTAGCTATTTTTGTTTAGCTCCTTGCACACGCAGAACTTAACACTTATAAAATGTGTCCACTGATACCGTAAAACCGTCCCGGAGGTGGGACTTTCCTTCGTAATATGACGCAGCACAGCCGTCATTCCTACCCCCTTGGCGCTGTGCCCCGGCTCCTCAGCGTTGTTTGATTCCGTCCCGGAGCCTGCGCTGTTATGTTATCCCTTGGCCAGGCACACTTAGCGCTGCCCGTCTTCTGACATCATTTGGTGTCAGGCTGGCTGCGCCTGTGCGGCCGCGCTGGCCGAGATCCCGCCTCGTACTGTCTTCTGATTTAATCCCACTGGGGGCCTGAGATCCGTGGCCATGCGCAGTGCATATCCTCGCCTCTCACTCCCCTCCCTACGGCTTCTTCAGACTGTGCGGTGTCACGGCCGTGGCATGCTATTAGGGACCAGCTGACACCGCACAGTTTGAAGAAGCCGTAGGGAGATGAGTGAGAGGTGGAGGTTCAGATATGCACTGCGCATGGCCACGGATCTCAGGCCCCCAGTGGGATTAAATTAGAAGACAGTACGAGGCGGGATCTCGGCCAGCGCGGCCGCACAGGCGCAGCCAGCCTGACACCAAATGATGTCAGAAGACGGGCAGCGCAAAATGTGTGCATGGCCAAGGGCTAACCTAACAGCGCAGGCTCCGGGACTGATTCAAACAACGCTGAGGAGGCGGCGCACGGCGCCAAGGGGGTAAGAATGACGGCTGTGCTGCATCACATCACAAAGGAAAGTTCCACCAACCGGAAGGTATCACGGTAGGAGGGGACACTTTTCATAGGAGGGATTGCCACACACACAGCAGGGGAACAGCTGACGTTACTGAACCCCAATAACAGAGGAGGGACTGTTGACTGTGCGCACAGCACTACTGGACGGCAACTAGCGGTGTTGGAGCCCAGGGACAGGAGGGGGAGGTGGAGGTGGAGGAGGTAGGAGGGATTGCCACACACACAGCAGGGGAACAGCTGACGTTACTGAACCCCAATAACAGAGGAGGGACTGTTGGGACTGCGCGTACAGCACTACCAGGCAACAACTAGCGGTGTTGAAGCCCAGGGACAGGAGGGGGAGGTGGAGGTGGAGGAGGTAGGAGGGATTGCCACACACACAGCAGGGGAACAGCTGACGTTACTGAACCCCAATAACAGAGGAGGGACTGTTGACTGTGCATACAGCACTACTGGATGGCAACTAGCGGTGTTGGAGCCCAGGGACAGGAGGGGGAGGTGGAGGTGGAGGAGGTAGGAGGGATTGCCACACACACATGTCTTCTGACATCATTTGGTGTCAGGATGGCTGCGCCTGTGCGGCCGCGCTGGCCGAGAGCCCGCCTCGCAGTGTCTTCTGATTTAATCCCACTGGGGGCCTGAGATCCATGGACATGCGCAGTGCATATCTGAACCTCCACCTCTCACTCATCTCCCTACGGCTTCTTCAGACTGTGCGGTGTCAGCTGGTCCCTAATAGCATGCCACGGCCGTGACACCGCACAGTCTTAAGAAGCCGTAGGGAGGGGAGTGAGAGGCGAGGATATGCACTGCGCATGGCCACGGATCTCAGGCCCCCAGTGGGATTAAATCAGAAGACACTGCGAGGCGGGCTCTCGGCCAGCGCGGCCACACAGGCGCAGCCAGCCTGACACCAAATGATGTCAGAAGATGGGCAGCGCTAAGTGTGCCTGGCCAAGGGATAACATAACAGCGCAGGCTCCGGGACGGAATCAAAACAACGCTGAGGAGCCGGGGAACGGCGCCAAGGAGGTAGGAATGGCGGCTGTGCTGCGTCATATTACGAAGGAAAGTCCCACCTCCGGGACGGTCTCAAGGTATCAGGGGACACATTTTATAAGTGTTTAGTTCTGTGTTTGCAAGGAGCATCATGAAAAGAGCCACCTTTTCCTTTTGCATCTTTTTTGCTGCACAAGCTGGCTCTTTCAGCTACAAACGCCTTGGGGGGGGGTTTAAAGGTTCCCTTTCGACTTTCTCCAATCAGGCTTCGGCCTACATTGTGTTCCTCTGCTTCTCCTCCTGTCCCTGGGCTCCAACACCGCTAGTTGTTGCCTGGTAGTGCTGTACGCACAGTCAACAGTCCCTCCTCTGTTATTGGGGTTCAGTAACGTCAGCTGTTCCCCTGCTGTGTGTGTGGCAATCCCTCCTACCTCCTCCACCTCCACCTCCCCCTCCTGTCCCTGGGCTCCAACACCGCTAGTTGCCGTCCAGTAGTGCTGTATGCACAGTCAACAGTCCCTCCTCTGTTATTGGGGTTCAGTAACGTCAGCTGTTCCCCTGCTGTGTGTGTGGCAATCCCTCCTACCTCCTCCACCTCCACCTCCCCCTCCTGTCCCTGGGCTCCAACACCGCTAGTTGTTGCCTGGTAGTGCTGTACGCGCAGTCCCAACAGTCCCTCCTCTGTTATTGGGGTTCAGTAACGTCAGCTGTTCCCCTGCTGTGTGTGTGGCAATCCCTCCTACCTCCTCCACCTCCACCTCCCCCTCCTGTCCCTGGGCTCCAACACCGCTAGTTGCCGTCCAGTAGTGCTGTGCGCACAGTCAACAGTCCCTCCTCTGTTATTGGGGTTCAGTAACGTCAGCTGTTCCCCTGCTGTGTGTGTGGCAATCCCTCCTATGAAAAGTGTCCCCTCCTACCGTGATACCTTCCGGTTGGTGGAACTTTCCTTTGTGATGTGATGCAGCACAGCCGTCATTCTTACCCCCTTGTCGCCGTGCGCCGCCTCCTCAGCGTTGTTTGAATCAGTCCCGGAGCCTGCGCTGTTAGGTTAGCCCTTGGCCATGCACACATTTTGCGCTGCCCGTCTTCTGACATCATTTGGTGTCAGGCTGGCTGCGCCTGTGCGGCCGCGCTGGCCGAGATCCCGCCTCGTACTGTCTTCTAATTTAATCCCACTGGGGGCCTGAGATCCGTGGCCATGCGCAGTGCATATCTGAACCTCCACCTCTCACTCATCTCCCTACGGCTTCTTCAAACTGTGCGGTGTCAGCTGGTCCCTAATAGCATGCCACGGCCGTGACACCGCACAGTCTGAAGAAGCCGTAGGGAGGGGAGTGAGAGGCGAGGATATGCACTGCGCATGGCCACGGATCTCAGGCCCCCAGTGGGATTAAATCAGAAGACAGTACGAGGCGGGATCTCGGCCAGCGCGGCCGCACAGGCGCAGCCAGCCTGACACCAAATGATGTCAGAAGACGGGCAGCGCAAAATGTGTGCATGGCCAAGGGCTAACCTAACAGCGCAGGCTCCGGGACTGATTCAAACAATGCTGAGGAGGCGGCGCACGGCGCCAAGGGGGTAAGAATGACGGCTGTGCTGCGTCACATCACAAAGGAAAGTTCCACCTACCGGACGGTATCACGGTAGGAGGGGACACTTTTCATAAGTGTTAGGTTCAGCATGTGCAAGGACCATAATTAAAAGAGCTAAGTTTACCTTTTCCAGCATTAGTGCTGTACACGATGGCTCTTTCAGCTACAAACGCCTGGGGGGGGGGGTTAAAGTTTCCCTTTCAACTTGCTCCAGTGCAGGCTTCGGCCTACACTCTGCTCACTCTCCTCCTCCTGCTGACCCTGGGCTCTAACACCGCCAGTTGGGGCCCGGTACTGCTAGCTGCACAGAGACAAACACCAGCCAATGTGTCAGTGGGGTTCAGCACCGCCAGCTGTTCCCCTGCTGTGTAGCCGGCAACGTGTCCTGCAACAGCCACGCAGACACAAGAACTGAAATTGAAGGGAACCTGTCCCCCCTCCCCCAGGCGGTTTTACGTTTTACAGCCACCTTGTACGACAGTAATGCTGCATGTGTGCAAGGTGGCTCAGAAACTTATTCTCCTTGCCCATGTTGAAGTGAACACGTCTAAAAATGAGTCCTCTGCGACCATTAAAACATCCCTCAGGTGTGATTTTCCTTTGTATTGACACGCAACAAGCTCCTTGGTAGCGCTGCCCGTCTTCTGGCATCATTGTTTGGCTGCCTGCGCCTCTGCGGCCGCCTTGCCCCACACAACGCACCTCGGTGTCTTATTTATTGGGACTGCGAGGGTGTGATTGATGGGCATGAACGGTGCATTTCTTCGCCTGTCCCTCATCTCCTTCCGCCTTCTTCGGACTGTGCGTCTTCATGGCCGTGGCATGCGATAAGGGATCAGCTGACGCCGCATAGTCTGAAGCGGGTGTAAGAACCCAAGCGAGAGGCGAACATATGTACTGCGCCAGGCCATGAATCCCAGCCCCGCAGTGTTTTAACAATGTTAAGACACTGCGGGGCTGGGATTCATGGTCATTGCGAACCGCACCGGCCGACATTAAATGATGTCAGAAGATGGGCAGCGCTAACAGCGCTAGGCCAGGGGATAACACGACAGCGCAGACTCCTGTACAGCAAATAACAACACTCAGGAGGCTGACCCCAGCACCAAGGTGGGATTCTTGACATCTGTGCTGCGTCTCATTACGAAGGGAACTCGCGCCTCCAACACAGTTTGACTGTATAAAGGGCTAAATGTTATACGTGTTTCATTCAGCGTGTGCAAGGAGAAAAATTAAAAGAGCAACCTTTGACTTGTGCAGCACTACTGCTGCATAAGCTGTGGCTCTTCTACTTTGTAACCTCTGAGGGGGGGTTAAAGGTTACCTTTGAAATTGGTTCAATTAGGCTTCGGCCTACACTCTGCTCCCCCTGCAGAGCCCGGGCTCCAACACCGCCAGTTGGGGCCCGGTACTGCTAGCTGCACAGAGAAAAACACCAGCCAATGTGTCAGTGGGATTCAGCACCGCCAGCTGTTCCCCTGCTGTGCAGCCGGCAACGTGTCCTGCAACTGCCACGCAGGCACAACAGACCCAAAGCTGCCGCCAGTGCAGGCTTCGGCCTACACTCTGCTCCATCTCCTCCTCCTGCTGACCCCGGGCTCCAACACCGCCAGTTGGGGCCCGGTACTGCTAGCTGCACAGAGAAAAACACCAGCCAATGTGTCAGTGGGGTTCAGCACCGCCAGCTGTTCGCCTGCTGTGTAGCCGGCATCGTGTCCTGCAAAAGCCACGCAGACACAAGAACTGAAATTGAAGGGAACCTGTCCCCCCTCCCCCAGGCGTTTGTACGTTTTACAGCCACCTTGTACAGCGGTAATGCTGCATGTGTGCAAGGTGGCTCATAAACGTATTCTCCTCGCACATGTGGAACTGAAAACACGTCTGAAATGTGTCCTCTGTGTGACCATTTAACCGTCCCGGAGGTGTGACTTTCCTTTGTAATGACACGCTGCTACCCCCTTGGTAGCGCTGCCCGTCTTCTGGCATCATTGTTTGGCTGCCTGCGCCTCTGCGGCCGCCCTGACCCACACAACGCCCCTCGGTGTCTTATTTCTTGGGACTGCGAGGGTGTGATTGATGGGCATGAGCAGTGCATCAGTTCGCCTGTCCCGCATCTCCTTCCGCCTTCTTCGGACTGTGCGGCTTCATGGCCGTGGCATGCGATAAGGGATCAGCTGACGCCGCACAGTCTGAAGCGGGTGTAAGGACCCAAGTGTGAGAGGCGAACATATGTGCTGCGCCAGGCCATGAATCCCAGCCCCGCAGTGTTTTAACAATGTTAAGACACTGCGGGGCTGGGATTCATGGTCATCGCGAACCGCATCGGCCAACATTAAATGATGTCAGAAGATGGGCAGCGCTAACAGCGCTAGACCAGGGGATAACACGACAGCGCAGACTCCTGTACAGCAAATAACAACGCTCAGGAGGCTGCACCCAGCACCAAGGTGGGATTCTTGACATCTGTGCTGCGTCTCATTACGAAGGGAACTCGCGCCTCCAACACAGTTTGACTGTATAAAGGGCTAAATGTTATACGTGTTTCATTCAGCGTGTGCAAGGAGAAAAATTAAAAGAGCAACCTTTGACTTGTGCAGCACTACTGCTGCATAAGCTGTGGCTCTTCTACTTTGTAACCCCTGAGGGGGGGTTAAAGGTTACCTTTGAAATTGGTTCAATTAGGCTTCGGCCTACACTCTGCTCCCCCTGCAGAGCCCGGGCTCCAACACCGCCAGTTGGGGCCCGGTACTGCTAGCTGCACAGAGAAAAACACCAGCCAATGTGTCAGTGGGGTTCAGCACCGCCAGCTGTTCCCCTGCTGTGCAGCCGGCAACGTGTCCTGCAACTGCCACGCAGGCACAACAGACCCAAAGCTGCCGCCAGTGCAGGCTTCGGCCTACACTCTGCTCCATCTCCTCCTCCTGCTGACCCCGGGCTCCAACACCGCCAGTTGGGGCCCGGTACTGCTAGCTGCACAGAGAAAAACACCAGCCAATGTGTCAGTGGGGTTCAGCACCGCCAGCTGTTCGCCTGCTGTGTAGCCGGCATCGTGTCCTGCAAAAGCCACGCAGACACAAGAACTGAAATTGAAGGGAACCTGTCCCCCCTCCCCCAGGCATTTGTACGTTTTACAGCCACCTTGTACAGCGGTAATGCTGCATGTGTGCAAGGTGGCTCATAAACTTATTCTCCTCGCACATGTGGAACTGAAAACACGTCTGAAATGTGTCCTCTGTGTGACCATTTAACTGTCCCGGAGGTGTGACTTTCCTCTGTAATGACACGCTGCAACCCCCTTGGTAGCGCTGCCCGTCTTCTGGCATCATTGTTTGGCTGCCTGCGCCTCTGCGGCCGCCCTGACCCACACAACGCCCCTCGGTGTCTTGTTTCTTGGGACTGCGAGGGTGTGATTGATGGGCATGAGCAGTGCATCAGTTCGCCTGTCCCGCATCTCCTTCCGCCTTCTTCGGACTGTGCGGCTTCATGGCCGTGGCATGCAATAAGGGATCAGCTGACGCCGCACAGTCTGAAGCGGGTGTAAGGACCCGAGTGTGAGAGGCGAACATATGTGCTGCGCCAGGCCATGAATCCCAGCCCCGCAGTGTTTTAACAATGTTAAGACACTGCGGGGCTGGGATTCATGGTCATCGCGAACCGCACCGGCCGACATTAAATGATGTCAGAAGATGGGCAGCGCTAACAGCGCTAGGCCAGGGGATAACACGACAGCGCAGACTCCTGTACAGCAAATAACAACGCTCAGGAGGCTGCACCCAGCACCAAGGTGGGATTCTTGACATCTGTGCTGCGTCTCATTACGAAGGGAACTCGCGCCTCCAACACAGTTTGACTGTATAAAGGGCTAAATGTTATACGTGTTTCATTCAGCGTGTGCAAGGAGAAAAATTAAAAGAGCAATCTTTGACTTGTGCAGCACTACTGCTGCATAAGCTGTGGCTCTTCTACTTTGTAACCCCTGAGGGGGGGTTAAAGGTTACCTTTGAAATTGGTTCAATTAGGCTTCGGCCTACACTCTGCTCCCCCTGCAGAGCCCGGGCTCCAACACCGCCAGTTGGGGCCCGGTACTGCTAGCTGCACAGAGAAAAACACCAGCCAATGTGTCAGTGGGGTTCAGCACCGCCAGCTGTTCCCCTGCTGTGCAGCCGGCAACGTGTCCTGCAACTGCCACGCAGGCACAACAAACCCAAAGCTGCCGCCAGTGCAGGCTTCGGCCTACACTCTGCTCCATCTCCTCCTCCTGCTGACCCCGGGCTCCAACACCGCCAGTTGGGGCTCTAGGAAGACAAGCTTGAATAGGTCCCCATCCTGGTTCCAGCACCGTCAGCTGGTTCCGGGCAGAGCCTTTGGCTTAGGTGCCTCCCTCTGGGTATCCGAGTTCCACCAACGTCAGGTGGTCCTTGGTAGTGCTTTCAGGCACGGGTACCTCCTGCTTAGTAACCGGGTTCCAGTAACGTCAGCTGGTCCTCAGTAGTTCCATTGGCTCTTGGACCTTCGGCTACCCATCCGGGTTCCAGCACCGTCAGCTGGTTCTCGGCAGTGTCTTTTGCTCTTATACCTTCTGCTCCCCATCCTGGTTCCAGTACCGTCAGCTGGTTCCGGGCTGAGCCTTTGGCTTAGGTGCCTCCCTCTGGGTATCCGAGTTCCACCAACGTCAGGTGGTCCTTGGTAGTGCTTTCAGGCACGGGTACCTCCTGCTTAGTAACCGGGTTCCAGTAACGTCAGCTGGTCCTCGGTAGTTCCATTGGCTCTTGGACCTTCGGCTACCCATCCGGGTTCCAGCACCGTCAGCTGGTTCTCGGCAGTGTCTTTTGCTCTTGTACCTTCTGCTCCCCATCCTGGTTCCAGTACCGTCAGCTGGTTCCGGGCAGAGCCTTTGGCTTAGGTGCCTCCCTCTGGGTATCCGAGTTCCACCAACGTCAGGTGGTCCTTGGTAGTGCTTTCAGGCACGGGTACCTCCTGCTTAGTAACCGGGTTCCAGTAACGTCAGCTGGTCCTCGGTAGTTCCATTGGCTCTTGGACCTTCGGGTAGCCATCCGAGTTCCAGTTCCATCAGCTGTTTCTCGGCATTTTCTCAGCCTTCTTGTACCTTCTGCTACATTTCCAAGTTCAAGAGACTAAACACGATGACCCGGAAGACCACCCCTAAGATGACGACGACACCAGAGACGACAACCACCGTGATGACGACGACCCTGGAGACGATGACCCTGAAGACCACCCCGATGACGACGACCCCGGAGACGACAACCACCGTGATGACGACGACCCTGGAGACGATGACCCTGAAGACCACCCCGATGACGACGACCCCGGAGACGACGACCCTGGAGACGACGACGACCTGGAAGACCGAGAAGCAGAAGAACAAGAGGCTGCAGAACAAAGGGCAGAAGAACATTAAGCATAAGACTAAATATCAGAGCAAAAGATATTATCTAAATTATAAGCAGAAGAAGACTAAGCAGTGTATGGGGGTGAGTCCGTTCCTCCTCGTGGTGCCCCTGGATAAAGCCTGATGCTGCAGGCCAAACTGAACGCGGACAAATGTAACTGTTTTGTGACAGGCAGAACGGAAGGTGTAATCTTCAAACTTTTATAGATAACAACTACGGGAATGCCTGTCACAAATAAGAATATGATGAAGAAGTTGAATATGAAGAAGATAATAGTAAAATAAAAAGAATATGAACAATGTAACAAAAAAAATAATAGGTAGAAGATGAAGAAGAAGATGAATAAGGTGAAGAAGTTGATGTCAAAGAAGCTGATGATGAGGATAATGAAGAAGAAAGTGTGGGAGAAGTAAAAAAGAAGGTGAAGGGCGTGGAAGTAGTGAAACATCAATATCTGACAAAATAAAATAAAAAAAAATAACAGTCAAAATCTTTCTAACGCCGAACGTCATAAAAAAAAATAAAAATCCTGCTATTCTATTTGATTGGGCTAAACCTCTGTGCCTTTAATGTCTCCGCCACCTCCCCCAATACATCCTACATTATTCTTAGTTGTTTTCCTTCATGTAGAATGAACCTACAAGTTTATAAAGGGTTTATTTTAATTCCGATATTTTCGTCCCATTGACTTGCATTGGGATCGGGTATCGGTATCGGATTAGATCCGATACTTTGACGGTATCGGCCGATACTTTCCGATACCGATACTTTCCGATATCGGAAGGTATCGCTCAACACTAATCACAGCTTCTAAATGCTTTTTCTATCCAGAAAAGAGACTGTCAATTCTTGTTTGAGGGATTTTCATCCATTCTTCCTTGGAAAATTCTTCCAGTTCTGTGAGATTCCTGGGTCATCTTGCATGCACTGATATTTTGTGGTCTAGCCACAGCTTTTCAATGATGTTCAGATTAGGGGACTGTGAGGGCTATTGTAAAGCCTTCAGCTTGCGCCTTTTGAGGTTGTCTATTGTGGAATTTGACTTGTGATTAGGATCATTATCCATTTGTAGAACCCATCCTCTTTCCAAATTCACACTTCAGCTTTTTTGGTGTTATGTTTACATGAAGAATTTCTTAAAATTTAATGTAACGGGGTCTACTGTGCTGTAGTACCTCTTTAGGTATCACCCCGTGTTTCAGGAGGTCCACTCTGCCTTGGCTGGATTCTGAATGAAGGACACTGGCTGGAATTGTTTGGTTACATGGGTGCATATAAAATCTCACTGCTTCTCCACGTATTTCCAGTCTAACAACACTTTATTCACAGCACACAGAATATATAACACAGATACAGAGGGCAGGCCAATAGAAAAACAGCAGGCCAGACATACATTACAATAGCCACAGGTGGCCGGAGCCTGCCGATATTTACTGTGGGAATTACAAAGGTGGGGGAGGTCAGAAGGAAAATATCTTGTCCAGGGGCGCAACCTGTGGACTGATGCATTTCACATTGAACCTATTATACATACATATACTGCATAACATATTCTTGGTGCTGGGGGGTTCTGTAACATTTAATTGAATAAATTCTTCACTCTACCCAAGAAATGTTCCCTGTGCCACTAGCTGCAACACAACCCCAAAGCATGATTTCTCCACCCCCATGCTTAATGGTTGGCAATGTGTTCTTTTCCTGAAATTCGGTGCCCTTTTTTCTCCCCTCATAACTTTGATGATTGTGGAAAAAGAATTCAATTTTAACCTCATTGGTCCACAGGACTTGTTTCCAAATTGCATCAGGCTTGTTTAAATGTTTTTTTTTTTTGCATGCTTCTGATGCTGAATTTTATGGTGAGAACACTGGAGAAGTTTTCTTCTGATGACTCTTCCATGAAGGTCATATTTTTGGAGGTGTCTCTGTACAGTAGAACAATGTACCACAACTCCACAGTCTGCTAAATCTTTCTGAAGGTCCTTTACAGTCAAGCAGGGGTTATGATTTGCCTGCAGATTAGAGGAGGCTGGGTTTTTCTAAAGCTGGGAAATTTGCAACACCTGGCCTTTCCTAATGATGATAGTGAACAAGCCATAACCCTAAAAGGCTAATTAAGGTCTGGAGCCTTGGTCAAAGTTATCTAAACACACAAATCTCCAAATGTGCCCAAAATTTTGCATGGGCCCATTTTCCTTTTTGTACTAAGAAAATGTATCATCTTTAACTTTAGGCCTTTTAGAGATCATTTCACCTTCAACTTGCTTAACTGTGCACAATATAGCTGTGTGCCCACAATGCGTTTTTTATGTATTTCTGCCACGTTTTTTGCCGAAGTGGAAATTCATAAAAATGCTTAAAAACTGCATTCCCAAACAATCCCATGGGATTCCGCAGTTTCTGTGCCCATGCTGCGGATTTTCCCGCTGCGGAATTGCATAGCGGTAAAATCCGCAGCATGTTCATTATTTCTGCGGAATCGCGGCGATTCCGAAGCCATAGGATTGCATTGAAATGCTCTCTTTACGCATGTGGCTATGCCCACCAGGCATAAAGTGAGAGCTTCATGTTCGGATGGCATCCGGGTCTGGAGGAGAGGAGACTATCCTCCAGGCCCTTGGGAACCATATTTCTGTAAAAAAAAGAATTAAAATAAAAAATAGGGATATACTTACCATCTGATGGCCCCCGGAGTCCTCCCGCCTCTCAGTGATGCACGTGGCGGCTTCCGTTCCCAGGGATACATTGCGTGAATCACCTGGGATGACATCGCAGTCATGCGACCGTGATGTCACAAAGGTCCTTCGCGCAAAGCATCCCTGGGAACGGAATGTACCCGGAGCGCCGCTGAGGAGATTGGGGGCCGTCAGAAGGTTAGAATAACCATATTTTTCATTTTTTTAATTATTTTTAACATTCTATCTTTTACTATTGATGCTGCATAGGCAGCATCAATAGTAAAACGTTGGTCACACTTGTCAAGCACTATGCTTGACAAGTGTGACCAACCTGTCAATTACTTCAAATCACTTGGAAAAGCACAAGCATTCTGCAAGCTAAAAACGCTTGCAAAACGCTTGTGTTTTGCGGGAAAACGCATGCAAATTCCGCATGCATTTTACCCGCGGCAGGGAGTTCCGGAAATGCTACAGACATATCTGCAGCATTTCTGCAACGTGGGCACGTAGCCTAACACTAATTTTGAAAAGAGGTGCCCAAACTTTTACATGCCATTGCATATGTTTATGTTGAATGAGCAGGTCAGACATCTTTACCTGCTGTGTAAATAGATTACTTTACAGAAACCTTTATACAAACATACAATGAGGGAGGTGTGAAATATCAGTTGCTACTGGATAAGTTACTACTGGATGACACAATTCAGCCCATCCATGGCAACAACTCAGAAAACAAAATGTAACATCACACGGTATAAGTATCCTCAAAACCAACATCTAATTTATATGAAGCACTGCAAGTGACGATTTGCTTTGAAGAATTCTGAAGGTTCAGCACTAGGTGAGTCTATTCAGTCGAGTTCATTTTTTATTAAGAATTGGATTGACAATCGAAAAAGGTCTACAGAATGTGTCTGAGCTACTAAGGCTTAGGGAGCACCACTAAAATGGGTGGAAGGTAGCTTTACCTTTACTTTATCTTTTATCATTTCACTGGTTATTATTTTACCATAAATTAATAAAGAGGTGAAATAAGGTATTGGCAGGGGTCATGGGCAGGTTGTGTTATTAGAATAGACATGTGTATGTGTCATGTCAGTATTGACCTATGGGACCTACTTAGACTCTTAAACTAAAACTTTAAAGGGGTTGTTCAGAAGGGAAAACTTTTTTAGACAATGCGTTCAGAGTGGTTTAAGCCCTTAACCCCCGGAGCTTTTTTGCAGTTTTGCGTTTTCGTTTTTCGCTCTCCTCCTTCCCATAGCCATAACTTTTTTCTTTTTCTGTCAATATGGCCAAGTAAGGGCTTATTTTTTGAGGGACGAGTTGTAATTTTGAATGACATCATTGGACATGTACTAGAAAACAGGAAAAAAATTCCAAGTGCAGTGAAATTGCAAAAAAGTGCAATCCCACCCTTGTTTTTTGTTTGACTTTTTTGCTAGGTTCACTAAATTCTAATGCTAGATTCTCCTGGTCATTATGAGTTCATAGGCACCAAACACGTCTAGGTTCTTTTTTATCTAAGTGCTAAAAAAAAAAAATAATTGTGCAATTTTCCGAGACCCGTAGCATCTTCATTTTTCGTGATCTCAGGTCGGGTGAGGGCTAATTTTTTGCGTGCCGAGCTGATACCATTTTGGTGCATATTCATTCTTTTGATCGCCCGTTATTGCATTTTAATGCAATGTCACAGCGACAACGTAATTCTGCCGTTTTAATTTTTTTTTATCTCTACACCATTTAGCGATCAGGTTAATCCTTTTTTTATTGATAGATCAGGCGATTCTGAATGCGGCGATACCAAATATGTGTATGTTTAATTTTTTTTCTTGTTTTATTTTGAATGGGGCAAAAGGGGGTGATTTGAACTTTTATATTTTTTTTATTTTTTTTCATATTATTAAAACATTTTTTTTTTTACTTTTGCCATGCTTCAATAACCTCCATGGGAGGCTAGAAGCTGGCATAGCCCAATCGGCTCTGCTACATAGAGGCGATGCTCAAATGGCTCCTATGTAGCTGAATTACAGCATTGCTATGAGCGCCGACCACAGGGTCGAAAATCTGAAAACAACAACCATAGAGGTCTTCAGGAGACCTCTGGTTGTCATGCCGACTCATCGCTGACCCCGGATCACGTGACGGGGTCAGCGATGCGCGCATTTCCGGCCCAATGGCCGGAAGCACTAGTTAAATGCCACTGTCAGTGTTTGACAGAGGCATTTAACTTGTTAAAACAGCTGACATGTCCCTGGAAAGATTTGGGCTCACCACCAGAGCCTAAATCAAAGGGAAGGCGTCCGACTTCGGCGAACTATTACGCCCGATGTCATTAAGGGGTTAAATAGGTTGTCATCCGAAATACGGAAGAGAATGATGTGGCATTTAACTAGATAATAGGCTCGGGCGGATCGCTATTCCACCTACGGCTTTTGTGGGCACATGCCAGCTGTTCAAAACAGCTGACATGTCCCGGCTTTGATGCGGGCTCACCGCCGGAGCCCACATGAAAGCAGGGGTTCTGCCGTCGGGTGTACTATTCCGTCCAATGGCAGAAAGGGGTTAAAAAAAAATAACAAAGGAAGAGATACCTCATCAATTTCGCGCACTCATGTTCTGACACTTATTTGTTCCTTGCTGGTCTCTAGTTCTTGATCCCATCATGACTAGTGTTGAGCATTCCGATGCTGCAAGTATCGGGTATCGGCCGATACTTGCTGTATCGGAATTCCGATACCGGGATTCCGATACTCTTGTGGTATCGGGTATCGGGTATCGCAACAACATTAATGTTAAAATGTGTAAAAGAGAGAATTAAAATAAAAAATATCGCTATACTCACCTCTCCGACGCAGCCGGGACTTCAGCGAGGGAACCGGCAGCGTTGTTTGTTTAAAATTCGCGCTATTACTTGGTTGCGTGAATTCCCGGCTTGTGATTGGTCAGGTCGGCCACGTTGCCGGGACGCGGACCAATCACAGCAAGCCGTGACGAAATTACGTCACGGCTTGCTGTGATTGGTCCGCGTCCCGGCAATATGGCCGCCCTGACCAATCACAAGCCGTGACGTCACGGGAGGCTGGACACGCGCCCATTTTAAAATGAGCGCGTCCAGCCTCCCGGCTTGTGATTGGTTGACCGCGGCGCAACCAATCACAAGCCGTGACGTCACGGGAGGCTGGACACGCGCCCATTTTAAAATGAGCGCGTCCAGCCTCCCGGCTTGTGATTGGTTGACCGCGGCGCAACCAATCACAAGCCGTGACGTCACGGGAGGCTGGACACGCGCCCATTTTAAAATGAGCGCGTCCAGCCTCCCGGCTTGTGATTGGTTGCGCCGCGGTCAACCAATCACAAGCCGTGACGTCACGGGAGGCTGGACACGCGCCCATTTTAAAATGAGCGCGTCCAGCCTCCCGGCTTGTGATTGGTTGACCGCGGCGCAACCAATCACAAGCCGTGACGTCACGGGAGGCTGGACACGCGCCCATTTTAAAATGAGCGCGTGTCCAGCCTCCCGTGACGTCACGGCTTGTGATTGGTCAGGGCGGCCATATTGCCGGGACGCGGACCAATCACAGCAAGCCGTGACGTAATTTCGTCACGGCTTGCTGTGATTGGTCCGCGTCCCGGCAACATGGCCGACCTGACCAATCACAAGCCGGGAATTCACGTAACCAAGTAATAGCGCGAATTTTAAACAAACAACGCTGCCGGTTCCCTCGCTGAAGTCCCGGCTGCGTCGGACAGGTGAGTATAGCGATATTTTTTATTTTAATTCTTTCTTTTACACATTTATATGGTTCCCAGGGCCTGAAGGAGAGTTTCCTCTCCTTCAGACCCTGGGAACCATCAGGAATACCGTCCGATACATGAGTCCCATTGACTTGTATTGGTATCGGGTATCGGTATCGGATTGGATCCGATATTTTGCCGGTATCGGCCGATACTTTCCGATACCGATACTTTCAAGTATCGGACGGTATCGCTCAACACTAATCATGACACAAGAGAAACATCAACTCAGCCAATCACTGGCTGAAGTGGGACAGTTCCTTGCATTTCTTGTGTTTACAGATAGAACCATTTAGTAAAGACCGGAAGGAACCAGATTCTCCAGGAATAGGACAAAACCCATAAAGTTAATGTCATTATGAAATGAATTGTCATTGACCATTAAATATTACGGTGACTTCTAAAAAAGTGGTATAATGGAATCTTCTTGCATTGTCTTAACCCCTTAGTGACAGAGACAATTTGGTACTTAATGACCAGGCCAATTTTTACAATTCTGACCACTGTCAATTTATGAGGTTATAACTCTGAAACGCTTTAACAGATCCAGCTGATTCAGAGATTGTTTTTTCGTGACATATTGTACTTCATGATAGTGGTAACATTTCTTCGATATTACTTGCGATTATTTATGAAAAAAATGGAAATATGGCGAAAATTTTTAAAATCTTGCAATTTTCAAATTTTGTATTTTTATGCCCTTAAATCAGAGAGATATGTCACAAAAAATAGTTAATAAATAACATTTCCCACATGTCTACTTTACATCAGCACAATTTTGGAAACACATTTTTTTTTGTTAGGGAGTTATAAGGGTTAAAGGTTGACCAGCAATTTCTCATTTTTACAACACCATTTTTTTTTAGGGACCACATCACATTTGAAGTCATTTTGAGGGGTCTATATGATAGAAAATAACCAAGTGTGACACCATTCTAAAAACTTCACCCCTCAAGGTGCTCAAAACCACATTCAAGAAGTTTATTAACCCTTTACGTGCTTCACAGGAACTGAAACAATGTGGAAGGAAAAAATGAACATTTAACTTTTTTTGCAAACATTTTAATTCAGAACCATTTTTTTTTATTTTCACAAGTGTAAAAACAGAAATGTAACCATAAATTGTGTTATGTAATTTCTCCTGAATATGCCGATACCCCATATGTGGGGGTAAACCACTGTTTGGGTAGAGCTTGGAAGAGAAGGAGCGCCGTTTGACTTTTTCAATGCTGAATTGACTGGAATTGAGATCGGATGCCATGTCATGTTTAGAGAGCCCCTGGTGTGCCTGAACAGTGGAAACACTCCACAAGTGACACCTTTTTTAGAAACTAGACCCCTTAAGTAACTTATCTAGATGTGTGGTGAGCACTTTAAACCCCCAGGTGCTTCACAGAAGTTTATAACGTAGAGCCGTGAAAATAAAAAAATCGCATTTTTTCTACAAAAATAATCTTTTTGCCCCCAAATTTTTATTTTCACAAGGGTAACAGAACAAAATAA
Organism: Ranitomeya variabilis; assembly: GCF_051348905.1. NCBI lineage: Eukaryota > Metazoa > Chordata > Amphibia > Anura > Dendrobatidae > Ranitomeya > Ranitomeya variabilis. Next base: position 383,405,337 of record NC_135235.1, on the reverse strand, counting down.
GACCACAAAAGTTGTTGTGCAATTTCTCCTGAGTACATCGATGCCACATATGTGGGGGTAAACCTGTTGGGCGCACCGCAGAGCTTGGAAGAGAAAGAGTGCCGTTTTACTTTTTCAATGTAGAATTGGCTGGAATTGAGATCGGACGCCATGTCGCGTTTGGAGAGCCCCTGATGTGCCTAAACAGTAGAAACCCCGCACAAGTGACCCCATTTTGGAAGCTACACCCCTTAAAGGGACACTGTCACCTGAATTTGGAGGGAACAATCTTTAGCCATAGGGGCAGGGTTTTTCCAATCTTGCCTTGCGCAGGCGTGTACTATGGAGGACAGAGAATGAACTTCAATCCCATATTGCAGCCAGCATGCAGCCAGCGGGTAAGGAAAGGGTGAATCAAACACCCGAAAACCCCGCCCCCATGGCTAAAGATTGTTCCCTCCAAATTCAGGTGACAGTGTCCCTTTAAGGAACTTATCTGGATGTGTGGTGAGCACTTTAAACCCCCAAGTGCTTTAAAGGAATTTTTTAAAGTAAAACCGTGAAAATAAAAAATATTTTTTTTTCCCTCAAAAATGATTTTTTAGCCTGCAATTTTTTATTTTCTCAAGGGTAAACAGGAGACATTGGACCCCAAAATCTGTTGACCAGTTTGTCCTGAGTATGCTGATACCCCATATGTGGGGGGGGGGGCACTGTTTGGGCACCCATCGGGGCTCGGAAGGGATGGAACGCCGCTTGGAATGCAGACTTTGATGGGATGGTCTGTGGGCGTCATGTTGCATTTGCAGAGCTCCTGATGTACCTAAACAGTAGAAACCCCCCACAAGTGACCCCATTTTGGAAACTAGACCCCCCAAGGAGCTTATCTAGATGTGTGGTGAGCACTATGAACCCCCAACTGCTTCACAGAAGTTTATAATGTAGAGTCATGAAAATAATAAAATCATATTTGTTCCACAAAAATGATCTTTTCACCCCCAAATTTTTACTTTCACAAGGGTAACAGGAGAAATTGGACCCCAAAATTTATTGTGCAATTTATGCTGAGTAGGCTGATACCCCATATGTGGGGGGACCACTGTTTGGGCGCATGGCAGAGCTCGGAAGGGAAGGAGCGCCGTTTTGGAATGCAGACTTTGATAGAATGGTCTGCGGGCATTATGTTGCATTTGCAGAGCCCCAGATGTACATAAACAGTAGAAACCCCCCACAAGTGACCCCATTTTGGGAACTAGACCCCCCAATGAACTTATCTAGATCTGTGGTGAGAACTTTGAATGCCCAAGTGCTTCACAGAAGTTTATAATGCAGAGTTGTGAAAATAAAAAATTTTTTTTTTTTCAACAAAAAAGATTTTTTAGCCCCTAAGTTTTTATTTTAACAAGGGTAACAAGAGAAATTGGACCCAAAAAGTTGTTGTCCAATTTGTCCTGAGTATGCTGATACCCCATGTGTGGGGGGGACCACTGTTTGGGCGCACAGCAGAGCTCGGAAGGGAAGGAGCGCCGTTTTGGAATGCAGACTTTGATAGAATGGTCTGCGGGCGTTAAGTTGCGTTTGCAGAGCCCCTGATGTACCTAAACAGTAAAACCCCCCACAAGTGACCCCATTTTGGAAACTAGACCCCCAAGGAACTTATCTAGATGTGTGGTGAGAACTTTGAATGCCCAAGTGCTTCACAGAAGTTTATAATGCAGAGTCGTGAAAATAAAAAAAATAATTTTTCCACAAAAAAGATAATTTAGCCTTCAAGTTTTTATTTTCACAAGGGTAACTGGAGAAATTGGACCCCAAAAGTTGTACAATTTATCCCGAGTATGCTGATGCCCCATATGTGGGGGTAAACCACTGTTTGGGCGCACGGCAAACCTCAGAAGGGAGGGAGCACCATTTGACTTTTTGAGCGCAAAATTGGCTTTCGTGTTTGTAGACTCCCTGATGTACCTAAACAGTGGAAACCCCCCAATTCTAACTCCAACCCTAACCCCAACACACCCCTAACCCTAATCCCAACCCGATCCTTAATCCTAATCACAACCCTAACAATAATCACAACCCTAACCCCAAAACAACCCTAATCTCAACCCTAACCATAACTCTAATCAAAACCCTAAATCCAACACACCCTTAATCCTAATCTCAACCCTAACCTCAAACCTAACCCTAATCCCAATACACCCCTAACCCTAATCCCAACCCTAACCTTAATCCTAATCCCAAACCTAACCCTAATCCCAAACATAACCCTAATGCCAACCCTAACCCTAGCCCTAACCCTAACTTTAGCCCCAACCCTAACCCTAGCCCTAACTCTAGCCCTAACCCTAAATTTAGCCCCAACCCTAACCCTAACCCTAGCCCTAACTTTAGCCCTAACCCTAACCCTAGCCCTAGCTTTAGCCCCAACCCTAACCCTAGCCATAAGGCTACTTTCTCACTTGCATCGTGTGGCATTCGTCGCAATCCGTCGTTTTGGACAAAAAACGGATCCTGCAAAGGTGCCCACGGGATGCGTTTTTTGCCCATAGACTTGAATTGCCGATGGATCGTGATAGATGGCCACACGTCGCGTCCGTCGTGCCCTGGATCCGTTGTGTTTTGGCAGACCGTCGTCACAAAAAAGTTCAATGTAACGTTTTTTTGTACGTCACGCCCACCATTTTCGACCGCGCATGCATGGCCGTAACTCCACCCCCTCCCCCCAGGACATAGACTGGGCAGCGGATGCGTTGAAAAACTGCGTCCACTGCCCACGTTGTGCACAATTTTCACAACATGCGTCAGTACGTCAGGCCGATGCATTACGACAGCCCCGTACCGACGCAAGTGTGAAAGAAGCCTAACCCTAGCCCTAAATTTAGCCCCAACTCCTCTAGCTGTCGGCTGACAGATCATGACAGAGCATGAGCCCGCCATTTTCTTACCAGATGAAGAAGCCGGCGGGCAGGAGGGGACGCAGGAAGACCCAGGGACACCGGTAAGTATAACAGGGTCCCCGAATCCCCCTATTTCTCTGTCCTCTGATGTGCGATCACACGTCGCTTTTTTTTTTTTTTTTGCGGCCGCCTGTAAACAGTTAATTACCGGCAATCGCAAAACAGGGGTCGGTAAAAACCAACCCCGATCATGTTCTTTGGGGTCTCGGCTACCCCCGGCAGCCGAGACCCCAAAGATCTTCCGGTGCCAGCCGGCGGGCACACGGTGCATGCGCCCGCCATTTTTTGGCTGGAACAAGATGGCGGCGCCCTTCGGGAGCCACGAGGAGCACTGGGGGAGACAGGTGAGTATCGTGGGGCGATCGGGGACCCCACTTCTCTGTCCTCTGATGTGCGATCACATCGGAGGACAGAGAAATTAAATGGGAAATCACATTTTTGGGTTTTTTTTGCGACCACCGGTAAACGGTTAATTACCGGCGATCGCAACCTGGGGATCGGTAAAAAAAAACCAAATCATGTTCTCTGGAGTCTCGGCTACCCCCGGCAACTGAGACCCCAGAGAAAATCCGACTCTGGTGGGCGCTATTCACTTTTTCCACAGCACCGTTAATCGGCGGTCATTAAGGGGTTAAAGGAAAAATGTTACCAAGTTTTTGATACCCTTTCAGAAAGCATCATTATCTATGGTGAAAGACCCTGATTCCAGCGATGAATCAATTACTACCAGTTGCCAAAATTTTAATTACAAACTGATTTCTCTTCTGAAGATCTACAAGGTCTCTGAATGCTGAGCTCTGTTTAACCCCTCCTCCACCACTGATTGGCTGCTTTCTGTGTACACTGTGCATAAGCAGAAAGCTGCCAATTGGTGGTGGTTATACAGACCTCCTGAATATGGTGGATTAACTGGCAGCAGGTTTGCTAGTCCTCCAGTGATAATCTCCTGTTGAGAAAACTGATTTTATCAAAACTCCAGCAAGCAGCCCAGTAAGCGGTGCATCACTTTCATCAGGATCTCTATCTCTACATTATGCTGCTTTCAGATTAGGCAGCAAAAATTTGTTGACAATTTCCCTTTACTAATATGGTTGAGAGCCTGATTTGTACCTAAATATCAGAGTGGCTATTTCTTGATGCTTGTTTATCTCGAAAATATCACATCTGCTGTCTCATTGCAATCTACTCTTTTGTTATTGATTTGCCTATGCGTGAAAATGGAACATGGTTGTTGGATGTTTTTCTCACTAAAAGTTAAATGGTTAAAAAAATATAAAATTATAAATACATTTCTAAATGTCTTTAATTAGCAAATTACACACATTTTGTCTAGGAATGAAATAATTGTGGTACAGTAAAATAGTCTACAATATTAATAGGACAGATGCATATGAGCATGTGCAGCTGGAATCCCTGCTGCTGTCACTGGAGACAGTACTGTATATGTTACAAAATGACCAGCATTTTAATTTACTGTCTATAGTAATTACCTCCCTAGAGAAAATAAACCTGATTTACTACTTAAATCTATTTTGGAATTTATTTCATGACATTTCTTTTTTTACCTGTATTTTTTTCATTTGGGGAGAACTCTTTTAAAGTCGTACTCCCATCAAAATTTGTATCCACTTAACCCCTTCAACACCCTAGGGTGGTTTGCACGTTCATGATCAGGCCAATTTTTATAATTCTGACCACTGTCCCTTTATGAGGTTATAACTCTAGAACGCTTCAAGGGATCCTGGTGATTCTGACATTGTTTTTTCAAGACATATAGTACTTCATGGTAGTGGGAGAATTTCTTCAGTATGATTTGTGTTTATGTGTGAAAAAAATGGAAATTTGTCGAAGATTTTGAAAATTTAGCAATTTTCAAACTTTTCACTTTCATGCCCTTAAATCACCCAGATATGTCACACAAAATAGTTAATAAGTAACATTTCCCACATGTCTACTTTACACCAGCACTATTTTGGAAATAAAAATTTTTTTTGCTAGGAAGTTATAAGGGTTAAAATTTGACCAGCGATTTTTCATTTTTCTAACAAAATTTACAAAACCATTTTTTTAGGGACCACATCACATTTGAAGTCACTTTGAGGGGTCTACATAATAGAAAATACCTCAAAGTTTTACCCCATTCTAAAAACTGCACCCCTCCACGCGCTCAAAATCGCATTCAAGAAGTTTAATAACCCTTCAAGTGCTTCACAGGAATTTTTGGAATGTGGGGGAAAAAATGAACATTTAACTTTTTTCACAAAAAAAAAATTCAAAATTTTCAGATCCAATTTTTTTTTACAAGGGTAACAAGAAAAAATGGACATCAAAATGTGTTGTTTAATTTCTTCTGAGAACTGACAAGAAATGGAGGGCACCAACCACAATAAAACAAATAATGGAGGGCAATCGACCCAAGGTGTGTCAAATAATGCACTGAAGAAAACAAAAAGAAAAGAGACAGCACCAACTGGGGAACATCCTATATATAAATATCACATATCAGAGATCAAAGATAGCAAAATATATAATTTTATTATTATTCATAAGAGTCCAAAAACACACAAAGACATGAGTAAAACCATTTAAAAACAATGTGACAACATACCCCAATGAGAGGTAGAACCCCCCTGGAACCACACCTACACAGCTGGTAATAGTGCCGTATCAGCAAGCAAGGCTGAACAAATGTTAGAAAACATGCCACATATAATGAGCTTTGAGACGACAATATTTGAGGGCACACAATACCGATATGTATAAATCAGTCACTGTTAGTAGGTGCACAGTATACCTGTATCACAGCAACATGGCTAAATATAATCCCTATACCATGTCTATACAAATAGGAATGGAAAAACCAACATACCGGTTATGTGCACTAAGGGTACCGTCACACATTGAAATCGCTCCAGCGTCGTAGACTGCGGTCACACGTTGCAATCACGGCGCTGGAGCGATGCCGAAGTCCCCGGGTAACCAGGGTAAACATCGGGTAACTAAGCGCAGGGCCGCGCTTAGTAACCCGATGTTTACCCTGGTTACCAGCGTAAACGTAAAAAAACAAACCGTACATACTCACCCGTCGGTGTCCTTCAGGTCCCTTGCCGTCTGCTTCCTGCTCTGAGTGCAGCCGTACAGTGAGCAGAGCGCAGCACCGCTGTGATCTGCTCTCACTTTCCGGCCGGCACTCAGAGCAGGAAGCAGACGGCAAGGGACCTGAAGGACACCGACGGGTGAGTATGTACGGTTTGTTTTTTTACGTTTACGCTTGTAACCAGGGTAAACATCGGGTTACTAAGCGCGGCCCTGCGCTTAGTTACCCGATGTTTACCCTGGTTACAAGCGAAGACATCGCTGGATCGCTGTCACACACAACGATCCAGCGATGTCAGCGGGTGATCAAGCGACGAAAGAAAGTTCCAAACGATCTGCTACGACGTACGATTCTCAGCAGGGTGTCTGATCGCAGTAGCGTGTCAGACACAGCGATATCGTAACGATATCGCTAGAACGTCATGAATCGTAACGTTGTAGCGATGGAAATTTCAATGTGTGACGGTACCCTTATTCAAGACAGCAGCAAATCCTAGTAAAATACTATACAATAGGGGGACCAGCTGGATTTTCCTCCCTAAAGTAACCAAGTAGTGACATGCCCCAGAATAATCATAGTAGATGAAATAAGAAGGCTCAAAAAAGGCTCTCTGAACCCCCCCTGGTCTTTTCTTTCTTTTTTCCACAGAGACAGCTGTGAGGCATGCTCCATTGGTGGTTTCTCCTGACATGGGAAATTTTTCCATGGGGTAGATAGTAATGTCTCTCTTCTTTGAGCCTTTTTTGAGCCTTCTTATTTCATCTACTACGATTATTCTGGGGCATGTCACTACTTGGTTACTTTAGGGAGGAAAATCCGGCTGGTCCCCCTATTGTATAGTATTTTACTAGGATTTGCTGCTGTCTTGAATTAGTGCACATAACCGGTATGTTGGTTTTTCCATTCCTATTTGTATAGACATGGTATAGGGATTATATTTAGCCATGTTGCTGTGATACAGGTATACTGTGCACCTACTAACAGTGACTGATTTATACATATCGGTATTGTGTGCCCTCAAATATTGTCGTCTCAAAGCTCATTATATGTGGCATGTTTTCTAACATTTGTTCAGCCTTGCTTGCTGATACGGCACTATTACCAGCTGTGTAGGTGTGGTTCCAGGGGGGTTCTACCTCTCATTGGGGTATGTTGTCACATTGTTTTTAAATGGTTTTACTCATGTCTTTGTGTGTTTTTGGACTCTTATGAATAATAATAAAATTATATATTTTGCTATCTTTGATCTCTGATATGTGATATTTATATATAGGATGTTCCCCAGTTGGTGCTGTCTCTTTTCTTTTTGTTTTCTTCAGTTTAATTTCTTCTGAGTACACCGATATCCCATGTAAGAGAGAAAACCACTGTTTTGGTTCACGGCAGAGCTTGGAAGGGAAGGAGGGCAATTTTACTTTTCAAATGCAAAATTTCCTGGTATATTTAGCGGATGCCATGTCGCGTTTGGCGAGCCTATAATGTGCCTAAACGGAGAAAATCTCCCACAAGACACCGTTTTGAAAACTAGACCTCTCAGGGAACAAATCTAGATGTGTGGTGAGCATATTGAACCCTCAGGTGCTTTACAGAAGTTTATAAAGTCGAGTAGTAAAAATAAAAAAAAACAACTCAAATTTTCCTCACAAATATGTCTTTAGCACAATATATTACCTTTTCAAAAGGGTAACAGGAAAAATTGCACCATATAATTTGTTGTGCAATTTCTCCTGACTACAGCGATACCCAATATGAGGGACTACTTATTTGGATGCACTACAGGACTTGGAAAGGAAGGAGCCTCATTTGACTTTTTGAATGTAAAATTTCCACATTTGGGATCACATTTATCTGGCACTCTCAGCTGACCACTTACTTTGGGGTTTCCATCTAAATTTCTAAGTGTCATGATTCAGATGAAACCCCGAGGGATTCATTCACTAAAATGCGGCAGCAGAGTTACTCTGGACTCCATCTGGCATCTGTTCAGCGGTGTCCTTCTTTTCAGAATTGCGCAGAACTGTGGCCAACGGCACTTTTATGCAATCCTAAAATGATGGACACCGCCTGATCACAGCTCAGACGGTGCCAACAGTGCCTCCATCTGCCTCATTATAGGGAATCTTCCTTCTGGGGTTCCGTCTGATTCACGTATTTCAGAGATTTACATGGAAAGCCCAGTGCAAGCGCTCAGCGCAGAACACAGGATAAATGTGTGATAAGCCTTACTGTAATCTTTGGGAGGCAGAATGAAAAAATCAACAACAGGTGAAGAATTGATTTTATTTATTTTTTACGCTGTTGCTCGTGCGGTATCAATGATTAGACGACTTGATTTTTCAGGTCGGTGCGATTACAGTGATACTAGATTTATATCTGGTTTTTGTGTTTGGTTGCTCTCACACACTGAAAGACGCTTTTTATGGCAAAAAATAGTTTTTGCATCACCACATTTTGAGAGCTGTATTTTTTCCATATTTTGGCCCACAAAGTCATGTGAGGGCTTGTTTTTTGTGGGATGAGTTGACGTTTGTTTTGGTACCATTTTCGGGCACATGATTTTTTTTATCACTTTCTAGTCTGATTTTTGTGAGGCAGAATGAACAAAAAACAGCAATTCAGGAATTTCTTTTTGGGGGGTTTATGCCATTCCGTGTGTGCTAAAATTGATATGGCAGTTTTATTTTTCAGATCTGTACGATTACAGAGATACCTCATTTATATTTTTTTATGTTTTGAGTTTGACACTTTTACACAATAAAAAAAAAATATTATTTTTGCATCGCTTTGTTCTGAGAGCTATAACATTTTTATTTTTCTGCTGATGGAGCTATATTGCAGCTTGTTCAGTGGTACCATGTTTATTTATATCCGACTTTTGGTCGTGTTTTATTCTACTTTTTCTTTGGTGGTATGATGATAAAGCATTGTTTTTAAATTATTTTTTATGGTATTCACTAAAGGGTTTAACTAGTGGGACAGTTTTATAGGTCAGGTCATTGCAGAGGCAGCGATATCAAATATGTGTACTTTTATTGCTTATATTTTTTGCATTCAAATAGTTATAGATACAATATGTTTTGATTTTTTTTATTTTTGATATTTTTAAAAAATATTTTTACAATTATTAGCTTTTTTTTACCTTTTTTAAACTTTTTTACTTTGTTCCAATATGGGACAATCATTTTTGATTTCACGAGTCACCATGGCAACAATAGGGACCTTGCGTCACACTGCGGGGTCTCCAATCCAAAGGCAGAGGGTCTGTCAGCCCTCATCCGGCACCTGGACTGCCGTGATCGCATTCGATCGCAGCATTTATGAGGTTAAAGTGCTGGACGCGGTGCATGACTGTTCCTGGCACTTAGTGCTAGACGTCAGCTGTCAGAATCAGCTGACACCTGGCGGCGTTCACCCACGTACAGCCCGTGTGCATGGGCGACTGCGATGTCATAATAATATGTCCCTGATCAGATAGGCCCAGGGCAGAGGGACATAGTATTACAAAAATGTCAGAAAGGGTTAATATATTATAGTCGTCATATTATACAGAACTGTGTACTTAGAATTGCTCATTTTGCATTTCTACCTAGTTAATGCTTCTATTTTCCATTATTATTATTATTATTATTTTTATATATAGCACCATTGATTACATAGTGCTGTACATGAGAAGGGGTTACATCAAAATACAAATATCACTTACAGTAAACAACAAAACTAACAATGACAGACTGATACAGAGGGAAGAGGACCATGCCCTTGCGAGCTTACATTCTACAGGATTATGGGGAAGGAGACAGTAGGTCGGGGGGTTGCAGTAGCTCCGATGGTGTTGAGTTGGTTGCGTGGTCATGGCAGGTTGTAAACTTTTTTGAAGAGATGGGTTTTTAGGTTCTGTCTGAAGGATCCAAATGTGGTGGATGACTGGACGTGTTGGGGCACAGAATTCCAGAGGATGGGGGATATTTGGGAGAAATCTTGGAGGCGCTTGGGTGAGGAGCGAATAGGCGTGGAGGAGAGATGGAGGTCTTGGGAGGACCGGAGATTACGTGAGGGAAGATATTGGGAGATTAGTTCGGAAATATATGGAGGAGAAAGGCTATGGATGGCTTTGTAGGTTAGTGTCAGTAGTTTAAACTAGATATGCTGGGAAATTGGGAGCCAGTGAAGGGATTTGCAAAGAGGAGAAGCAGGAGTGTAGTGAGGAGAGAGATTAATTAGTCAGGCAGCAGAGTTAAGGACGGACTCGAGGGGTGTGAGAGTGTTAGAAGGTAGGCCACAAAGAAGGATGTTGCAGTAGTCGAGGTGGGAGATGATTAGGGCATGCACAAGCATTTTGGTAGAGTGAGGGTTGAGCAAACGATGGATCCTGGAAATATTTTTGAGCTGGAGGTGACAGGTGGTGGCTAGAGCTTGGATGTGTGGTTTGAAGGACAGGGCAGAGTCAAGGGTTACTCCGAGGCAGCAGATTTCCTGGACAGGGGAAAGTGTGATTTCATTTATTGTGATAGATAGATCAGGTAGTAAAGATATGCGAGATGGAGGAAAGATAATTAGTTCAGATTTGTCCACATTGAGCTTGAAGAAGCAAGAGGAGAAGAAGGAGACTATGACTGATAGACACTCTGGGATTCTGGACAGCAGAGAGGTGACATCTGGGCCAGAGAGGTAGATCTGAGTCTCAACAGCATATAGATGGTACCAGCGTCGGACTGGAGAACCTTGGGTTCACCAGAGAAAATCATTCTTGGGGCTGACTATGTAGCTACATAGAAATAAATTCTAGACCATCAATTGTGTGGTAAAACACGCTAATATCAGGGTATAATAAAAGGTAGTACATGTCTTAATTATGTCGCAGGGGTTGGGGTAGCCCCCTCATAGAATATAAAGTAGCCCCCCTCATAGAATATAATGTAACCTCTCTCATAGTGTATAATACAGCACCCCACAAAATATAATGCAGCCCCCCATAGAATATAATGTAGCACCCTCATATGGCATAATGTAACCCCCCTCATATAGTATAATGCAGCTCCTCCACAGAATATAATGTAGCCCCCTGAGTATAATGCAACCCCCTCATAAGGCAGTCCCCCATAGAATATACTGTAGCCCCCTTATAGGGAATAATGCCGCTCCCTTCATATAGTATGATGTAGCCACCTGAGAGAGTAATGCAGCCCCCACATATAATATAATGCAGCTGTTAGAATCTGTTTAGTTTGATACTATCCGCAATTTTCTTGTGGAGTTTTGGCTGCTGGTCTTTTTCTTCTGGTGCTGGGTTTGTCTTGGGCCAGGTGTTTGTTTCACTCTTTATTAACCAGCACCTGCCTCCGAGTCCTTGCTGGACAACAGTGTTAATCTGCTTGTGCTCTAGCTTGGTGCTTTGCTTGGTGTTCTGTGTTTGTTATTTGTGCAGTACTGGTACCTCTGGTTCTGCTAGCCTTAGTTTCTGTTCTCTATTGGTTTCTGCAGCCTTCTCTGTGTTTTCTACTAGGAGGTGACCCGTTTTTGTACCCAGTCCTTAGTTCTTTTAGGGTACCCCTTCCCATTATCTATAGGTCTTCGCTTGAGATTAATCTAGGATCGTCGGTGGGTCTATCCGCAAGGAATGGGCCACCCACTCCATCATAGGGTTTCAGCCTAGTCATAGTGCAGGGTCAGTTTTCCCCCTTCTACCTTAGTCCTGTGTTGCAGATCTGTAGCAGCAGCCCCTACACAGAATATAATGTAGCCCCCTCAGAGTATAATGCAACCCCCTCATAAGGCAGCCCACCATAGAATATACTGAAGCCTCCTCATAGGGCATAATGCAGCTCCCCTCATATAGTATGATGTAGCTGCAGGCCCCAGAGTCCTGGTCGTTGCAGTAACATCGCTCTGCCACTAAGGGGAGTGATGGTACATCTGATTGCACTAAAAGAGTTCACCTGACCAGGTATCACAGTCACACATTACACTTCACACTCCGGCCACCAGGGGGAGCAAAGGGTTCTATGTATTAGGCCACTCCTCACACTCTGGTAAAACTGGGGGTTGGATAGGAAGTTAGGGAGAAGCTGACTGGGTTTTGCCCAGGTAACATCTAGTGAGAGGAGAGCATTACTTGGGAAGATTCAGGGGGGTCCCTGTCAGGGGTGAGATCCTGACAGTGGCCTAGCAAAAGGACAGATCGTTACGGAGCCGCGCCTGCACTTCATTGCAGCGGCATCCTAAGAAAGGACATGAAGCAAGGTATATTGTGGAGAAGTGAGAAACGAGATCACAGCACAAAGGCGAAAGAACCAGAAGGAGTCATGCCCCGAGATCGGCAACATCCTTTTGAGGCGCGTAGCCGGTGGCCGGAACGCCGAGGAAGTATTAGGCTCTACGCATTACTTCAAACCAACGGCAGGGCAGTTGACTTTAGGTTGGCTGCCTCACCTTAATCACCTAATGAAGACAACGGAGGCAATTGTGGGAGAGGGGCATCTCTAGGGTCCCTATAAAATAACTCCAGGCCTACCCCGTCATACGGGTGCATCCTATCCATATCATCTGGGGGACGGAGAGAAAGAACAAAAACATACACGACAGTTGTGAGGACTATCCCGTGGTACTCAGCAGGGAAGTACTACAACACCCAGGCGCTAGTAGGTAGGCTACTGATTTCCACCTGCAAAGGGAACTCTGGATGTGCCTTCGGACCGGCCGGTCTCAGCCAGCCCTGTTAGCAGTGCTCTGGATTGCGGATGCTGAAGCCTTCAGTAAAGAGGTAAAGAGACTGCAACCCTGTGTCCTCGTCATTTACTGCGACCTACACCTGCACCTACATCTTTAATTGGGCGCCCCTTAGCAGGGCCACGGACCAGGTCAGGCCACCGTGACATCCCCAGAACCGAGAGAGACCCGGTACCGAGTTCCCCCGCCGCCCTGCGTCTGGGGGCCGCTCCAAACTACCTGAGAGAATAATGCAGCCCCCAAAGAATTATAATGTAGCCTCCTCATAGGGTATAATGCAGCCCCCCTAAAGGGGTATAATGCAGCCCCCCTCCACAACCATCATTGTTCTCCCTCTCCACCTCCATCATTGAACTCATCACCACCTCCATCATTGCCTTCTCACCCAGCACCTCCATCATTTCCTCCTCCCCCACCACCATTGTCCTTTCCACCACTACCATCTTTGTCCTTTACACCACAACCATCATTGCTTTCTCCCCACCACCCCATCATTTCCCATTCCAACACCTCCATCATTGCCTCCCCCACCACCATCATCATTGTCCTTTCCACCACAACCATCATTGCCTTCTCTCCCACCACCCCATCATTGCCCAGTACACTGCCTCCCAATCTTTGCCTCCCCCACCACCATCATCATTGCCCCCCCACCATCATCATTGCCTCCCCCACCACCACCATCATCATCATTGCCTCCACCACTGTCATCATTGCCTCCCCCACCACCATCATCATTGCATCCCCCACCACCATCATCATTGCATCCCCCACCACCACCATCATTTCCTTCTCCTCCACCACCCCCATCACTGCGAGTTTCCGCAGAGCCTTCGTCAGGGGGCATGCTGTTGTGAATTCCGTTCTCGAACTCCCTCCTGTGGTCATGAATGGTACTTCGGTGAGTTCTGTCCTTGGACTCCCTCTGGTGGCTGTGAGGGGAGCTGCTGGTTCTGAGATTCCTTCCCCAGCTGCCCTCGTTTAGGGCTAGGCTAGGATTCTCTATTTAACTCCACTCAGATCGTTACTCCATGCCAGCTGTCAATGTTCTAGTACTGGTTCAGATCTCTCCTGGATCTTTCTGAGGACCTGTCTACTCCAGGAAAAGCTAAGTTCCGGCTTGTTCATTTGTTACTTATGGTTTTTCTTGCTAAGTTCTAGTCCAGCTTGCTATCATGAAACTGCCTGGCTAGCTGGAAGCTCTGGGGGTGCAGAGTGGCACACCGCACCGTGAGTCGGTGCGGGGGTATTTTTCGCACACTCTGCGTGGTTTTTGTAGTTTGTTGTGTTGACCGCAAAGATCCCTTTTCTATCCTCAATCTGTTTAGTTAGACTGGCCTCTCTTTGCTAAAGCAAAGCATCCTGTGTTTGTGATTTCCTCTTAACTCACAGTCAATACTTGTGGGGGCTGCTTTTACCTTTGGGGAAATTTCTCTGAGGCAAGTGAGGCTTTGTTTCCTTTCTTTAGGGGTAGTTAGCTCTTAGGCTGTGAAGAGGCGTCTAGGCAGAGTCAGGCACGCTCCACGGCTATTTCTAGTTGTGTTGATAGGAGTAGGGTTTGCGGTCAGCAGAGTTCCCATTTCCCCAGAGCTTGTCCTGATTCCGTGTTTAACTATCAGGTCATTCCTGGTGCACCTAACCACCAGGTCCATAACAGTAACAGTATGCCCTGTCAGTGTTGCTGGCATCTCCCCAATTTGCCTCTCTGGTTGGTCTATAGGTCATCACTATAGGTATATTTATTTGGGATATATACTGCATATGAATGCTTCTTTTGATGTTGCTGTCCCTTGCACGCTGCTTTTGTGATGGATTGCCGTATGATATCATTGTTCCTAGCATATAATAGATTAACCTATCACAGATAAAGTTTTTTTGGGGGGGATAATATAGCTATAATATTCTATATTTATTAATAGTTGTTTGCCGTGATAATTTAATATTTGATAATTTCGTCAGCACACTGACGTCCCGTTTTTGTAAACTATACATATGCACTGTGGTCTCCTCCATCTTTTAAACCTGTTCTTTGTATGGATTTTCAATAAAGTATTTCTATATTTTCATATATTTTTGGGCTTGATGATCGTTTTTTCCTTTTTTGTTTTGCTCTTTATGATATTGACGATCGGTCCGGGATTCTGTCCGTTATCAGGGCATTACAATGACTATTATAACAATATAATTAATTATTAATTATTGTTAATAATGCCACTGTATTTGTTGAGCTACTTTAACATCTGTATTCTGTGAAGATAATTGCTACTGATGAGATTCTGTGGAAGGTGGATAAGGAGGCATCTAGCTTCAACCTCGTCCCCCTTCCACTTAAAATGACTGTTACTCTTCAAAGACTTTTAGTAAATTGGTAGGAATAATAAATGTTTTATATTATTCAATCTTTAATAAAGCAAGATATAAAAAGAAGATGACCTAGGTAAACACAACTAAAATATACTGTCATTTATATAGGAGCAATTTGCATCTGGTGATAAAAAAATAAAGAGAATAAATTGAGACATTTTTACGAAGTCAGACTCATAACCTTTGTCTTTAACTTTGCAGAAACTTTATACAATGGGCATGGTGACAAACAGTGGAAGGATTCCGGTTGCAACATCATCAAACTGGAATCCACCTTTATTGGTTCCTCCACAAAGGCCAACATTTCATCTAATTTTTCTCAAAGGACAACCAAAGTCTCTTGGGGTAAATGGGTAAATTTTGACTCAAGTTTTACTTGTTACTTAAAACTTTTAGCACCTTATTTATGGTTGAGAAAATAATAGAGAACAAATCCTTTAATGAAAAAAATATGATTGGCAATGGTAGCTATCAGACATCCACTTCCTGAGAAGAGTGGTGAATGTGTTTTTTTCCTTCAACATTTTTAGTGTGCCATTTAACTCAATAGTGGCAAAGACAATTTTGACCTTAATGACCAAGCTCCATTTTTCATATCTGACCAGTATCACTTTATGTGACTTAGTGATTCTGCAATTCTGTCATCTTTCTTGACATATTGTACCTTATGTTTGCAGTAAATGTAGTTCAATATGTTTTGTCTTTTTTATGACGATATCTGAAATTGGATGAAAATTTACTCAGCAATCAGCATAATTTTTCATGGGTCCTTTTATTTTTTAGGACGTTAGAAGGGTTCAAATTTTGGAGCTTTTAATTATTTTCAAGGAAATATACCAATCCTATTTTAACGAATCTATTCAGTTTTGCAGTGACTTTGAGGGGCCAATATACTGGAAAATCCCCAGAATTGCACCATTCAAATTGTTCAAAAATGCTATCAGAAAATTTGTTAACCCTTCTGGTGCCACATAAATTTAAGGCAAAGTTGAATGAAATAATAAAAAAGTAATTATTTTCCATAGAAATATTGCTTTAGCTGTAAATTTTTCATTTTCTCAAGAGGTAATAGGGGAACATGGACCCCAAAATTTATTACGCAATTTATCCTGAATGTCGTAATATCCTATATGTTGCCAAATACTACAATTTGTGTAAATAAAAGACCTTGGAAAGGAAAAAGTACTATTTTGGAGGGTAAATTTAGAGTAAATTTTCAACTAGGAAAAAATTTGCAGTTAATGAATTCTTTTGAGAACCCTGCTAATACAAGTAGAAATAATAGCAGGCCCCAGTTTTTTTCAAAATTTTTAGAAATGATCTAGATAAGGGAACTAAAGGTAAACTGATCAAATTTGCAGACAATGCAAAGCTAGGAGGGATAGCTAACACTAGAGAAAACAGAGAAAGGATTCAGATGGATCTAAATATGGTTGAACAATGTCAAGCGACTTATAGAGTAGTATTTAACTGGGAGAAATGCAAGATTCTATATATGGACAAGAAAAATGAAAATTACATCTACAAAATGGGAGGAATAACACTTTGCAGCAGCATGTGTAAAAAAGACTTGGGTATGCTAATAGATCACAGACTGCACATGAGTTAACACTGTGATGCAGCATCAAAAAAGGCAAACAGTTCTAGGATGTATTAAGAGAAGCATAGAGTCTAAATAACATGCAGCAAGTTCAGAGAAAAGCTACCTGTCACACAGGGTAAGGGAAAAACTAAGTGCAAAACTACAGGAATAGGGTGGGGAAGCCCAAACACTAAGGAAGGGGGAAGTGGAGATCCCCAGCCAGAACTGACAACTCCCTGACTTACCTCACATCCAAATAGGTCCCCCACCTATTGCCGAGCAGAAGCCTAAACCCTGACTGCCCTGACATAGGAAAATGTAGCTATCACCAGTGCCTTCTGAATAGACTAAAGGTACATAAACATCCAGCAATGGTGTGTCAATCAGCATTAAAAGGTGGAGGTCACTGCTAGGTCCCAGAAGACAAAGGATATCACTATACATCAGAGATAAAAAGCTCAAGAGGGTGCTTGTAGAACCAAGCTCAATGACCTTCTACAGCCGGATTCAGAACAACTCTGTGTCACACCTGACACACCCTTGACACTACCAGAATGGTAAGCGGACTGTAAAGTCCTATGAGGAATGGTTAAAAGATCTGGGAATGTTTAGCTTGCAAAAAATAAGGCTAAGTGGAGACTTAATAGCTGTCTACAAATATCTGAAGGGATGTCACAGTGTAGTGGGATGATCCTTATTCTCATTTGCACAAGGAAACACGAGAAGCAATGTAATGAAATTGAAAGGGTGAAGATACAGATTAGAACATTAGAAAACATTTTGACAGTAAGGGTGATCAATGAGTGGAACTGGCTGCCACAAGAGGTGGTGAGTTCTACTTGAATGGAAGTCTTCAAACAGAGGCTGTACAGACATCTGTCTGAGATGGTTTAGTGAATCCTGCTCTGCATTGCCAGGGGATTGGACACGATGACCCTTGAGGTCCCTTCCACCTCTAACATTTTATGATTCTACACAACCTAAAAATGTATACAAAGTATCCAAAAACACCACTCAAAAGAGGTAAATGTAAAGATAAAATGAGTTTTATTCAAAATTTATACACATTAAAAAATACACATAAAACAAAACATGAATCAAGAATTGAACATGATACATGTGAGAGGGTACAAATAGAGGAAATAATCAAGTAAGTTGAGTGGTAAAGCAGAATGAGGTCAGGCTGTGGGTAGTCAGAGCAAAAAATTTTATAGGCCCTTGAGACCAGGGATGTCAAAAATGGTAAGCAAGTGCATAAATGTAAATTATTAAAAAAATATTCAGTCAAACCACATGGAAAGGGATAAACAGTGAGCCTTTCTCAGAGTGCAGTTGATCACCCATCTGCAAATGCCATAGATGCCCCGACGCACGTTTCGAGGATGTGCTTTCTCAAGGAGACAGGGTTTAAAAAGCAAATAGCACTACATGATTTTTGGAGCACAAATTTGTTTGCTAAAAAAAGAAGAAACACCCCCAATTGACCTCATTTGGGAATCTAAACAAAGAATTCTTCTATGGGTATTGTGAGCATTTTTAAAGCACAAATTCTATCAGTGAATGTTATAAGTTTGGGCCATGAAAGCAAAAAATTTAAGGTTTTTGAAAGCAAAAAATTTAAGGTTTTTCCATTAAAATGTTACTTTGGCTTTACATTTTTAATTCACACAAGGGAGTGAGGCAGTGACCGAGGTCATATGTGAGGGTCGATATGTGTCCACAAGGATGTGCACACAAGCATATTGAGGCCATATGAGTGCATTGCAGTCACAGGCATAGCTGTGATTGCAATGCAGAATAAAAGTGAGTGTTGACTTTGGGCAAGCTATTTGTCCAAGGCAGATTTAAGAAAACCTGCTCTAGGGTTTAATTTTTTAAATGGACTACAGGATGGTAGTGGAGCAGTCGGTTTCCTCCCCCCAGACCAAGTTTTCCATGTGGTCAACGGCCACAGGTTCTTTTGTAAAAATCCCTGCAGCAGAGGGTTGATGTGTCAGTTTTGGTCTTGCAAGCAGGCAGAGCAGTAGGCTCTGCAGAGCTCAACCTGTGTGTGGCAACACAGGGCCAAATGGAGCCAAAGAACCTTGGAACCTAAACATACACGGCGGTGCAGTCGCCCATGGCAACAAGTCACGGACTGTTTTGTTTTCTGGCTGCAATCCGGAGGATACCATTTCTTTTTTTTTGTAAGTTATTGGACATTAAACCTACATTTGCTTTGAACTTACCTGGGTCACTGCCTCATCACTGCACAGCATGGACACCGCTGCACCACATATGGCTGGAGAATGCGGGCAGTGTGAACTGAGGCATACCCCAAAGTTTACTGCATGCCGGTTATTAGGCCTGCAACGCTGCAGCTCAAACAGGCTGACAAGATGAAGGAAATACTAAGACAGCTGTCCCTCTTTCATGTGCAACAGCAGAAGTTGCAGGAGCAGTAGCAGCAAACCAACAATTTGATTTTGCAACAGATTGTGGCTCTGCGAGAGGCACCCTCACCAACAACCTTGATCCGTTCTGAGGCCCGGTACAAGGTCCTGTTGGCACTGAGGAAGATGAGTCCTGAGGACAATATGGAGGCTTTCCTTACAGTGTTCGAGTGCACATCGGAGCGATAGAGCTTGCTGTTTTCCCAGTGGGCTGAAGTGGTGGCCCCCTTCCTGACAGGAGATGCCCAGAAGGCCTACTTGGCCCTCAGTCAGGAGAATGCCCTGGACTATGAGAAACTAAGAGGTGAGATCCGTGTCTGACTGGGGGTTAATACATATGTGCAGGCCCAACGGGTGTTCAAATGGTCCTTTGCCGAGTCTCGCCCTGCCAGGTCTCAGGTCTATGACTTGAAATGGCTTCAGCCTGTTCTACCTGTTACAGATGGTAGAGAGGGTGGTGGTAGACGGGTTGATGAGGGCTCTGACAGCAGCCATACAGCGTTAGGTGGGGCAAGGGGATTTGGGCACTATGGACCAGGTGGTTGGACTGGTGGAGTGGTATATAGCCACTCAGAACTTTATATGGGACACTGCCCCACTTCAGCTGTCACGTAAGGCCCCGCCAGCCCCGGAGTCTGGGAAAAGTCCACGACCCTCCACTTGGGCCAATCTGGACCGAGCCCATACTGAGGGGGTATCCCAAAGGGAGAGGGACAATAGACCCTTGTCCCCTAAAATGGTCCCAAGGTTCACTCGGGATGCAGCTATTAAGTGTTGGCGATGCCAAGGGCCCGGAGATGTGGTTGCCAACTGCCCTTTGACATCTGAACCCATGGACTACCCCTGTCAGGACTCTGAACATTTTTTATTACCTTTTGTGCATTACTGCCCTTTTCCAAGATGGCGTCTTTGGTCTCATGTGCACTGTGTCTTCCTGCTATAAAACTCCACCCCAGGCTTCAGTCTGTGCTAGAGTATTCTGCCTTGCATCCAGCTCCTGACTCTGGTGACTCCCTGGCTATATAACTGCTCGTGTGAACCTGTGTGGTGATCCTGCTACTCTGCTCAGAGTTACTGCTGCATACTCCAGTTTCCAGTAATCCTCCTTCATCTGCTGCTCGTGTTTACTTACATCTGCATTTGCTGGACATGTAAGCTGTTGCTGCTCTGCAAAAACCTGAGACTTTTACCCAGGCCTCCCTGGTTGAGCTAAGATATTATTTGAACTGCCTTATAAGCATATCTATCTGTGTTTGGACTAAAACAAGGACTTATTCGTGTCAAGTATCCTCAAGAATAATTGTGCTTCATAGACTTTATGCGTGTTTGCATTTTCCTCTGAAGTTTCCTATAGACTGCTAAGCTGTGTTTAATATTTACACCAAGTGTTGAGGACTTGAGTTTCTCTCTGCACTTGTTTGGATCACCGTGTTATAATATACACTTTACCACTTATAAAACTGTGTACTGTAGTTGTCTTGTTCCACGCAAAGAGTCTCTTGAGTTATCCCCTATAATTATTACAGGATACTCTAGCCACAAAAGAGGAGACTGCTGGAACAATGACTGCAGAGAGCAGATTAGAGCAGGTGTTTTCCATAATTAGATCACTGCAGAAAGATGTGGAAGGTCTGCAAAAGAAGTTTGGAAGCTTTGAACACAATCATCAAGTGTTTGGACAGACTTTGCAGGACTTAAGCACCCACATGGCAGCCCAGGAAAACAAACTTGCTGGCATAGAGTCCCAGTATGGACGGGCTTTTCAGGACATAAGCATGCAAATAGCTGCACAAGCGACTTTACCCTCTAGGGAAACTGCCACCAGCTAGCCCACCTAAGTTGCTCCCATTCAGATTTAATGGTGATCGCGACAAATTTCGTGGCTTTGTGAATCAATGTATGCTATATTTTGATGTGCATACTGACCGTTTTCCTAATGATAGATCCAAAGTATTGTGTGTAATAATGCTGCTGACCGCACGAGCGCTCGCCTGGGCGAATCCGATGATTGAGGCTCGTGACCCACGGTTAAATAACTTGGATGATTTCTTGGCCACTATGGCATTAATGTTTGATGACCTTAATCGCCGTGCTACCGCTGAATCTGCTTTATTGTCTTTGCGCCAGGCTAAACGTTCTGTTATTGAGTATGCTACTGAATTCAGGAGATTAGCGGTAGATACCAATTGGGACAGTTATGCACAATTACCTATTTTTAAAAAGGGGTCTGTTTAGTATTGTAAAAGATGAACTAGCTGGCTCTGAGTCACCACAAGAGCTAGAGACATTTATACAGCATTGTGTGCGCATACACATTCGCCTTACTGAGCGTAGGCAGGAGAAGTTTGCTGCATATAACCGTATTTCTAACTTTTCCCTTCCTTCCAAAGAGCCTGCAGGTAAAACATCTCGGGAAGTGGAGGAGGTGCCCATGCAAATTGATTCCGTTCAGAGGCGCGAGATCAATGAGTGCCGGGAGCATCGCCTTCGTGAAAGTCTATGTTTCTACTGCGGCCAGTCTGACCACTTCTTGATCAATTGTCCTATGTGTCCTAGACGGCCTAACAAGGTGCTAGCAGCAGTAGGGGAGTATGACAACTGTGATGATGAATCTGACATCTCTGAATGTAACCTGCCTTTAAACTCTGTATTCCAGTCACTTTCTATGACTTCACCCCCCAAGGAGCTGAAGGAGAAGAACTCTCACTGTTCTCTCCCTATTAAGATTCTGTGTTCAGGACAGTGGATTTCCAGTGCAGCTATGATTGACTCTGGTGCAGGTGGCAATTTCATGGATATCGCATTTGCCAAGGAACATGGTATTGAAATTCAGCAAAGAGCCTCTCCAATTACCATGGAAACAGTGGATGGTCACCTTTAATCTCTGGGCCTGTGGATCAGGAGACCGTACCCCTTGAAATTTTGTTGGAGCCTAATCATCAGGAGCAACTTTCTTTCTTGCTAATTTCTTCTCCTCATTTTCCTGTGATTTTAGGCATTCCTTGGTTACGTTCTCAGAACCCAATTATCAACTGGGAGACCAAGGAGATTATCTTTCCAGCAAGGAGCAACTCATCATTAACAGAAGCTGTCCCTGAGTCCACTGCTACGGAACCACATGTACAGGTATTTTTTTTACCTCCAGCATATAAAGAGTTCTCTGACATCTGTGACAAGAAGAATGCAGATCAGCTTCCTCCACACAGGCATTATGACTGTCCCATTGAGCTGCTTCCTGGGGCAGCTATTCCTTTTGGTAACGTATACCCTTTGGCGGCACCTGAGCTTCAAGCCTTAAAGGAGTATATTGATGAAAATCTGGCCAAAGGCTTCATATGTCCTTCTTCCTCACCAGCAGGGGCACCTATGTTTTTTGCAAAAAAGAAGGATGGGACCCTGAGACCCTGTGTTGACTATCGGGAACTCAATAAGGTAACCGTACGAAACCGTTACCCTTTGCATCTGATTCCCAAATTACCGGAAAGAGTCCGCCATTCTAAGGTGTTCTCTAAACTGGATCTTCGTGGGGCTTATAATTTGGTGCGTATTCGTACAGGGGATGAGTGGAAGACAGCGTTCAGATGCCGGAATGGACACTTTGAATATCTTGTGATGCCCTTCGGGCTTTGTAACGCCCCTGCAATGTTTCAACACCTTGCTAATGACATTTTCAGAGATTTGTTGGACCAGTTTGTGGTGATCTATTTGGACGATATACTAATCTTTTCTGACTCTTTACAGGAACATGAAGAACATGTCAAAACTGTTTTAAGACATCTGAAAGAGAACCATCTGTATATTAAGCTGGAGAAATGCGAGTTCCATCGTTCTGAGATACAGTTCTTAGGTTATATCATCTCTCCCCAGGGGCTGAACATGGAATCTGGTAAGATTCAGGCTATCCTTGACTGGCCGGTACCCAAGAACGTTAAGGAGGGTCCAATGTTTTATTGGTTTTACAAATTTCTACAGACGCTTAATTCAAAATTTTTCTGATATTGTCCATCCCATTACTTCCTTGACAAAGAAGGAAAAGCCCTTTAAGTGGTCATCACAGGCTCAAGAAGCTTTTGATCGGCTTAAGATCTGTTTCACATCAGCACCGCTGTTCATACACCCAGATCTAACACTTTCTTTCATTGTGGAGGTGGACGCTTCTGATAATGCTTTGGGGGCTATTCTTTCCCAAAGAACTGGAGAGAAGGGTCTGCTACATCCTTGTGCTTTCTTTTCCCGTAGACTAACCTCAGCAGAGAAGAATTACGACGTTGGAGACAAGGAATTGCTGGTTATTATTGCGGCTTTCAAAGAATGGAGGCATCATCTGCAAGGAGCTGCACAACAGATCATAGTGCTAACTGACCATCGCAATTTAGAGTTCCTTAGATCCGCTAGATGTCTTTCTCCTCGTCAGGCTCGTTGGAACTTATTTTTAAATCAATTTAACTTTGTTATCTTGTATCATCCAGGTTCTCGTAATGGGAAGGCTGATGCTTTATCCCAAATCCATGCTGCGGATTCCGTACCTGGAGCCCCGTCCAAGACCATTCTATCTGATGCCAATTTCATCGGAGTTATCCACGATCAGGACTTGTGGAAGGAGTGCAGGGAGGCCTATTACGGTGATGTATTTCTGGCCAACCCACCTGTGGATATTAATCTTGTCTTTAAGGGTGGCATGTGGTTCAGAGATCGACGTATCTACATCCCTGAGGTCGTCCGTCTGCAGATGCTCAAGTTGGTACATGACTCCAAGTTGGCTGGTCACAGGGGAGCACATAAGACACAAGAGTTCCTGAGCCGATTCTTCTGGTGGCCATCTTGCCTGAAGGATACCAAGGACTATGTTCTCTCTTGCGAGGTATGTGCTCGTTACAAGACTCATGTGGCACTTACGGGTCTTCTACAAACATTACCTGTTCCGTCCCGCCCTTGGAGGTCTATATCAATGGACTTTATTGTGGAGTTGCCTACATCGGGGGGCATGAATACAATCATGGTGGTAGTTGATCGCCTGACTAAAGCTGCTCATTTTGTTCCGTGCACCGGCCTCCCCTCAGCTAAAGATACAGTGAACTTGGTTATACAGAATGTCTTTCGGTTGCATGGGGTTCCGGATGTGATCATCTCTGACCATGGAGTACAGTTCACTTCAAGATTCTGGAAGGGGTTTTGCTCTGCACTCAATATTAATGTCTGTCTCTCTTCTGCTTACCATTCCCAGACAAATGGCCAGACTGAGCGTACCAACAATTCTCAGAGAGCCTCCACTAAATTTACACCTTTCTTTGCCAATCTGGGTTATCATCCGTGTATCTTAGCTAGGTCTCCAATTAGTTCTCCGGTTCCGGCAGTGAAGGAAAGGCTGACTGCGATGAGGCAAAATCTGGAGGTTCTGAAGGAATCCCTGACCACAGCTCAAGAACGTTATAAGAGATCGGCTGATAGATTCCGTAAACATGTACCCATGTTCAAGGTAGGAGATTCCGTGTGGTTAGCAACTAAGAATCTGAAGTTAAACATTCCTTCACAAAAACTTGGACAGAAATTCATTGGCCCTTTCAAGATCAACGGTACTGTGAGCTCTGTGGCCTGCCGGCTGAAGCTGCCTTGGACTATGAAGGTGTTAAGGTTGGCGGAACGCACCGAATATATTTATTAGATGGGATAGGTGCGTTCGCAACCCAGGATCCACCGTGCAGGAAAGAACCTGCTGCTAAGTAAGGCAGCGAAGCAAATTAGAATAAACGAATTCTGTTACTTCACAGAGCCCGTAGTAAAGAGAACGCTGTGCCCTGTTTAGCTCACAGGATACACAGCTATTGTCTAGAGCCGCCAGTGGTCATGCAGCCCAACCAACACGCAGCTCCTCTCCGGTGGAGTCGGAATTCTATCGGCTATTAGCCAGCCCTGAATTCACACATATACTCCTCGCCGGAGGTGCCAGCATTCTAGGGGCTTACTTCAGCCGGGTCCCTGACTGCATACACAAAACTTCTCACCGGAGGTGCCAGCATTCTAGGGGCTTATTTCAGCCGGGTCCCTGACCACACACACGACCACACTGGTGCTGAGCTCGTACATATTTGACACTAGTGTGTGGCCGTGCGGTCATGAGAACCTTATATAGCTGCAGCACCTACAGGACCTTCCAAGAAGGACCAATGGAAGGCTGCCACAGAACTTGATCAGGTACAGGACCTTCTTGGAGGACCAATGGAAGTTGCTGCAGTACCTGAGCATGTGACCCTTGATCTCCACTGAGAGATCTTACCCTGGGCATGCTCAGTGTGTGCAAAGCAGGACTTAGTCCCAGAAAAGCCTGCTCACTGCAGATCAGTGCAGGGTACAATAGCAGAGCCTGGAGAGACAGCAGTAACCCTTTGCACAGTATCAGACGCTGGGGCCGACGTCTCCGCTGAGCAGGCTCCACTGCGGCCGATGCAGAATGGGAGACCACAGCAGACACGGCTCGAGATTCCCCCTGTGCAGCAGCGGGAACCCGACTCCTATCATTACCCCCCTCCTAGGGCCCCCCTCCTTGAGCCTCGCTACGCTCAAAAGCTGCAATGAGCAGCGGAGCCCGAATGTGCTCCACAGGTTCCCAGGTTCCTTCTTCTGGACCGTGACTCTTCCAGTCCACCAGATAAAATGTCTTGCCACGTACCACCTTGCACCCCACGATAGCATTCACCTCAAACTCATCCGAGGATGAACCCGATGTCCAGTCAGATGACTCAGAAAATCGGTACAAATGAACATGCTTTAAGAGGGAAAAGTGAAAAGTGTCGGTGATACCAAGGCATAGAGGCACGGCCAAACGGTAGACCACAGGTTTGACCTGTCCCAGAACTTTGAACGGGCCAATGTAGCGAGGCGCAAACTTAGTGGACTCAACTCGCAGCCTGATGTTACGGGCGGAGAGCCACACTAAGTCACCAGGAGCAAAGGTCGGAGCTGGGCGCCGGTGTGTATCAGCAGAAACCCTCATTCTCTCCTTGGAGGCCCGGATGGCATCCTGTGTGCGGTCCCAGATGTCACGTGCCTCCACCGCCCAGTTTGCCACCCTAGAATCGGTGGATGACATGGGCATGGGCACAGGGACATGCGGATGCTGGCCGTAATTAAGGAGAAAAGGAGTCTGCCCAGTGGAATCGGCTACGGCGTTGTTCAAGGCAAATTCGGCCCAAGGTAGCAAAGATGGCCAATAATCCTGCCTAGCAGAGACAAAATGTCGCAAGTATGTCACCAGAGTCTGGTTGGTCCTCTCTACCAACCCATTCGTCTCGGGATGGTATGCAGAGAGATTCAACTCTATGCTGAGTAAACGGCAGAGCTCTCTCCAAAACCGAGACGCGAACTAGGGACCCCGTTCGCTGACAATTTTATCAGGCATTCCATGTAAACGGAAAATGTGCTTTATGAATAACGCCGCCAAAGCCCGTGCAGAAGGTAACCGTGGAAGCGGCACCAAGTGCACCATCTTAGAGAAATGATCGGTGACAACCCAGATAACAGTGCAGCTACGCGACTTGGGTAAGCCCACCTCGAAGTCCATCCCGACCATTTCCCAAGGCCTGTCTGCCACCGGTAGAGCCCGGTAGGGGGTAAAGCAACCCAGCAGGCCGTTGCCGAGGAGACCGATTCTGGGCGCAGGAAACACACGCCCGAATATTGTCCCCGACATCACGGGCCATATGAGGCCACCAGTACGTTATCGCCAAAAGCTCGGATGTCCTTTTGGTCCCAAAATGCCCACCCACTCTGGACGAGTGAGCCCAAGAGAGAACCTCCGGTCGCAAATTCGCTGGCATGAAAGTCTTGCCCAGGGGCACAGACTCTAGCGAAACCGGAGCTACAGTTCTCAGGCTCTCAGAAGGGACAATAAGCCGAGGCTCCTCCTCCTCAGATGACACTACGGAGTGGGAGAGAGCGTCGGCGCAAATGTTCTTCTCCCCGGAGAGAAAATGAAGCGTAAAATGAAAACGGGAGAAGAACAGAGACCATCTAGCCTGGCGAGAATTCAGCCGCTGGGCCGTCTGTAGATATACTAAGTTTTTGTGGTCAGTGAAAACCTGGAAGGGAAAGCGAGCTCCCTCCAAGAGATGTCTCCACTCTGAGAAAGCCAACTTCATGGCTAGCAACTCCCTGTCCCCGATGGAATAATTCCTCTCCGCCGGTGTGAAGGTGTTGGAGAAGAAGAAGCATGGATGCTTCGGACCTTGAGCATCCTTTTGGAAAAGGACTGCTCCAGCACCAACGGATGAGGCATCCACCTCCATGATAAGTGGCTTATCTACATCAGGGCGATGTAGAATGGGAGCACTAGCGAAGTGTGACTTAACCGAGAGGAAGGCCTTGGAGACATCCTCTGACCACAACTTGGGATTTGCTCCCTTCTTGGTGAGGGCAACCAAGGGAGCTACAAAAGTTGAGAAGTGTGGGATGAACTGACGATAGTAATTAATGAACCCCATAAAGCGCTGCACCGCTTTAAGTGAATGGGGTTCCTGCCAGTCCATCACAGTCTGTAGCTTGGCAGGATCCATAGCCAAACCCTGGGCAGAGATGATATAACCAAGGAAAGGCAAGGACTCCTGCTCAAACACACACTTCTCCAACTTGGCGTAGAGGGAGTTTGCCTGTAAGAGGTCGAAGACTTTGCGAACATCTCTCCGATGGGAGTCAATATCTGGAGAGTAGATGAGAATATCATCCAGATAGACTACGACCGAGGTGGTGAGCATATCCCGGAAGATGTCGTTCACAAAGTCTTGGAAAACGGCTGGGGCATTACAGAGCCCAAAGGGCATCACCAGATATTCATAGTGCCCATCCCTGGTGTTAAAAGCCGT
The DNA here is from genome assembly GCF_051348905.1 of Ranitomeya variabilis. Lineage (NCBI taxonomy): Eukaryota > Metazoa > Chordata > Amphibia > Anura > Dendrobatidae > Ranitomeya > Ranitomeya variabilis. Next base: position 383,377,345 of record NC_135235.1, on the reverse strand, counting down.
CTTCAATTCGTCCCCCTCACTTATGTGAATCAGGTTGTAAGCACCCCGCAGATCTAATTTAGTAAATACCCTTGCTCCCTGTAGCCTAGCAAAAAGCTCAGATATCAGGGGTAATGGGTACTTGTTCTTAACGGTGATGGCGTTAAGACCCCTGTAGTCTATGCATGGACGTAAGTCTCCACTCTTCTTCTGTACGAAGAAGAACCCAGCCCCTGCAGGTGACACTGACTTCCTAATGAAACCTCTTGCCAGATTCTCTTGGATGTACTGAGACATTGCCTCCATCTCCGGGAGAGATAACGGATAGACTCGACCCTGGGGAGGCTCAGCACCAGGAAAGAGGTCAATAGGACAGTCATAGGGGCATTGAGGAGGAAGGGTCTCCGCAGCCCTTTTGGAGAACACGTCCACATAGGGCCAATAGTGCTTGGGGAGAGAGGAAAGATCTGCGGGTACCTCTGTAGTAGCAACCTGAACGCACTCCCTCTGACATCTACCCTCACAGGATTTACTCCATCCCAAAATTCTCCCTGAGGACCACTCTATATGAGGAGAATGATAGCGTATCCATGGTATCCCCAACAGGACCTCATCAATTCCCTCAGGAATGACTAATAGGGAGATAATCTCCTGATGTGATGGAGACACAGAAAGAGTGAAAGGAATGGTTTGGTGGGTAATCTGTGAGGGTAGTGTCGACCCATTTACCACTCAAACGGTTACTGGTTTGGCGAGCATAACCAGGGGTATTGCGTGACGCTGGGCAAAAGCGGATGACATAAAATTACCCTCCGCCCCAGAGTCCACGCATAGCTCTACCATAAGAGTGGATGGGCCTATGGTAATTGTCCCCTTGAAGGACAACTTAGACGTAAACGTCGCCGTGTCTAGTGTACCTCCTCCAACTGCCACTAGACGCTGACGTTTCCCCGAATCTCCCTAGTGGCTAAGGCATCCTTCACATGGTCAGCCAGCCCCCTCCAAAATACGGGAATGAGGGTTTTATCTGGCCATTCCAACTCAGACGCTAATGTCCGGAAGTGAATGGCAAAATGGCTGACCATGGTTGAACCCTGAGTCAAAGCCAGAAGTTGGAACGTTGTATCATGGGTGACTTGAGGTCCTACAAAGATCTGTTTCAGAGTGTCCAGAAACCGAGGAACACTCCACACCACATGATCGTTGCGCTCCCACAGTGCCATAGCCCACTCCAACGCTCTGTTCGACAGGAGAGAGATTATGAATGCCACCTTTGCCCGCTCTGTGGGAAAACATGCAGCCAGGAGCTCGAGGTGTATACCACACTGGCTCATGAAACCCCTACAGGACTTACTGTTCCCAGAGTATCTCTCAAGCAATGGGAGGTGAGATAAAGTCGGAACAGAGGTGGCAGTGGGTAAAGCTGCTGCAGCCACGCTAGCAGCCTGAACAGCTATTGCGGTAACATCCACCGCCGAGGTTGCACGCTCAAGAGACGCCAACCGGCCCTCCAGCAGCTGGATGTACCCCTGCAATCGCTGTTCATCCGCCATTACTTAGCCAGATCCTGGCGCTAGTGTACTGATAGGGTTGGCGGAACGCACCGAATATATTTATCAGATGGGATAGCTGCATTCGCAGGAAAGAACCTGCTGCTAAGTAAGGCGGCGAAGCAAATTAGAGTAAACGAATTCTGTTACTTCACAGAGCCCGTAGTAAAGAGAATGCTGTGCCCTGTTTAGCTCACAGGGGACACAGCTATTGTGTAGAGCTGACAATGGTCATGCAGTCCAACCAACACGCAGCTCCTCTCCGGTGGAGCCGGAATTCTATCGGCTATTAGCCAGCCCTGAATTCACACATAAACTCCTCGCTGGAGGTGCCAGCATTCTAGGGGCTTATTTCAGCCGGGTCCCTGACTGCATACACAAAAGTCCTCGCCGGAGGTGCCAGCATTCTAGGGGCTTATTTCAGCCGGGTCCCTGACCACACACACGACCACACTGGCGCTGAGCTCGTACATATTTGACATTAGCGCATGGCCGTGCGGTCATGAGAACCTTATATAGCTGCAGCACCTAGAGGACCTTCCAAGAAGGACCAATGGAAGGCTGCCACAGAACTTGATCAGGTACAGGACCTTCCTGGAGGACCAATGGAAGTTGCTGCAGTACCTGAGCATGTGACCCTTGATCTCCACTGAGAGATCTTACCCTGGGCATGCTCAGTGTGTGCAAAGCAGGACTTAGTCCCAGAAAAGCCTGCTCACTGCAGATCAGTGCAGGGTACAATAGCAGAGCCTGGAGAGACAGCAGTAACCCTTTGCACAGTATCAGACGCTGGGGCCGACGTCTCCGCTGAGCAGGCTCCACTGCGGCCGATGCAGAATGGGAGACCACAACAGACATGGCTCGAGATTCCCCCTGTGCAGCAGCCGGAACCCGACTCCTATCATTACCCCCCTCCTAGGGCCCCCCTCCTTGAGCCTCGCTACGCTCAAAAGCTGCAATGAGCAGCGGAGCCCGAATGTGCTCCACAGGTTCCCAGGTTCCTTCTTCTGGACCGTGACCCTTCCAGTCCACCAGATAAAAGCCTGCTCACCGCAGATCAGTGCAGGGTACAATAGCAGAGCCTGGAGAGACAGCAGTAACCCTTTGCACAGTATCAGACTCAGTGAGACGCTGGGACCGACGTCTCCGCTGAGCAGGCTCCACTGCGGGAGATGCAGAATGGGAGACCACAGCAGACACGGCTCGAGATTCCCCCTGTGCAGCAGTGGGAACCCGACTCCTACCATTAGGTACATCCAGTTTTTTATGTATCTTTACTAAAGCCTGTATCTCCTAATACCTTCCAGGGACGTGTTGTCCCACCTCCACAGCCTGTGGTGATTGATGGGCAAGAACAATTTGTGGTGGAGGATATTGTTGATTCCAGGATTCGCAGGAATCGGCTCAAATATCTGATAAGATGGCAGGGATATCCCCCTGAGGAAGACTCTTGGGAAAATGTGGAAAACATCAATGCCCAACAGAAGATTTCTCGTTTTCATCAGAGATACCCTGAGAAACCAGGTCCAGGATTGTCCTGAGGCCGCTTCTAAGGAGGAAATAATGTCAGGGCTCTGAATATTTTTTATTACCTTTTGTGAATTACTGCATTTTTCCAAGATGGCGTCTTTGGTCTCATGTGCACTGTGTCTTCCTGCTATAAAACTCCACCCCAGGCTTCAGTCTGTGCTAGAGTATTCTGCCTTGCATCCAACTCCTGACTCTGGTGACTCCCTGGCTATATACCTGCTCCTGTGAATCTGTGTGATGACCCTGCTACTCTGCTCTGAGTTCCTGCTGCATACACCAGTTTCCAGTAATCCTCCTTCATCTGCTCCTCGTGTTTACTTCTATCTGCATTTGCTGGAGATGTAAGCTGTTGCTGCTCTGCAAAAACCTGAGACTTTTACCCAGGCCTCCCTGGTTGAGCGAAGATATTATTTGAACTGCCTTATAAGCATATCTATCTGTGTTTGGACTAAAACAAGGACTTATTTGTGTCAAGTATCCTCAAGAATAATTGTGCTTCATAGACTTTCTGCGTGATTGCATTTTCCTCTGAAGTTTCCTACAGACTGCTAAGCTACGTTTAATATTTACACCAAGTGTTGTTGGACTTGAGTTTCTCTCTGCACTTGTTTGAATCACCGTGTTATAATATAGATTTTACCACTTATAAAACTGTGTCCTGTAGTTGTCTTGTTCCACGCAAAGAGTCTCCTGAGTTATCCCCTATAATTATTACAACCCCACCACTGCAGGCACTGCTGACACCAAACCCCAACTGTGCAAGGTACTCATTAACGGGTACCCGACGAATGCTCTCTTGGACTTGGGGAGCTTATTGACTATGCTTCATGGGTCCCTTGTTGCCGGAGACAACCCCAAAGGATGGAAAGTGGGGATGGTATGCATACATGGGGATCTCCGGGAGTACCCGACAACGGAGGTTACGTTTTCCACCCCATGTGGAGAAAATGTCACTGCTCTAGGAATACAGAATTCATCTAGGAGTGTAGTGGGTATTTTAAAATCACAGGTGCCTCACAGAATTGTATAACACTAGGCCCTGGAAATATTGTAGATTAGTTTAGTGGTAAAAATGTAATTTTTGGTTCGTTTCAAATTTTTAATTCACAAGGATTAATAGGTGAAAATGACTCCCACAATTTGTTACGCCTTTACTCTCGAAAATTGTGAGACCCCACATGTCATCGGAAACTACTGCCAGATAATGACAGATAATGGACCTGAGATGGGACATGTCTATTGTGAAATAAAGATGCTTCTTAAAAAATTAGAATATCATCAAAAAGGTAATTTTTCAATTCGTGAATACAAAAAGTGAAACTCATATATATAGTCAATACAAACAGGGAGATCTATTTCAAGTGTTTATTTCTGTTTATGTTGATGATTATGGCTTAACAGCCAATAAAAACACAAAAGTCATTATCTCACTTAATTAGAGATAACACCAGCTTGAAAATGATTTTAACATCCAAAATGTTGGCCTACTGAAACGTATGTTCAATAAATGCACTCAGTACTTGGTCGGGGCTCCTTTTGCATCAATTCCTGCATCAATTCGGAGTGGCATGGAGGCAATCAGCCTGTGGCACTGATAAGGTGTTATGGAAGCCCAGGTTGCTTTGATAGCTGCCTTCAGCTTATCTGCATTATTGAAGTCTGGTGTCTCTCATCTTCCTCTTGACAATACCCGTAGATTCTCTATGGGATCAAGGTCAGGAGAGTTTGCAGGCCAATCAAGCACAGTGATGCTGATATTGTTGTTTTTAAACTACGTATTGGTACTTTTGGCAGCGTGGACAGGTGCCAAGTCCTGCTGGAGAATTAAATTTCCATCTCCATAAAGCTTGTTAGCAGAGAAAAGCATTAAGTGCTCTAAAATTTTCTGATAGATGACTGCGCTGACTTTGGTCTTGATAAAACACAGTGGACCTACCCCAGCAGATGACATGGCTCTCCAACCATCACTGATTGTGGAAACTTCACACTAGACCTCAAGCAGCTTGGATTGTGTGCCTCTCCTCTCTTCCTCCAGACTCTGGGACCTTGACTTCCAAATGAAATGCAAAATTTACTTTAATCTGAAAACAACACCTTGGAACACTAAGTAACAGTCCAGTTCTTTTTCTCCTTGGCCCAGGTAAGACGCTTCTGGTCTATTGGTCATGAGTGGCTTCACACAAGGAATGCGACAATTGTAGCCCATGTCCTGGATACGTCTGTGTGTGGTGGCTCTTGAAGCAATGACTCCAGCAAACAGTCCACTCCATGTGAATCGCCCCAAAATTTTTGAATGGCTTTTTCTTAACAATCCTTTCAAGGCTGCGGTTATCCTGGTTGCTTGTGCACCTTTTTCTACCACACTTTTTCCTTCCACTCTAGTTTCTATTAATATGCTTGGATACAGCACTCTGTGAACAGCCAGCTTTAGCAATAACCTTTTATGACATACCCTCCT